>NC_064010.1:2205000-2520000 GCF_932276165.1 Plutella xylostella
CCCTAAAAAAACGCTAAGTAAAATCATAATCTTAATCGGATCGGATACAGTTCGATACAAACAGCTTGATGGTCTTGATACTTCTGAAGTAGGCAAATACACTTTTTTACCTTTTCAAAATAACAAACCTAAATTCAAAATAATAAACCCTTTCAAAGATTGTTAGTAGATGGTTTAATGGTTCAAGTCGGTTCAACTTCAACTTCAACTTTATTTTGTGGCAATCTGTCGGCCGGTTTTGCCAACAATTTGTGCCAGTGTCGTGTTCTGGCTTAGCATGTTAGAGAAAGGAGTTAATGGTTAATTAGTTTGACAAAGCACAAAATTGTAATCGCAGCCCACTTCAAAACCTCTCAAGTTGTTTGCAACAAACTGTACTTTGACTTTGACTCTCTTTTCACCATCACCAGATACTAACAGACTTCATGAACGTACAATGTTCATCGTCTGTGCAGACCAACTCTTCCACCTTGGATCCTCACACCACTGGGAGGTCGCCAGGCTGCCGCTGTCCCGCTGGCGGCGAGCATGGTCCACATGAGGGTGTGGGTGAAGAGAAACTTGGTGAGAAATCTTCATCATCATCATCATCACAAGGAGTCATCTTCATCAGGGGGCGTATCACAAGTGCTTTCAACTCAAGTCTGTAGCATATTGCGATAGCAATTTGAATGACATCTTGATCAGCGCCCCTGTCGGTAACGTTAGAAACTAAGAAATCACTTTAAGCGATAAGACCCCCGTTTGTTTTTGTGTACAAATAACGAATATCTATCTAACTATCTAGTTATCTAAAACGCATACAAATTCCAGTGGCTTTCCTATCGAATTCTTATCGACAGTCGACAACACTGGTGATAGGAGTGTAGGACGCCCTCCGGCTAGATGGGGTGACTGACGAGTTGCGAAAGGTGGCTGGTAGTGATTGAATGCGGAAGGCTATCGATCGCATCCGTACCATGCTTTGGGAGAGGCCTACGTCCAGCAGTGGACTGCTATAGGCTGATGATGATCAGAGGATGATTTTCCAGCATCAGTTTACTTAAGCACGTAAGTAATTTTAAATTTTTTGGACAAAGACATAAATTATTATTTTTTCTTTCTAAGTAATCCTTTTGTATAAATAAGCTAGACTATGTGAGGGTGTCCCACGCTACGTTTGTCTGTCTGTACCTACTGTACTGTACTAAGAGACACGTTTTATAGTATAACAAATATTGAGCTATCGAAATAAAAAAGTATACCTAACAGTGATTAATTTACTTAAACGTACCTACCTATAAAGAGAGTAGAACAGGAAGGAATTTCTTCCATTAAGGTATCTTAAATTCTTCATGGAACAAGCGTTATCTGTTAATCCGTTGCCATTAAACCGATGTCTGGCTTGAGAAATGGAAGGAATCTTCCTGAAACCTTCACTTTTATACGACTTCAAACACAGATGAAGATAATACATGATAATACTAACTAGATAATACGACCGTAATACGAGGTGGAATTCTGTAAGTGATCTAGCTGAACGTTGTAATAAGTTATAGTCTAGTCAATAAATGACTCAAAATTAGGTGTAGAGTGCGTGAGCAGGTAACTAAGCGATTCCTTCAGAAACTCGTTCAGGGGGCTTAGGTTGTTAACATACCAAAAGTCCTGACTCCTAGGTGATGAGCGGGGGGGAGGAGGGGGGGATAAAGGTACGAATTTTTGGTTTTTAGCTTATATCTCGAAAATATTATCAATACCACTTTGTGGCTCGTTGCAAAACTACGCAAAACAGTATACCTACCCAGGGTTATTTTTATTCGTATTTGTAAAGTTGTTGGACTCTACCAAAAACCAATAATACTTACTTATAGGTACCCTTATACCTACCTTAAGTCTGTTTTTTAAGATACTAAATTGACAGATTCTGAATTTGAACGGTTCATCAATAATCGATTGTCCCCCCCAATAGAACGATTACGTCTCACTGAATCCAGTAAAACAGTATTTTACTAAAAACCTCGAGAACTCACAGATAAATTCTCACCTGTAGTGTAAGTATCCGTGTATTCAATGATTGTTTGATTATTTTATTTCCTCCGGCGGTCTCTGCTTCATTTTATGATGATACTTGGATGAAGTAACATCTATTGATATTTCCTCATGATATTTGGCCATTGAACTGTAATTAGGTACCTATATACTTACTCATAATAATAATATTATTATCAGCCTATAGCAGTCCACTGCATTTAAAAGCTGCAGTATATGGTTCAACGAAATTGATTGCTGGACTCAAACACATCCATAGCAATGAAATGTAGAGATGCACAGATCTGGTGGATAGGACCTAAATACTGTAAATGGGTGGGTCCCGGTTGCTGCTTCGGCAGCAGTCGTTAAGCCTAGTCAGAGGCCTTCGGGCGGCTTGAGAACATATATCTGACAGTCGGGTTGCCCACTTACCCGACAACTCTCTCAGCACAAGCTTGCTTGTGTTGGGGTCCACCAACCCGCACTTGGCCAGCGTGGTGGACTAGGCCTAAACCCTTCCTTCATTGGAAGGAGACCCGTGCCCCAGCAGTGGGGACGTAATGGGTCGTGCTGACTGTAAATGGGTTTAGCAGAGCAGTGTCGTGTTGACTGATGTAGATGATGGTGGAGAAGTCCTGTGATGTGTGATGCTATATTATATTTAATTTGTTGTTTTAGTTCAACGAGATATGCAACATGAAGACCCTTCTAAGGTGGCGATGGCGTTACCAATAGTCAGTAGTCAAAATGATTCAAATGAATTGTAAGTTGATATATTATAAGTACTTCTTATTTAATTTACTTACCAGGAAACATATGCGCAAGTTTATGTTTTTATTAGCTTTACTACGTACCTACCAACTTTTTCAAGAAAACAAAACGATCTAAAGTATAATTATGCACATTAGCTGGAACTAACTTTACTGTAATATAACATAATTCCTGAAATTTCGCGGAAAAGCTTTTACGAAGGTATATGTGCATATATGTGCTAATAAGCTATGATAAATTTGTTATTTAGTGCGACTACTTACCCACAGTCAAACCATATTAACATTTGGTTTTGTGGGATGTATGTAATTATCATAAGTTATTTTCTTTGAATAAAGATTTATTCTAATATATTCTATTCTTGAAGAAGCTAGTTGGTAAATAGACCAACTTTCAGCATATTTTTAAAAACACTGTCCATTTTACTTCTAATGTCAAAGTATTCTATTCTGTTTTTAAACTTGCACACAACACAAGTAGTTACCTATATAATAAAATTGTAAGTACTTAATTTATGTTGCAGAAAACATCATCTAGAAAATAGTTATATGGAAATAAACAACAGCTCGACGAGAAATATAACTTTATATGACGATGACGAGGCAAACAATACTGAAAAGGTAACAATGAAAAGGCTTATTTTCAGGCAAGTTTTTTTTAAAGATGAAAATCTCTCGTCATTCTTAGTAGGTAAAATTAATTAACTAAGTAAGTAAGTACTTTATTTATTTAGTTTCTCCCGAGTTTCCCAAAGTATTTACCTAAGTACACTCACGGGCAAAGAAAAGGTTCCACTGAGGAAAACCCCAAATTACTCCAAAACGGAAATGGCTAGCTTAATTACACCTTCTGCAACATGGAAGTACATTTAACAGAGAATCAGGATATTACCAACTAAAAACGGTTATATTTTGTTCAAATTTTAAATTCAATGTTTGAAAAAATAGGGGTCTATTGGTGTCGAAATTTTGCGGGTGGAACTTTTTCATTGCCCGTGAGTGTATATGCAAAAAAGGTACTTAAGTAACTATAATGACGAGATGTGTGACCTATTAGTCAGATTTTTGTAGTACCTGCGTATGAACGGAATTCGACTAGTAAACACCAACCTTAAAAGGGCGCTATTTATATCCCGTTTAAAACAATTGCAGATGAAACAAGAAGCCTTTTTGCAATCGGAGGTCGACAAATTTCTCATGCCACACAAACTACAACTGCTACAGATCATACACACATACATGCGGAGTCGTCTACGAAACCGACTATTGCTGCAGAAGATTAGATATTATCATTCTGAGCTTCAAAAAGCTAAACTTTTGGAAAGAGAACCATATGTGACCAGTGAGAGCTATATTTCAGAAAAGACATCGGATGTATTCAGAATGATTCCGAATAGGTTTAAACCATTTGAAGAAATAACTACAGAGAAAATTAAGGACGTCTTGCCTCGTCAAGAAAGTGGTTCTGTGAAATTGCCCGATTATATTTACGATGGACTGGAACTGATGTTGAAAAGATCGAAACAGGTTTTGGCTAAATATTTTAACGTTACATTGTAGAGGCATTTGTTATTTATTTAATTCAATTCTTTATTGTACAAATATTTGAAATAAATGTACAAAAGGAGGGCTTAATGCTAAGAGCATTTTCTACCGGCCAACCTACAGGAGGTAGCTCAGTCGGGTAAACGCCCGCTTCTCACGCCAGAGATGCGGGTTCGATCCCGGCGCTGACATGTACCAATGAGTTCTTTTAACTTAAGTACAATGTATACCATCGCTTGTACGGTGAAGGAAAACATCGTGAGGAAACCTACATATCTAGATCTAGCAAATCTAGATATGTGAACCCACCAACCCGCAGTGGACCAGCGTGGTGGGAAATGGTCCAAGCTTAGGAAGGCAGTTTAGACCTTGGGGATATGCACAAAGGTTCCAATCGAGAGAGCCAGGTGCAGGTACTTACACCCCCACAGAGAATAGAATAGAATAGAATAGAACCTACAGGAGGTAAAGGAAAACTAGTATAAAGGTGTGCAAAAAAAACCTATATCGTTGTGTTTCCTAGATAGCATAACGATTTTATTAAGTACATTATTTGAGTAAAATAATGTTTCATCTAACTACCACCTAAATATACTAACTTAATTTATCATTTAAAAATATTCATTAAAATTTATAAGTAGGTACTGATTAGATGACAGTCATGCACCCATGCTGATTGCGTAATTTATGTAAAAAAAATATATGCATACTATGACTGTAGGAAACTATTATATTTATTTATACTATAAGTACTTATTTTTTGTGCCTATTGTCATTTGTAAAAACTTAACTGTCTCTTTTATGGGCTTGTATTAAAAAACGTTGTGAAATAGTTACGAAAATACATATAAATCAAGTAAAGTTCTGACTCATTATTGAGTATTTCAACTGAATTTCTATTTATTTTTAATACCTAACTAGGTATATCAAGTAGGTATACCTGAGTATCACTATCATCACAGTTAGTACTTAAGTATACCTAATGATAAGACATGAAACTAATTCGAGATTTATCTACCTACTAGCTGTTCCCGCGAGCTTCGCTTCGCCTTAAAAAGTTTTCCCGTGGGAATTCCGGGATAAAAGTAGCCTATTTTCTTTCTCAGGGTCTAGACCATAATTATCTATACTTACCAAATTTCATTCAAATCCGTTCAGTAGTTTTGGCGTGAAAGAGTAACAGACAAACAGACACAGTTACTTTCGCATCTATAGTATTAGTTAGGATTAGGATACCTAGTACCCAATACATACCTATACCCAACACCTCGTTTCAGCTAAGATGATTCCTCTGATGTTATGGAGACGTTTTGAGTTTTACAGTTTTAGAGATATCCCATACCTAATAAAATTCTATAGATTTACCCATATTATTTATTATTGTTACTTATTCATATAAAAAGTTATTGAACGTTTCAGCTATTGAACAGTTTAGTCCCTCTCTGTCAAAAACAAATTGTTATAAATAACAGGGTTAGTATATAATCAAGTTATTGTATGACTCGTAAAAAATATACCTAGTTATAATTGAAAAAGATTTCGCAATAGTATTCGTGCGTAATTCGGAAAATTGTTATAAAGGCACAGCCTGTTCCATGACTTGCTATAGTTAGTAATAAGTCCTAATTTTATTAAAAATATAGCTTAACAAATTGTGTAAGTAACTAGTTTATTTAATAATAAAGAATAACTAAAGTAAGGCCACAATAGATAATGCGATACCTAGACCTAACCTAGACCTAACATTTTCCCCAGCTTATAAAAGTTTGAATTACCGCGAACGTCACAAGAAAATCCGAGGAAATCAACATAGAATACAACACCTTATGTCCGCGCAGTAAGGAAGCTAAACAAACGAGGATGTTTTACTATAAAAGTGTGCTTTACTCAGAATAATAATTTGTAGTAATTCAGTCGCGGCCGGCAGTCCGCGGCCGTCGCACGGACGCGTTTAAAAAGTTTCAATTAAAAAAAGAAAAATAGTGGTCTGTTCGATATTCAAAATGTTGCAAAAAGAGGAGAAAAAGTGAGTGAACTTTTTTCAGTTCGCTGTTTTGTGTTTTGTGCCAGTATCTTTCATATTGGATAAGTGTTATTCGGAGTTTTTATTTTCGTTTCATGGTTTCAGCAAAGGTTTTCAGTTATGGTGTTTTGGTGGGAAAATTAAGGAATTTTCGGATTCGTTTCTTTAGATGTCTTGCTGCTAACTAGTGCTAACATGCAACAGATATAGAAATAAATGGAATAGTTTTATTTCTATGGAAAATCACCATAGAAATAAAACTATAAAAAAATAAAGTTTTATAAAAAAATCTTTTTCAGCCTTTCTATTTAGGTACAAAGCTATTGAAAAGCTTCATTTTAACACTTTACATTAATGTTTTTACAAGATTTTATTTTTATTATCTGCTCCCATAATTTTTATTGGCACTAACGGCACTAACCCTACCTTAATGTACTTACGTAATAGCTTTAAATTGTTTCGTAATTGTTATACAAATTTTTTTATGCAACATAAACTAAGCTTATCCTGTAAAAGCTACCGCGACTATTATTAAAAGCGGTACGTTTATGAAAGTTATAATGTTATATTTCGGCTCGGATACTTATAGACCTTATAGTTTTAATAACAGTCATTTGATTTTTGAGATTGTAGGTACTTTTTCAAATCTTTATTTATTTATATAGGTAACTGCCTCTGTGGTCTAGTGGTAGAAGCTTCGCTTCATGACCCAGAGGTCCTGGGTTCGATTCCCGGGTGGGACCATCAATTTGTGTTTCTAAATTGTGGTTCTAAGTTTGGTTAGGACATAGAAGGCTGATCACCTGTTGTCCGAAACAGTAAAAAACGATCCATGCTGTCGGATGGGCATGTAAAGCAGTCGGTCCTGCGCCTAGCTCTCTCCAGTCGTGTCGGTCAATCCGTCCCATTGGGCTATGAGAATGATGGAACAGAGAGTGCTCCTGTGTACTGCGCACACACTTGGGCACTATAATCTACTCCTGCGTAGATGGCTGATCTCAATTGAGATTGGCCGCCGTAGCCGAAATTCGGCTAGGAGGACGTTATTTATTTATGAATACTATTTACGTACTTTTATGCATATTCTTCATACCTATACTTACATTAAAATTCTAGGTAAGTACTTGAGTATACAGAGTGGAATTTTATCAGTGATATGTTTCAAATTATTTCAACTGGTGGCTTTACAAATGTGACCTGCGTGGGAATTAAATACAGTAGTTTTCGTTGTCGGCAAGTGAATGAAGATAATATATTTATTTATTTAAGTATACTTTTATTACAAAAAGTTGATGTACAATCAGGTGGACTTAATAGCTAAGAGCATTCTCTACCAGGCAACCTGCAGGAGGTTTAGTTTAATTTCAAAAAAAATATTTAAGTAAGTGATAATATACCTACCTATACTACGAATCCAGTATGGCCAAGGATGACTAAGGACGACTCTCACTAACATCTTAAATCTCGATCAAAACTCGATTTAAGATACGAGCATCCATATTAATTTATCTATATTAAACACTAAATCTAAATTAATATTTTGGTACAAGGCGGCCTTAGTCCGTTAAAATATTATTATTGTTAGCTTCATACTTACGCTATTTTAAAAAACATTTAAATGCCATAAGTAGATAAAATATAGACAAACCTTTGTTTAAGTGGAAACCACTTATCCCGACGATAAAATTATATGAAATCAGAAGGTATTTAATTGAGTTTTAATAGCCAGTGAATGATGCCCCGCTAAATGCACCTTATTCCATTGAGTTAAGAACTATAAGAACACTGGGCAGTAGGTCTATAACTATATGGTTTATTAAATGTATTTTTAATCGTAATATTAGCAACATTTTGACAAAGTGCCAAGTACAAAGTACACGAATACTGATGAACCAATTTTGGTATTGTTTACGAGTTTCTACTAATACAGGGTGTTGAAAAAGCGGTAAGTACTAGTGATGTAACGAATGTGTGTTTTTGGACATTCGCGAATGCGAATGCGAATGCGAATATCTGATATCGACATTCGCGAATGCGAATGCGAATGCGAATATTCAGCTTGTGTTCAAATTTAGAGCCATTTGTATGGTTTAGTGGCAGTCTCGTACTGAACGAGGTACGTTACGTTCTAGGCACATTCCGAATCCGACTAGCCAACACTAGTCGCAGTTTTTTTGTAAAAGTAGTAACACTTTAGTTTGCTCCGTAACTGTTACGACACACTGCGACTGTGTGCGGTTTCTGAGGATGACTTACACGAAACATTTAAACGTATTTAAAATCTGATACTACAAGAGTTATTGTTAAGTAGACCTGATCCTTTCAAGAGGTGATAGAGGAAGACATTTTCAGTCGATTGAACCTATAATTCATAATCTGAAACTTTACCATTTCTAAGATATTTAATTGTTTTTTACATTATCAGCTTATAAGCTTTTATATAACATAGGTATTTCAATATCAAGTCGATTTACGTATCACTAAGATATTATGGCCAAAACAACCAGAAAACGCGGAGAAAACTCAATAGGGGTTTCCATACTAAAGTCAACAGGACTGAAAGCAATCACACTTTTTACCTTTAAATTGGGCTAATCTTGTTAGTTTTCTTGTTAAATTTTGTCCGTCTGTGCTGGTTGTTTTGGCCATATCTTGGTGATACCTAAATCGATTTGATATTGAAATATCTTATTTGAAAGCTTATAAGTTGATAATTTTTTTAATTTGCACAAGAAAATGTCACATGATATTCTTTTTTTAATTTATCTTATATTTTTTTACGTTTTGAATATATTTTAAAATTAATTATTTTGAGGTATTGTGTATAATTTAAGTCAAATAATGCACATTTGATTATTTTTAATTAGTTTAAAAAGGTGTCACTTATGCAAAACAACAAAAAAAGTTTTTGTTGTTTTGCATAAGTGACAGTTTATTTATTTTCGGTTTTAAGCATACCATTTTGTCAATTAAAAAAAACTTAAATATTAAATATCTTAGAAATGGTTAAGTTTCGGATTATGCATTATAGGGTTCAATCGACTGGAAATGTTCAGGTCACCTCCTGAAAGGATCAGGTCTACTTGCAAATAATCCTGTACACTGTCAAAATACCCTTTTTGTTTGTTTAAAGAGTTTATGTCTTATGAAACTATTAACATCTAAAGTTTCATTTCCCAAAGTAAATAAATAATACCAAATGATAAAGTAAGACTGGAAATGTGATTTAGAGGGTAACTAGAAATAAAAAAGTTATATACCAATGGATTTAGATTTTGTTAACCTACCATTATCTTCAAATAGTTTTTGTTAATAAGTACTGATATTCGCAAAACATTCGCACAAAATCTTGCGAATGCGAATGCGAATATCCAATAACATGCGAATATTCGCGAATGCGAATGCGAATGCGAATATTCGTTACATCACTAGTAAGTAGTTAGTATAGTACCTACCTAAGCCGAAAGCAAGTACCAGAGAGTATCTTTCTAAACCACTTTTGTTCTACTTATTTTTTTCTCTAAGTCGAGCGATGTGTGTATGTGAGTGATCGCGACGGAAAACTTTAGTCACGTCTTGGCGCGTCTTGCGCCCCGTGCTAGGCATTCTGGATGCGCTAAAATAGAATTCAGTCAACCCCGAGGTTCACAGGGTTGTTATTTACAAGGCATCACCGTAGCAACAGTGGCCTTGATAGTACACAACTATACACACACCCTGATATCGATTCTACGTTTCTACGCGACAGCCTTAGAATACCTTTTGTAGGTCATGTAAAGTTATGAAACATTACAATTGATACAATTAAATAGGTATGACTTTATTGAAAAACACACATCATAAAATACTCACAAAGTATGAGAAAAACAATAGGCGGCTTTATCGCAAAAAGCGATATCTTTCAGGGAACTTTTATAGTTTCATCGCCAACTGCTTTACAGTTACAATATTAAAATACCATTAATTACAAGTTGTTCGATAGTTAGTCTTTATAATTAACACACATTACTTTGGTAAAATTCACAGGTTGTTCGATAGTTTTTAATAACCTGACCTACTTAAACCCACGTTAAAAAAACCCGGACATTCAACAATAAGTCGCATAACTTTTAAATGGCTAAGGGCTGATTTTTCAATGGTCAGATAAAAGTTATCTAAGGAACAATTCTGATGCTATCACATCTGAATGTTTGTATTAGGCTTCCCGCACACGGGCCACCGGCCACAAACCACAAAACGCCGCCACTGGTATATTTCCTGTAATTTTCGTAAATTTTATATGGACTCGCCGCACACGGTTGACGCCGGTGGCGGCCACACGCTTCAAATCGTTCCCATACAAAAGCTTTTTGTGGCGGCGTTTGTGGCTGTGGCCGGTGACCCGTGTGCGGCGACACTTAGACAGTGACAGTAACAAATTTATTCTTCAGATAATATTTATCTGACTATTGAAAAATCAGCCCTAATAGATATATGTACCTACCTAGGTACCCTGTCGACTGTGTCGACCTGTAAAGGTACATTTTCATTAATACACTCACTTGTAATGATAAAATTTCATTGACATTATGGAACGTCAATGGCAGGTATAGTGCCACAAAGTTATCTGTTCCGGTGACAGCCCAAATAAATCTCTAATATTTCTTAATCCTATAAGATTTTAAGTTTGCTCGTAATGTTTTAAAATATACAATTCATTAGTAAGTAATGAGATATGGATCAATTTAGTTCGATGTCACCGGAACAGATAAGTTTGTGGCACTATAGAACTTTTTCATTGCATGTCAGTGTATAATTTCAGTTAAGAGGCAGATCTTATTTCACGAATTTCCAAAAGCTGTGCAAGTTTTTTTTTTAGAATTTCCCCTTTTTAGGGCGTCTTGCACAACAAAGTTAAATAAAATTAAATACCTAGTTTGTCTCTTGCTCTGACAGTATAATGTCAGAGCAAGAGGTCATAGATTTAATTTTATTTAACTTTGTTGTGCAAGACGCCCTAAGTCACCCTTTTGGCTTACACCACTTCTTCTTATAAAAGATGTTTTAATTTTATTTCAGTAAGAAGCCACAAGAGGAGCCGAATTTATCATACTACCAAATTGTAAGTTACCAATACCTAATTTAATATTATTAATACTTTTGAATTATTATCATTACTTAACAAGAGATTTTATATTCACACAGTTTACAGTAGGTACCTACTCTTGAACTTGTACCTACTACCGAAATTGAAAATAAATGCTCACTAATTTGTCGAGACGTTTCTTTTGCACTGACTCTCTATGTTGATATATTATTGTTTATCAAAGGCACTGCCCATCATAAATTACATGACCAAGCCATTTAAATTAAGAACCCATCTTTTCTTTCCGACCAGGAGCCCTATCCCGAAATCAAAACAAACGTGCAGCAATATTGTAAATTCAAATTAAGAATACCTAACACCTATATTTTTATCTTTTTTCTTTCCAACCAGTTCCGCTACGCGAAATGGTACGAACTCCTCGCAACATACTGCGGTCTCGCTCTGGGCTTCCTCAGCGCTATCGGGGTGTGTTTCAACCTGCTTCTCTATGGGGAGCTGAGCACTTCGTTTGTGGAGCGAACTGGCTACCAAGAGGACACGTCTAGCTACAAACCTCTTTTGACGTTCTTTGGGGGCGGGAGGATTCTGTGAGTACTTAACTACCTTTTTTAGCTTTTCTGTGATAAGTACAGATTATGTACTTACTCTGAGTTGCATAAAAGAACTTTAGTGCTAATTTCTCCATTTTCGGTTAGAGCATAACCAGGGAGTAGTGATTAACTTTTGACACATCTGTCATGAATTTTATATGGAGATGACGTTAAATTTATAAATCAATCCCTGTCGGTTAGATAATCTACAATGGAGAAATTGGCACTAAAGCTAACAGTGCGATAAACTTATGTGTTCCGGTGAGGGCGAACTAAATTGATCCATATCTCATTATTAACTAATGAATTATGTATTGATATAGCTTAGGCGGGTTTATAAAAACCGCAAGAGCGAATTACCACTACAGGCAAACGTAAAATCTTATTGAATGAAGAAATATTCGACATTTACGTGAGCTCCCACCGGAACAGATAAGTTTGTGGCACTGTATGTTGACCTTAAATTTAATTTAATGTATTGCTGCGTTGGTTTGCAGTATACGGATAGAAAGAGACAGACATACATTTTATGGCGAGTTTCTGCAATTCGGGGATAGAGTAGATACAGTTCACGAAAGGAGCCTCCCCGAGGGCGCGTACTACGCTACGTTAGCAATTTAGCCTCCACTCAACAACTTTAGATTACCAAGATGACTGTGTATTACTGGATAATAATATAATTCTTATCAAATGTTGTTAGCACAGATTTTCACATTATTTGCCTATCTTCAAAGATAAACGTGTTTCCCTAAGCCATTTGAATTAGTGTTTGAAAGCAATCTTTTGCGTCATCATCATAATAAAAATCGCTTTGTATACTTAGTTACGGCGGTGTGGTTAAAGTTACTGCCCTAGGATTAGCTAGATTTCTGTCTATAATCTTAATCTTAATCGCCAATGTAAAGATACGTAAGTATTTTATTGACCACCATTTTACCTCTATAATAATATACATAACTAAATACATCCAGCCTGCCCCATGGGCAGATAGATATTCATAATTTATGCAAGAATTGCAACCACTATTTATGCACATCTATATTGTGTGAACCCACCAGCCCTAGCTCAGGAAGGCAGTTCATACCTAAAGGTTCTTAGGGAATATGCACAAAGTTTCAATTCGTGAAGGCACTAACAGCCTGCAGACAATAGGATAGAAACATCTGTTTTTTACAATTCAGTCCAAACAACTTGAAAGTTTCTGTAGTTATCTGCGATTGCACATTGTCAAACATTCATTATTTCAAAGATTGAAAGTAAAATTGGTTAGTTTGACAAAGCACAAAAGTGTAAACTACCGTAGGACTTTTAGGCCCTATTTCACAGTGTCTGGTTAGTGGCTACCTGTGAGATAAAATACATGCTGTCACTGTCAAAAAAATAATAACAGAGAGTGACAGCATGTATTTTACCTTACAGGTAGCCACTAACCAGAGATTGTGAAACAGGGCCTATTGCCAATATCTCCATAGTCGGTTACCTAACCGACCAGGGATTGGTTATCAATTATAAGTCATCTCCATACAAAATTCATCACAGATGTGTCAAAAGTCAACCACTAATACCTGGTTATGCTCTAACCGACTATGGAGATTTTGGCACTTAAACTATTTTGACCGAAAACCTGTACCACCAACCACCGCACAACACACCACTACAACTTCTTCACTCTGTCGCAGGTCCAACGCTTCTCACGCAGCGAACATGGACGCGCTGATGGAAGACGGGGCGGCGATGGGCATCGGCATGACGGTGGCCGTCGTGCTGTCCACCATACTGTGCTACCTGTCTGTGAAGCTGATCAACTGGAGCGCTTTTAGACAGGTGAGGGGGAGAGAGAAAATATGGCCTATGACTTTCTAAAAACACTAAAACAATCCTAATTAATATTATAAATGCGAAAGTAACTGTGTCTGTCTGTCTGTCTGTTACTCTTTCACGCCAAAACTACTGAACGGATTTTAATGAAATTTGTTATACAGATGGTCTAGACCCTGAGAAAGAACATAGGCTACTTTTTATCCCGGAATTCCCACGGGAAATCTTTTTAAGGCGAAGTGAAGCTCGCGGGAACAGCTAGTTTTATTATAAAAGTTGTTGATAAACGTTTGGGGTAGATTTTTTGAGTTGTAGAACGCTTTCAGGCGATAAGTCCGCCTTTGTTTACTTAGGTGGAATTTCACCAAACGATAAACGTATTTAGTAGCCTGTCAAACGTCTGTCAGTTGATACAAAATGTATTTAAAATTTGATTTAAATACAATTTTAAATACGTTTAGCGTTTATAGCGTTATACCTACGTAATAGTAAAAGTGATCCTTACTGGTTAATCTTAAATTTAGGGTGGCTGTTACGAACTTCTATTTAAATACTACATAAATTCATTTAGCTAATTTCGTTTAAGAGTAGAGTATAGCACTTGCTCGTCCATACAAAAAGAGAAAACGTTTTACTACCCCTAAATATTATCCAATCTCCATGATTTTTTAATATGTTATTGACACAAGGAATAACTAGGTTTATAGGTTTTCCTTTTTTCAAAATTTTCTATAGATTCAAACTTATAGGCACCTCAAATAAAGTTTTTTTTTGTGATTGCGACTTTGTTGAATTAAGCCGTTTGTGGATCAATAACAACGTATTTTTTAAAAAAAAGCGAATCCTATAAACCTAGAATATATTAAGCTGAAGCGATTGACACTAAAATCAAAGAGATTGGTTGATATTTAGTTAGTGTAAAACGTTTTCTCCCAAAACCAGAATTTCATCAAGAAAAGTACCTATTGTCAGTCCCGAGCTGCAGTGCTCTCTATCGCACGATTGAGGGTCGGGGGGGGAAGCAAAGCACACGTACGATAGGGATGTCCATAGTGAAGTCGATAGTAGAGATGGGATCCCGCCTGCGTTATCGATATCTATAGATATACAGGATGTCCCATGTTAAATTGCACATCCGAATCATAGTGACACAACTCGTCATTCTAAACATCTTTTGTTTTAAGACTTTTGATTGTTTGCGAATTTTATTTTTGCTAATTCATATAAACTTTGTTGGCTATGAGATTTTTTACTATAGACATAGACAGTAGATTTTTTTACACGAATTTACAAAAGTCGTAAAACAAAAGTTGTTTAGAATAACAAATTAAGTCACTATAATTTGGATGTGCACTTTAATTTGGGACACCCTGTATATAAAAAGATGTGAATAGGAAAAGTTTAAAGTACTGGTAGGTTTTCAAGCAAAAAAATTACTAGTGACTATATTATATTTAATCCTCACTCAACATGGATTAGGTTACTTAGGAAATTTTATTTACTTACATCTAAACTAACATAGTTACTTACATAAAAATATAATACTTACTTACTTACTATAAATTGACTTGAGGCCACAAAAGCGAATAATAAAATGTATTCTATGATATAATTACTTAGGTAAGTATACTAAGACATCATCAGCCAATAATCATCCACTGCTGGACATAGGCCTCTCCCAAGGAGCGCCACAACACTCGGTCCTCGGCCTTCCTCATCCAACCACTACCCGCCACCCGCCTAAGGTCGTCAGTCCAGCGGGCAGGAGGGCGTCCCACGCTGCGTTTGCCTGTTCGTGGTCTCCACTCGAGAACTCGTCTACCCCAACGGTTATCGGTTCTTCGGCAGATATGACCAGCCCACTGCCACTTCAGCTTGCATATTTTGACAGCTATGTCGGTAACCTTAGTCCTCTGACGGATAACCTCATTTCTGATACGATCCATCAGAGAAACCCCAAGCATAGCTCTCTCCATAGCACGCTGAGCGACTTTAAATCGGTGGACCAGTCCTACCGTCAGTGTCCACGTCTCTGCACCATACGTCATCACTGGCAGGACGCACTGGTTGAAGACTTTTGTCTTCAGGCTCTGAGGAATGGCCGAGAAGAATATGTGACGAAGTTTCCCGAATGCAGTCCAACCCAGTTGGATGCGCCTTGCAGCCTCCTTGTCGAAGTTGCTTCTGCCTAGCCGAATAGTCTGCCCGGTAGACATATTCTTGCACAACTTCGATTGTTGCCTCACCAACGGTGACCGGCTCCGTTTTGATGTGAGCCAATGCTCGTCTTGTCCAAGTTCATACCGAGGCCTACACGTCGGGAAGCAGCATTTAGGCCACTTAGCATCCAGCTGAGTTCCTGCAGAGATTCTGCCATAATAACGATGTCGTCCGCGAAGCGGAGGTGTGACATGTACTCGCTATTTATACATATGCCATGTCCTTTCCAGTCCAACGTCTTAAAGACATCTTCCAATGCATTGGTGAACAGTTTCGGAGATATCACATCCCCCTGTCTCACTCCACGTTGCAGTTGGATAGGTCTTGTCTTGTGGTCCTGTACTTGGACAGTCATAGTAGCGGCATTGTACAGACATCTCAACACCTCGATATAGCGCCAATCGATTTGGCATCTCTGCAAGGATTCCAAAACTGCCCAGGTCTCGATGGAGTCGAAGGCTATTTCATAGTCCACAAAGGCTAGACACAGAGGCTGATTAAACTCTTCGGTCTTCTGTATAATCTGCCTTACTGTGTGGATGTGGTCTATTGTACTAAAGCCTTTTCGAAACCCAGCGTGCTCTGTGGGCTGAAACTCGTCTAACTTTTGGGCAAGACGGTTCGTGATAACCCTTGAGAACAGCTTGTATTAAAAGCGAGATCGGTCTATAGTTCTTCAGAAAGGTTTTGTCACCCTTCTTAAAGAACAATACCACGACGCTCTCAGACCATGCCTCCGGTGTAATGCCATTGTGAAGAACCGAATTGAAGAGCGTCTGGAGCTGTTCGAGGATTGCAATACCTCCAGCTTTCAGAAGCTCTGTAGTAATTCCGTCTTCACCCGGAGCCTTGTTGTTTTTAAGCTGCTCAAGGGCTATCCTAATCTCGCCTATGTCGACGTCAGGGATGTCGTCAGTATAGTGGCGTATTAGTGGCGCTCTGGAATCGGTGAGCTGAGCCACAGACTTCTGCGCGTGTGAAGCATAAAGTTGTCCGTAAAAACCTTCGATTTCGGCAAGAAGCTCCGGCTTAGAGGCAACGATATTACCATCTGCAGACCTCAACTTCGTCAAATGGCCTCTCCCAAGTTGCTGAACGAAGACTTTTGACCCCCGATTTTGCTCAATTGCTGCTTCTATGGCGCGTGTGTTGGAGCGACGGAGATCTCTTCGTATCAGCTTCTTTATACGCTTGTTGAGTACCCGGGTGATTCTCAAAAAATGGCTCAAAAAGCATAATTTCTTTGGCGCATTTTTTTTTTCATGTTGTTTGAATATTATACCCCACATATTGTAGAGGCTTTAGACCTCTTTAGTTATCTCTTATTGGCCCTGAAATCTATCGAGCCGATTCAAAGTTACAGCGATTTGAAACAATTTTGGGCCAATGAAATTAGATTGGCACCAATGAAATTAGAAAACACACCAAAGAAATTATAAAAGGTCCCAAAGAAGTTAGTTTTGAGAACAAAGAAATTAGAAATTGTTTTAAAGAAATTAGTTTTATACGTAGATTGCAAATAATACATAACAAAACTAAAAATCACGCATATCTTTATTTGTTTTTAACATAATTACCTGATCACGTAAGGGTGCAAGGGTTCTAAACATCCGAATGAACCAATTGCTAACCTCACCTGCCCGTGGTGCACTCTGCTAAATAACAGACGAGGCTCTGGCGACCGGATGATGGCAGTATAACCATCCAAGAACAGCTACTCTATATCCCATAGGCCGGCGATGGGTAGCAGCGTCACCGGTATAAAAAAAAGTGTAAAGAGGACGAGGACACGATGTCCGTGGAGTCCGGCCATATGTTCTACCATCAGGAGGGCGACCAACTGTCCCGAGGTGGCGTAGGATTCCTCGTCAACAAGACCCTTGTCAACAACGTAGTGGAGATCAGCAGTGTGTCAAATCGGGTAGCGTACCTAGTACTTAAACTAACCGAGAGGTATTCCTTGAAGGTCGTACAGGTATATGCACCAACCTCGGCACACTCTGACACAGAAGTCGAAGCAGTATACGAGGATATCTCTAGGGCATCACGTGTACTGCTAGGACCCAATACACCGTTGTGATGGGGGACTTCAACGCCAAAGTGGGAGTACAAGAATGCGACGAATCGAGGGTAGGACATCATGGCTTTGGTAGCAGAAACCAGAGAGGGCAAATTCTTGTAGACTTCCTCGAAAGGGAGGGGCTTTCTTTCTGATGAATTCTTTCTTTGAGAATCGGCCCCAGAGGAAGTCGACATGGGCAAGCCCCGATGGTAGGACGAAAAACGAAAAAGACTTCATTATGACTGACAAGCTGCACATTTTCAGATATGTCCCAGTGATCAATAGGTTTAAAACTGGGAGTGATCACCTACTTCTCCGAGGCACTCTGAATATCAACTTCAAGCTGGAGAGGAGATGTCTGGTGAAGTCGACCCTTCGTCCCACACTGCACCAAATTGGAGCTGTCAACACCAGCTTCTAGAGAGGACTACAGTTCTTCAGAAGGGTGACCAAACCCTTCTGAAGAACTATAGACCGATCTCGCTTTTAAGCCATGTATACAAACTGTTCTCAAGGGTTATCACGAATGGTCTTGCCCAAAAGTTAGACGAGTTTCAGCACCCGGAGCAGGCTGGGTTTCAAAAAGGCTTTAGTACAATCGACCACATCCACACAGTAAGGTAGATTATACAGAAGACCGAAGAGTATAATCAGCCTCTGTATCTAGCCTTTGTGGACTATGAAAAAACCTTCGACTACATCGAAACCTAAGCAGTTTTGGAATCCTTGCAGAGATGCCAAATCGACTGGCGCTATATCGAGGTGTTGAGGTGTCTGTACAATGCCGCTACTATGACTGTCCAAGTACAGGACCACAAGATAAGACCTATCCAACTGAAACGTGGAGTGAGACAGAGGGATGTGATATCTCCGAAACTGTTCACCAATTCACTGGATGTCTTTAAGACGTTGGACTGGAAAGGACATGACATATGTATAAATGGCGAGTACATGTCACACCTCCGCTTCGCGGACGACATCGTTATTATGGCAAAATCTCTCCAGGAACTTAGCTGGATGCTAAGTGGCCTAAATGCTGCTTCCCGACGTGTAGGCCTCGGTATGAACTAGGACAAGACGAAAGTCATGTACAATGCTCACATGAAACCGGAGCCGGTCGTCGTTGGTGAGGCAACACTCAAAGTTGTGCATGAATACGTCTACCTCGGGCAGACTATTCGGCTAGGCAGAAGCAACTTGGACAAGGAGGCTGCAAGGCGCATCCAACTGGGTTGGGCTGCATTCGGGAAATTTCGTCACATATTCTCCTCGTCCATTCCTCAGAGCCCGAAGACAAAAGTCTTCAACCAGTGCGTCCTGCTAGTGATGACGTATGGTGCTGAGACGTGGACACTGACGGTAGGACTGGTCCACCGATTTAAAGTCGCTCAGCGTGCTATGGCTCTCCATAGAAACCCCAAGCATAACTCTCTAGTTATGCTTGGGGTTTCTCTGATGGATCGTATCAGAAATGAGGTTATCCGTCAGAGGACTAAGATTACCAACATAGCTGTCAAAATATGCAACCAGAAGTGGCAGTGGGCTGGTCAAATCTGCCGAAGAACCGATAACCGTTGGGGTAGACGAGTTCTCGAGTGGAGACCACAAACAGGCAACCGCAGCATGGGACGCCCTCCTGCCCGCTGAACTGACGACCTTAGGCGGGTAGCCGGTAGTAGTTGGATGAGGAAGGCCGAGAACCGAGTGTTGTGGCGCTTATTGGGAGAGGCCTATGTCCAGTGGATGATTATTGGCTGATGATGATGATGAGAGAATTAACCATAATAGACATTGAATGCATAAAGTTAGCGTTATTAATGGTGTTTCATACTCAATACTAATTTCTTTGTATCAAAACTAATTTCGTTGGCGCAGAATGCCAAAGAAATCCAAAGAAATTATTGCCAACGAAATTAGAAATCATCACTTAAAATTTATTTTTACAGAAAGCTGATGTACAATTGGAACCTCTTATTGACACGTGCATACTGTTTGAATAGACATACGTGGACAAAAATATGTATGCAACAAAAACAAATAATAGCATGAAAGTAACAATCGAAGAAATTAGGCACTTACCTGACCAAAACCCGTTATGACGCAAAAAAAAAAAATTTTCGTCATACTCCGTAAACTTACGCTCCTCTGCTCCTGGTCGAAGATAGTGGGGGACTGAAGGGTGAGGGACGCATGGTGATTATGTCCGGTGATCGTTTAAACGCAGAGTAGGAAGACGGTATCGTTACGCCAAAGAAGTTAGTTTTTTTTCTCGGACAAAATTGAATGCGTTATATTTTTGAAAACTAAACCTAAGAGTGAATAGAAACCTAATTTACAATTACCATGAGTATCTGTTATAATGATAACTTATAAATCATAAGCTTATTTTACTTTTAAAAGTGAGTTTTTCTTGACCAAAAAATAAAATCAAGTGAAGGACGCGCCAAAGAACTTATGATATTGAGTTTTAAAAAATCATTGTCGCTTTCTTTATAAATTTATGCATTACATTACTAATGTATAAAAACGGTCACAAGATACATTATTTAAAAAAAAATACATCCTGGTATAAAACTATCAATTTCATGTATTTTATGGCTTGGACATACCTAAATCGCGTCATTTGAGAATCACCCACCCGTAGTTCTGACGAAGTGTCACCTGCCGACGGAAATTCGCGTCTCTGCCTCATAAGCTCGAGTGTCTCGCTTGAAAGTTTAGACTCCTTGTTGCTTCTCATGCTAAAAGAAATAAATAGTAAGACAACTCAACATCTATAAACAGCCCCGAAACTTTGTTAGTAGGTACTGTAGGTACTTATAAACTTATATTTTTACAAAACTATCATAATGTTTTTTAGATTCACTGCATATATAGATCTAAATAACCTTACATACAAAATGATAGTCCAAGTACCGGCAAAAGGTCTATTTTCCAATCATCAAAAATCCATTTTATGTACTTACCTACTAACTCGTTACTAGGTTGGTAATTACCTACATAATAAAATACTTACTCACATGAAATTATCACTAATTACTTATAAATACTTCTTTCTATTTATCTTCAATAATTTCAAGTTTCGCTCACAAGGTCACAAGTCACAACTCACAATCACAACACAGAAATAATAATATGAAGGTAAGACGAAGACACTCCGTGTTTGGTCGCAATACTCGCAATTTCTCGCCAACCGGCGCGGCGCGGCGGCGCGGTGGCGCGGCGGCTGTGGCGGCGCGGTAGCGTCCATCGATGTGTGCGTGACGCTACTTGCATGTGTGTGTGCGGTGCCCGGCGCGGGCGAGTGCACGAGCGACAGCAATACTTTTCCTAAATACCTATTTCGCTAGGATCGCGAAGCTATACTCTCCTCTTAATGCACTAAACAATTTTATCCTAAACATGTTTAGCTTCATAATTCACCATGGTCTTTCGAGAACTATTTAGTTAAATGCGTTTAGCATCCTGCGATTTGTTATTTACGTTCAGTTCCACATCTTTTAATGAGAGACTTCATATTTTTTATTGAACATTCGAAACGACTCAGCGTAAAACGGAGTCAATCTATCAATTTCAAACATAGAGAAAATAACACTACTTATTTCAATGTTTCAAAACAAAACTTATTTCGGCTTTCACCGCGTGGTGGTGTTTGTATTTATTTGTTGTTGTGATTTCAAAGTAAAATGAATAGTCAAGCAACTTCTTCTCGTGTTCGTGCCCCTAATTTTACAAGGGAAGAACAAGATTTATTGTGCAATGTATTGGAACCATACTTGCACATTATAGAGAGCAAAAAAACGTTGTTCCTGAATGGTATCAGGAGATTTAATGTATATTTTATACAATTATGCTATTGCATGAGTAACTCTATGAATGATTCTGCAAGCTGTTGGTTCTTCCACACCTATCACATCTCCACAAGTAATTAACTGACTGCCAGTTGCATAATATCGGAGTGTGCATAACAACTGGTTCATTGGAGTAACTGCATTATTTCTGTAACAATAATTATAGGTATAAATAAAAGTATAAGATAATTATGTAGTCAGATAACTTTATTATTGGTGGAAATAAATTCGTCAAGATCATGTTGAATTTCTTGTAGTAGAAGCGATACAGTTTGTTTTGTCAAACGAAATCTAACAAATTTTTTATCCGGTAGTGTCTCAAATAAGTTAGTTCTTTCTGCAATATAGCGTAATGAGCGAGGTCTATTCATATAGAGAAGTAATTCTTCATCATCGTCATCAAACAAAATATCCCACAAATCCATTATTTATTAGATAACCTCAACATAACCTCTGAACAATGACCTCTGAATCTCTCACAGACAACAACTAGACATCACTGAGGAAAAATGATAGAAATGGAAAAGTTCTCTTGACAGTGACAGCCGGTCGGTCAGCTGGTCGCCGCGACTGACGCCATGACATGCGGAGTAGATAAATGTGTTTAGTAAAGTTAAATAGCCATTTGACCGCATTTAGGTTTAACAGATTACTAATCATATTTAAGTCGTGGTAAAAGATGTTTTACGAAATTTAATTTCAAATTGTGTTTAAATAAAAAGTTAAATACATTTATCACTTTGATAAAAGCCACCCTTAATCTCTAAATTTTCTTTTATTGTATTTATTACCCATGTTAAGAATCCACTAACGTCGTCGTCTTTTGCTACCTAACATATCTACCTACCTTATTATTAAGTACTTATCTGAATCCTCAACCTGCTCCTAGCAATGTTTATCAAAATCGGTTTAACCGTTAATAAAGAAGAGATTGGGATTTTTTTTAACAGCCACCTCTTTGTTGGAAAAACGGATAACAGCTTAGGATTAAGTGCAGGCGTTAAATTTAAATAATCTGATTTATAGCCAATAAGGAAATATATTTTAAAATTAAGGAATGTTTCACGTGAGGGAAAACCTCACATGCAGCAGACTTAACTTCCTCAAGAAATATTGCACCATTAATTATGATTAAGTCATAAATACTTAATAAGATTATCCTTATTTCTAAAAAAAAAACTTCAGTCATTAAAATTAAAATAATACTTAGGTTGGGTAGGGTTCTTAGGTAAGTACTTACTACTTTCAACCCGGAAGACATATTTTGGAAGGCACACTAAAAAAATATTTTATTAATATTTAATTATAATAATTATTAATTATACCTACGTGCCTGATACCAAAAAAATACTTAACTATTGATTTAGGTAGAGAAAAAAAAAATTTATCAGTTTACAGCTGGTTTATCCCACGGGAAAGCAATTTAACTGAAATGTAATCTTTGTTATCATTTTTATTTATTTTAATAATGATATAATCGCAACAGGAAAAATTCGTTAGGTAATACAGGTAACCTAGGTTGTCTAACAGGCTAAACAGGTTTGAAGTTTCACGTCCCCACCATTATGCTAGCTATGGTCAAGGGTTCGAATCTATGTTATTCCCGTTTTACATACATACTTACGTAAGTTTCAAGCAATTAAAAGTTCCACTTACAAAATGTCGACACCAAAAATAATGACCCCAATTTTTTTAACATTTAACTTAGAATTCGATGAAATATTTACGTTCTTAAATATTTTTATTCTGATGCCCTGTTAAATGTACTTTAATAATACCTACTGTCATTATGCTAGTGTTTTCCGTTTAGGAGTAACTAGCTGTTCCCGCGCGCTTCGCTTCGCCTTAAAAAGTTTGCCCGTGGGAATTCCGGGATAAAAAGTAGCCTATGTTCTTTCCCAGGGTCTAGACCATATGTATACGAAATTTCATTCAAATCCGTTCAGTAGTTTTGGCGTGAAAGAGTAACAGACAGACAGACACAGTTACTTTCGCATTTATAATATTAGTTAGGATTTGGTGCTATTGCTATGCCATTGGATCTTTATCATTGCTCGTGAAGTGTATTTAACCTACTTCTTGTACCTATGTACCTACGTATATCCAGTTTACACTTTTCAGTTTTATGTCGATCATGTTTACCCTAACGACTATTCATATTAACATTCAATGAATACTGCCTCTGATTTAACTACAATTTACAATGGCTATTAATTTTGATAGCATCTTGTAGGTAATTTTATCGAATTGAGATTATTTCTGAATAGGCTTCCTTGTTGATATAGCGGTGCATTAGTCGTTGATATAATTATGATTTATTGCACTTGAGTTCTTAAACTTTACTAGTTAAGTATCTTATTTATTGTTGTTTAAGATTTCTCTACAGGGTGTTGCAAAAAGGGTATACTAAGCCGAAACCTACATGTGCAGCATGGTATATCTAAGCCTGAAAAAAAACACCCTGTATAAATCTTAAAGGTAAGCGTCCACCTTTCGGCATCGTATGCAACGGACGCATTAAGTATTCTTTGTATAGGAATTCACAAGTGTTTGCGGCATGGCCGACGCCGTTTCTCCATACGCTTTGGTCCGATACGTACGATACCGTTAGGTGGAAGCTTACCTTTATACATAGTACTTTTTATTCATCCTACTATCCTAACTTCCTAACTAATATTATAAATGCGAAAGTAACTGTGTCTGTCTGTCTGTCGGTTCCTCTTTCACGACAAAACTACAGAACGGATTTGAATGAAATTTGGTATACATACGGTCTAGACCCTGGGAAAGAACATAGGCATCCCTATACTTTTTATCCCGGAATTCCCACGAGAAATCTTTTTAAAGCGAAGCGAAGCGCGCGGGAACAGCTAGTAGCTAGTAATATTATAAATGCGAAAGTTTGTAAGTATGTATGTATGTTACTTCTTCACGTCAAAACGGCTGATCCAATTTTGACGAAATTTGTTATAAAGTTAGCTGAAACCCTGGATTAACATATAGGCTAAGTACTTTTTATCCCGGTATTCCCATAAGAAATCTTTTTAAGGCGAAGCGAAGCTCGCGGTAATAGCTGGTATTATTTATGTCTATGGGTCCTATCATGATTTATTTTTCCTACTTGAACAGATAATGCGGATCCGTCTGATGTTCCTCCGCTCGGTGCTGCGTCAGGACATGAGCTGGTACGACACCGACACCAGCTTCAACCTCGCCTCCAGGATGTCCGAGTGAGCATCATCATCATCATCATCATCATCATCAGTTTGTTGTTGTTGATCCCATGGCACCCCAGAAGTGCAGAGGGTCTCCACTAACGTCCGCCACTTCCGCGGCTGTACTTTTGGCCTAGCTCCAGCTTAGTCCAGCGGCTCGCAGCTCGTTTTCGACGCTTCGGCGCCATGTCTGGACAGGGCGTCCACGGGAGCGCTTGCTATTTGGTGGCCTCCAGTCAAAAGCTACACTTGCGGCATTCGTAGCTCCTCTTCGTACAGTTTATGACACACTAATTTGCTGTCCCTTCTTCTCCCGACAGTCGCCGCTTTGGCGGCTGGGGGTGATGTTCAACGCTTACCTTCAGCCCTTTAGCGTGTCGGTGATAAACACTATGCATTATCGGACCTTATTGCAATATTTGCAATCCCTAGCACAACAAACAAAGTTTCTATGGAAAAGCAAAAAAAACATGTATTTCTATTCTAAAGTCACTGTACTTTGGAAGTAGGTATCAGATTCCTCCCTGAATCACCCGCTTTCGTTTGCACCCTGTAGATAGAGTATTTTATCACCTTACCAAAGAAATGATGCAAATGACTTGACTCCTTGACCCACTGTTATTGCTAACAATGTCGTATGGGATTGTGCAATTCAGCCAATCGCACTCAATTATTTTCTATTGCTCGATATTTCTTTTCTATTATTACTTATACAATAACTTATCGGATAGACTATACTCTGTCCATTATATTATTGGTTTTTTGACAGTCGAAATCCCATACATATTTGATGACTGCAAAGGAAAACCAACTTTATGTACCAGACATCTAAAATACAATAACATAGTGGAAGCTCTATAAGTACTGTGTCTCAGACTGTGACTGTATTAACTAGGAATTACCACAAAAACGTGGAGACCTAAAGTGTTAAGAAAAGGAGCTTTTCTATAATGACTTTAAACTAAGTAAAAACGGCGATACGGCACGCGATCTCTGTCACGTGAGTACAATAATGTACAGCGAAAAGCCGTGACTCGGTTGCGAGTCACCTCTGACTACCCCTTCGGGGATTGCAGGAGTTCGCATAATGTATGTAACTAGTACTCGTATGTACATTAGGGGGCTGATTACTTATTTCGTGAATTTTCAAAAGTCGTAGAGCAAAATCTGCTCAGAACACCGTGTTTCTCCCTCTTTCGGCTTACCATGCCCATTTCCTAACACCCTGTATACTTATACCTCTTACAATCCTTCATTTCCCCCACAGAGACATGACGAAGCTCAAAGACGGCATGGGCGAGAAGCTATCCGTGGTGGCGAACCTCATCGGGACAGCCGTCATTTGTTTCGCTCAGGCCTTCCCGCTGGGCTGGCAGCTGACCCTCACCTGCATGACTGTCATGCCCTTCTCTGTGCTGGCTTCGGTGCTGCTGTCCAGGGTGAGAGACCGTTATTGTTTTGAGGATTAAAGCTATCTGAGAGAAGAAGTAGCAGTCTTTGGAAGTGAGCGTCTGTGACGTTGCTACAGAGAGTCAGCCGCAGGTTTGCAGACGTCGCATTTCGCTCGAAGCGCTACCGTATGTGTTTTGATCGAGGATGTTAGTGCTTACACTAGGCAGCTGTCCTTTGCTTTTTGAGCTTTTGTAGTGGAATTCGCGGAATTTGGGAGCCCGATTTTAAGCTAAAATTCTTATAAATGATCAATCAAGCCAGACGAAAAATTAAGTAATAGGTTTTTTTATTCATGTTGGTAGTAGGTTTAGTACACTACTATTTACTTAATTAATTTTATTTCTATTTTAGTTATTACAGCGGTTATTTCAAAAGCACTCAACCGAAGTAGGTACTAAGATTAGTTGAAGAGCATGGAAATGGAAGAATCGATACACTTCTTATTACTTTAATGAGTTTGTGTTTGTTCAATGTAAACTTGTATCAACGATTGTCAATTCACTGTCTGAAGTTAGAGATACTTTTTGTCCTTGGTATTTAGGGTACCTACCTACAAATTGCTACCTACAAACCTATTTGTCTATGACACGAGGTAGCAGACTACAGATGACGTAAAAAAAATATTATAATAATAAACTTTCTTTAGCCCGTAATAGCCCACTGCTGGACAAATGCCTCTCTTTAGGCGCGGCACACAGCACTCTATCCTCAGCCTTCCTCATCCAAATACTACCGGCTACCTGTCTAAGGTCTTCGGGCCATCTCACTGCAGGTCGTCCCACGCTACGTTACTATTTAACGTTATCAGGGGATTATTATTAACCATCAGACGTTTCCTGGTTATCTTTCTAATCGTGCCGTTAGTTATGCGGAACACTTGTGAGCAAATATCAAAGTGAGCCCTTTATAGACCACTTGACTGATTAGTGATTGCATCGCATACAAATAGTAAGAGATTTAACTAGTGTAGTGTTTGTTTTTAGTTAGGTATATAGTATGCCATTATGTTATGAGTTTCTATGACTTATTGTGTTGGCCGCGTCCATATTTATAATTAATATGATTTGTATTAGCTTACTCGTAAGAACCGATGACCGGAGAGGTAAATTTGTTCTCGAGTGGAGACCACGAATAAGCGTAGGGAAGCCTTATAGACCCTTGGGCAGCTGTCTATCAGAGCGGAGCGGGATAGCGGAGCGGTATGCGCGCTTTTATGCAATTTCATTGGTCGCTTTTTGACCAATGAAATAGCATAAAAACTTCGCTCATGCAATTTTATTGGACGATTATTGCCTGCGATTGCTAGCTCCGCTCTGTGGACCGGCAGCCTTAGAAAGGTAGCTTAGGTAGGTAGTGGCTGGATGAGGAAGGCCGAGGACAGAGTGTTGTGGCGCTCCATGCAAGAGGGATATGTTCAGTAGGCGCTGATGATGATGACGACTATAGTTATATAACGGGATAAAGTTGAATATAAGTAAAACTTTATTATTAGGTAGGATATAATATCTTAATCATTTTCCTTATAGATACCTTGTATGGATATTTCCTGATCATGATTAATAAATCAACTGACAGGATACAAGCAAAAGCCATCAACTCCACGTTTTACTAAATATAATTTTATGACTATTATTACTAGATTTTTCGTACATAAGGTTATGGTTATGTTAGATGGGAATACCTACTCATATTATCCCACATAGATAAAGTTTCGAAATGAAAATTTAGTAGCCATGCCCTATAGATACCAACGTAGCTACTTTCGTATTCTATGGATACTGATGGGCAAAAGCCATTTGACTCGAATTGAGGCTGTAAAGTTAGTTATCTATGATATTTTTACAAACTGTATCTAAATAATCTGTTTAATATCAACAGATAATAATAATAACACGTGGATATAATTGAGCCCTACTTACTTGATTGAGGATTATTTAATAGATAAGTAGGCGAGCTTTTTACATACTACACCATGTACTAAGTAGGTAATTTATCTTGAACATGGAAAAAAATATATTTTTTATTTATTTAATCCTTTATTGCACATATATATAAATAAGTTTACACAGGGTGGACTTAATGCTAAAAGCATTTTCTACAAGTTATAGGACTCTGATACCTGACAAAGTACCTTCATTATAGTATACGGCAGTGTTTTTCAACCTTTTTCATGAGGCGACCCCCCTGGTATAAAAAAATGTTTCGCGACCCCCTTGACCCTTTCGGTTTTTTATCATGTATGTTACAGTATTCCCAATATTCCTTCCATACGACGTATTTATGGTCTCCATGAATAGGATTCGAAGGAGTACATATTTATGGGATTTAAAAACACATTATTTTACAATTACACACATCGGATACGTGTGGCCATGTACATACACTAATGTCATTGCGACCCGGAATTTCATTTTCGAAATTAACTTTTCTTTCTGAATTTTTTGAGCATTTAAATATCTTGAATAAAAGTTTTCAAGGGTGAAATGAAAAAGACAAAATACCTGGCTTTACAAAAAAATAAATACTTGTAGTCGTCTTTGAACGGTACGTTAATTTGCCTATTCGTGGTCTATACTCGAGAACACGTTTACCCCAACGGTTATCGGTTCTTCGGCAGATATGACCAGCACACTACCACTTCAGCTTGCATATTTTGACAGCTATGTCAGTAATCTTAATCCTCTGACTGACGGAAAACCTAATTTCTGATGCCCCGAAGCATAGCTCTCTCCATAGCACGCTGAGCGACTTTAAATCGGTGGACTAGTCCTACCATCAGTGATCACGTCTCTGCACCATACGTCATCACTGGCAGGACGCACTGGTTGAAATCTTTAGTCTTCAGGCTCTGAGGGATGGCCAGGGAGAATATGTGCTGACGAAGTTTCCCGAATGCAGCCCAACCCAGTTGGATGCGCCTTGCAGCCTCCCTGTCGAAGTTAGTCTGCCCGAGGTAGACATATACTTGCACAACTTCGATTGTTGCCTCACCAACGATCATCGGCTCCGGTTCGATGTGAGCATTATACATGACTTTCTTCTTGTCCAAGTTTTGACCCCGGAGCCTACACGTTGGGAAGCAGCATTTAGGCCACTTCTATCATCCAGCTGAGTTCCTGCAGAGATTCTGCCATAATAACGATGTCATCCGCGAAGCATATAGGTGTGACATGTACTTGCCATTTATACATATGCCATGTCCATTGTCCAGCGGCATCGTTCAGACAGACTCCTCAACTCCACGATATAGCGCCAGTCGATTTGAGATCTCTGCAACGCTTTCAAAATTGCCCAGGTCTCGATCGAGTTGAAGGCGTTTTCATAGTCCACAAAGGCTAGATACAGATAGGCTGATTATACTCTTCAGTCTTCTGTGTAATCTGCCTTACTGTGTGGATGTGGTCTATTGTACTAAAACAGATCCACGATGGGATAATTTAATTGATAAAAACAAGCTCAACCTTCGCATTTAAGAAAATTTTAAGTAAAAGTATTTTTAAAGTAAGAGTCTTTCTTAATAAATAAATACTTTTTTTTTGTTTTTTAAATATTGTCTTTATAAAATCTTTATTGTTTTTTTTTACTGAAGTTCCCAGCCCTTTGGCGACCCCCCTACAGAAGCTTCGCGACCCCCCGGGGGGTCGCGACCCACAGGTTGAAAAACACTGGTATACGGGATGAGTGTTGCGTGAATTTCGTGAAAACCTATGAGTGCGTATCCAGCAGAAAAACTGCTCGCCGTCGACTGAGTTAGCTGTATATCGGTTTATTATGCCGAGACGAGAGCATGGAAGTAGAAAAGAGAGTCATATTTTATTACTCTAGTTGCGTGCGTGCGCCTAGTAACGAGTGAACAGTTTGCCTACTGGGGTTACAACCACAAACAAAATTTATTTAGGGTGACGTAACAACATATGAAAGACTCATTGTATCGTGTTGTTATTATTCCAGTACCAAACAACATCTTCAGGCCGTGAAATGGACGCGTACAGCAAGGCGGGGAAGCAAGCTGAGGAGGTCCTGAAGTCCGTCAGAACCGTCATCGCTTTTGGAGGAGAAGAGAAGGAGCTGGATAGGTAAGAAGTGTATCTTAGTGTTGTTGAGGAATCTTTCGGGAAGAATCTTTGAGGTTGGAATACATGCTGTACCGATTTAAAAACGATGCGCCTGCGCAACTCTTCGTGCTAGCTTGTGTGTTTGTATTGAGAGTAGAACGCGTACAGTTCGGTAACTAAAACAACTTAAATGTTACTGAAGTGAAGTGCGCCTTTAGATATAGGTGAGTTTTTCGATGTAGGTAGAGGTACAAGTAATATAAATACAACCTCCAAACTATCCATCCTATAAATACAATAATCTAAAGTGTATGTAAAAAACCTATTCACGCAGGAAGGAATTATAGGTACTTAGTGTTTCATTTTCTAACAAATAATTATTTATGTGGCCAGATACCGAGGCTTGTTGGAGCCAGCCGAGCAGTACGGCAGCAGACGAGGCTTCTACAACGGGCTTGGGACAGGCTTCAACTGGCTCCTGACCTACACCTCCAACTCCATAGGTCTCCTCTACGGCACTAGGCTGGTCCTGAACGACCTGTCCAAGCCTGTCGATGAGCGGGAGTATGTGGTTGGGTCTATTTTTAGTGTGAGTATCTGGATGAAGAAAATGGAACGACATATTTTATACTTGCTATGGACAGGAAAGGATAGCTAGGTACATTCAGTACCAAAAAAAATCATTAAATTTTTCATGACACATACATACATATGCACTCACGACTGTAATCTCCGAAGGGGTAGTCAGAGGTGGCTCACAAAGCGAGCCACCCACTTTTCGCAGCACATTTGTACTCACGTGATAGGTTGCGAACCATATCGCCGTTTTGGGATATGTACAATGAACTTAGAATACACATCTAGAATCTAGATGTGCAGGTTTCCTCACGATGTTTTCCATCACCGTAAGAGACCGTTTTTTTATGAATCATCATAAAAACGAAAGCATCAGGTATTATAATTTAAGACGCCCCCAAATACTTCACCGGATGAACCAAACACGCAATTTTTTGATAGTACCCTAGTACCTACCGCAGTAGCTGAAAATATAAAGCCTCTTTAAGAAGAGCGCAGCCAGATTCTATCCTCAACTTTCCTTACTACTACCACCCGATACCTGAAGTCAAAATGACTCACATTATTATAAAACACACTCTTCATCCTTCTCATACAGATAATCTTCAGCGTATACATGGCGACCCAATCTATAACCTTCTGCGTGCCTCACGGAGAGACCTTCGCGTCAGCCGCTGCCGCCGCCACCTCCATCTTCAAGCTCCTGGAGCAGGTCCCCGCTATAGACTCCTTCAGTCCTGCTGGCTTGAAGCCGAAGAGGATGAAGGGGGATATTACGCTGCATGGCGTTCACTTCAGCTATCCGGCTAGGCCTCATGTGCAGGTATGATGGTTTTACAGGCATCTTCTGTTGTCGTTTCAGTGACATAATAAGGGGTAGACTACGGGTTGTCTTACTGGTGAATACATTGGCCAGTCTAGCGTAAGACGCTGACTGTCAGGGTGCGCCAGAAGTATAATATATATGGAACAGGTGATCTCTCACTCGTGAAGGCTTATTTGGTGCACCCATGATTATTATATTATGTCAATCGTGTAGTTAGAACCTTGAAAAAAGTTTTGAGGTAGCCTTTCACTTCTTCTCCGAAGGATTCCGACCTGCCAATATAAAAAAAAACCTAAGTGGGATCCCACCAACCCACGGTAGCCCAGCCAAGAATTTTTTTTAAAAGCCATCAAGATTTCTCGTCAAATCATCATCAGCGATGGTAATTAGAACGGAATTAAACCATCAGCTTCTGACACCTCCATAAACAATAGAATAGGTACAAGATAATCCCTCAACATGGACCACACTGGCACAGCTTTTTTTTTTTAACTTACAAGGGAGGCTCTAGACACTATTTTGTTACTGAATCGTAGAAAAAATAAAACTATTATATTCTATTCCACTCATCATTCCTCCTCCTCCTCAGATCCTGAAGAACCTCTCCCTCCACATCAAGGCGGGCGAGCGAGTGGCGCTAGTCGGCTCGTCAGGGTGCGGCAAGTCCACCATCCTGCAGCTCGTGCAAAGACTCTACGACCCAGGAGCTGGTGATGTCTGCATTGATGGGAGGAATATTAAAAGCATGAATTTGAACTGGCTGAGGTCTTCTTTAGGTGAGTTTGTTGATGATGGATGAATCGTCCACTGCTCATCTAGCTACAACGTGTCTAAGGTTATTGGTAAAGCTAGCGGGTTGAAGGGGTCACATAGTAGGATTGCTTAGCATTGGTCTATCATAAATACATCAGAATATAATAGAATAGAATATTCTTTATTTGTACACACACACATAAAAGAAACTTACATAACTTAAATACTATAAACTATGTACAAAAATGGCGGTCTTATCGCTTAAAGCGATTTTTTCAAGACAACCTTAGGGTGGAAGGATATTTTGATTAAAGAGGGGTCAAGTGTACTAAAGAATAATAAAGGAAAAATTAAAATAATTATTTAGTTATCAGATATATCGTAGATGCCCCTCGAATGTGGCATTGTTGCCATAGTTTATATTTATATAATTTATAGATAGATAAGTTATTTATTTACTTAACACAACACATACACAGGTTACACAGCAAGATTACTAACATTAAGTTTAAGATGACATAAACACACAACATTAATATGAGACAGACAGATAGATAAGCAACATGTGTATTTATCATGTTAGCAAAAGGGTTCTGACTCAGCATAATACTATGATTATAATTAAATAATCACAGCGCTGGTATTCTGCCAGGACCAATTTAGTGAGTCGGAGTGGAGCCTCAACCAAACACAAATATGTGTGTAGTAAATATATAAAAGTGTGTTATGGTACTTATAATTATAGTAAAATAAAAACTTATATTTTATATATTATGTTATGAATGAATGTAAGAATAATATTGTGTTAAATGATTATGGATGTATGCTATGTAGTAGTAGGTATGTGTAAACGAATATATTGTGATATGAGTTTAAGTGATATGTGTAAAATAATATGATAGCAAGTGATGTACTTAGTAGTTAAATTCCTAGAAAAAATAAATGGCGTTTACCAATTTATGATGAATAAATGCGTCCTTCTTTTCCACTTTTGACACGAAACTGAAAAATATTATGAAAAACAACACCACCAAGCAATCGGGCCACGTCCTTAACTACCTTAAGGACTACATTAACATACCGATATCTTATTTAATATTCCAGGAGTGGTAGGCCAGGAGCCAGTGCTCTTCCGAGGAACAATATACGAGAACATCGCGTTCGGAGCTGATGAAGTGACTCCTGAGGAGGTCGTCAAGGCAGCTGAGATCGCCTACGCCCACGATTTTATCAAGAAACTGCCTAATGTAAGTAGTACTTATTTATTTTACGGTCCCTAAAGCACTCTGTACGTTTTTCGAGACCTAACTAAGTAGTCCATATTTTATGTTTCTTATTATCTCTAGGTACGGTGGCCTGCGCCTAAAAGTATGCAGGCGGAGTTTTAAAAAAATAGCCGTCAATTATTGATGTATGAAACTATCAGGGTACTTATTTGATATTTTTTTCCTCAGGGCTACGAAACGATTATTGGTGAACGCGGAGCCTCCCTGTCTGGCGGACAGAAACAACGCATAGGTATGTAAATACTTGTATTTTTATTCTTCTTCTTCAGCATGATTGCGACAAACACTACACTGCTGGACTAGACTAGGATATGTCACTATGCTGAAAGAATCAGAGAAGTCATATGCTGTTGATTCCCCAGGGAAAACCTTCTGTTTCATAAAATATATATAAGACACAAACACACAAACGTCTGTGCCTGGAAACTCCATTCTTCCTTTAATAGAATAGATTTATAAAACGAGCAAGGTCTACACCTATTCTTATCTCTTCTACCATTCCAGCCATCGCCCGCTCCCTGATCCGGGAGCCAGCGATCCTTCTCCTAGACGAGGCCACATCCGCCTTGGACCCCGAGGGCGCGGAGCAGGTGCAGGCCGCGCTGGACCGCGCCAGCGAGGGCCGCACCACGCTCTCCGTGTCGCACAGGTGAGTCACGTGAAGAGTGATCTGGCCAAATCTGTCCTAGACGAGGCCATATTATCTGTCCTGTCCTGGAACCTACAAGCCTCAAGAGCCGAGCCGAGCCCATAAATGTATCGTAGTAAACTATTTTATGTTTAAGATCACAAAATTGGACTATAATAGTAAAGTTCCTGTGTCTTATTCTAGGTTGTCGTCTATAGTGAATTCAGATCGCATCATCTGCATGGACCAGGGCACCATCGTTGAGAGCGGCACTCACGAGGAGCTGTTGATGAACAAAGGTTAGTTTGAATCACAAATGTCAATAGGCAACGTACTAGAAGTCGGTACTCTTAGACACGGACAAGGAATTACTAAAATAGATAACCTAGATGAAATGGTTTCTAAAAATTGGTTTAGTAGGTGAGGTGACACAAGTCGCCTTACGGCGTAGAATATTAACCACTTTTGCATCACACTCTGATATTTTGGTTTCCATGAGGTTACAAATTTTGTATAAACTTTGAAGTCAACCAAACTCTTTCAGGATTCTACTGGAAACTGGTGACAGCAGGCAAAGAGCCAGACGTGATCAAGACAATAGTGGAAGAGGAGGGCGTGGGCATCACCAACGTGGACGTGGTGGTACAGACCCCTGAACCAGAGACTCCCACTAGAGACGTGAAGAGGTCTAGCCGACGGGTACTGAGGAAGAACTCTGTGAGGAAAGGTGAGGTTGAAGATATTGAAGGAAATATCATGTCATCATCAGCATTCCATTGCCTACTGATGGGTATCTAAAAGCCTCAATTTAAGGACGTCAACTTTTACTGCTGCGCTAACCAAGACTTTATCTCGTTGTGTTAAGCGTACCGATTGCATGACAGTGCTGGTATAAGCCATTGTTTCCCACAATTTACCGCAAAGAAGAAAATATCGCGATCTTCAATCACAATTAGGTGATGAACTTTACTAAGTGATCTCCATTATAATTTAGATACTATAAAATATAACTGTCTTATATTTCACATATAATACTTATAATGTGTTTCTTACTACAGGTTCATTTGACTTCTTGGCCCCTCGAGAATCTATATCTTCAGCTGCATCTTTGGGTCTTCAGAGCTTCGGTTATGTTGAGGATGAAATTGAAGAAGCTGATGACGTAAGTGTCTATTTTGTAATAGAAACAAATTATAAGATTTACATCATAATGGACATATATCCTGTTAGGAGTACCCGAAGCATCCTTATTACACTCACGGGCAATAAAAAGGTAAAAGTTATGTTTGTTATATTTATCTTTGGAAGTTCAAAAATCCTACTCTACGCTAGTGACATGAAGTTTTTGTTGATTAACATTGAAACAAGCATTTAAATCAGTGACCGATCAGATAGTTACTTAATACATAATAAGTAGACTAGAACTTCATGGATTTAACAAACGCATACGTCGACTTATATCTAAAAATTACTTCCATTCCCAGGGCCTAGTCCCAGTCGACGCGTGGACCCTGCTGAAGCAGAATGCCCCGGAATGGGTGCTCATAGTGATCGGTTCAGTCGCGGCGTTCATGCAGGGCGCTTGCTTCCCCGCGCTGGCTATAGCTGTGGGGTACGCTGTCGGGGTATGTATCTGGATGATGTTATTATCATGCGCAACAAAGATGGGGTTGTAGATTGTAGATGTGAAATGTGAAACAAGCAACAATATTTTTAAGGTAGCAAATATCTCAATAGCAACAACTTGTATTACTTAAGTAGTCTAAATTCCGCCCTAGACGAAAATAAAACCTAAAGATAATGACGATATGGCAGATGATGGACCACTTTTGTCTATGGCTCAAAAAGTACTGGATTTCATAACATATGATCATGATCTAGGACTGCCAACTCCTAGATCACCAACGTAAAGTCGGACTTAAAAAAAAACGCTGACCAATCCCCAAATTTTCCAACAGATCTTCCAAAACCCCAACAAGGCCGAGGTGCAGGCCAACTCGGACCTGATCTCGGGCGTGTTCTTCATCATCGCGCTGGTGGCCGCCGTCGCCATGTTCCTGCAGAGCAGCACCTTCACCAAGGCGGGGCTGAAGATGACCACGAGGCTGCGGTTGCAGTACTTCGAGAGTTTGTTGAAACAGGTGAGGAAGATCAGTCCTAACTACATTCCATTCCACGGGGAAAGACACCTTTATATTAAGGGTAATAAAAGGGTTCTGTCTTTCCCCGTGAAATGAGATATAGTCATGTACTTAAGGGCCCGTGCAGGGTGACGTGCCGCGCCAATTTTGGGTTTTCAATGCTCTTCACACAGCACACGCAGTGACACGCACACATGTAAGTTTGCACAGTGGGTCGATAAACTTTTACTCGCCAACTTTATTGACAATTATGTTCAAGTACATTTTGGGTGATTTTAGGGTAAGTAAGTATAATTCTTACTTACACTGGTAGGCACCAGGAAAGAGTAGAAATTATTAGGGGTGCCACTTTACTCTATACTCGGAACCCGATTAGCTTTCTCAAACAAATGTGGTATTTACTTGTAGAAAGGTAACTAAAAGTATTAAAGTGTAGATAATAAGTTTCGGGCATCCTCCACCCAACTGAACCCCGACGACAAAGCAAAGTAAATACATAGTGTCGCAAAAGGGCTATACTAAGCCAAAAGGGGATGACTCAAGGGGTCATTCTGAACAACTTTTGTTCTACGAGATTTGCAAATTCGCGAAAAAAAATATTCGTTTTCCATGGTAAAAAGTCACATGTCCAACAAAGTTTCTATGAAAAAGGTTTTTTTTTGTTAATTTCCAAAACTTGTAGAGCAAAAGTTCAGAATGACCCCCTGTCTTACTCCTTTTTACCCGACTGCCGAAGGAGGAGGGTAATGTTTTTTGATTGTATGTATGTATATATGTATGTTTGTCTGTTTCTTTGTTCCCTCCTGTAGCCTAAACGGCTTGATAGATTTTGATGTATGAGGTATTGTTAGAAGCGTATTGATGGCGCGATGGCTATAGGCTATGTGACGTTCCATTAAAATGTACATAGCGCCCTCTTGAGGACATAACGTGATGATCGAAAAAATAATAATTCAACTTTGCCGTGTAAGGTATCAAATGAAAGGACTTGATTTTCACATTACAAAAATATGCATATTGAAGGTATTTAAATAACAACACCAAAATTATTGAAATAAAAAATGATCATGAACTACCTACCGACGTAAAATTTCATAAAATAAAAACAACTAAAAAGTTACAAATAAAAAAATACAATTATAAAAAACTAAAAACCTGACTGTACGCTAAAAACATGAAAACGAGTCCCAATGTTAATGGAAAGTATCGCAGGCGGGGACCAACTTGACCGCCACTCAAGGCCGTTTTCTAAGTAACATTCAGCTAAATGGTGAACCCTCTGGTGGTATAATTTGTTTATATACCGCTTTTTCAATACCTGTAAGTACATTTTTTGGCAGCATAATATTTTTACTTAATTTTAGGGTTTCGAACGTCAAAAGAAAAAAAGCAACCGTTATAGGATCTCTTTGTTGTCCGTCTGTCTGACTGACTGTCTGTCACCGCCCTTTTTCTCAAAAACGGGTAAAGATATCTAGCTTATATTTCGCATAGATGGGGAGTACCCCAAAAAAAATATTATGGTACTCCCTGTCCCACACAAGTAAATTGGGGCTTATATTTTTTCCAGTTATTTTGGGTATCCTTTTTTTTCTTTGTTGTTTTGTATAAGTATGTGTTTCTTTTCTTTAAATCTGTATTTTTTTTGTTGTTGCTGTCTATGTGTCGAAAAAATGTATCTTTATCTTCAAATCACGCCATCTATCGTTTGTTTTTTTTTGTGGCTACTGTCTATAGAAGAAATTCCGTCATAGACAATTTTACGTTACGAATTTATTTTTACATTTTCGTGGAGAATCAACAGCATTTTGTTAATAAATAATTATTACTTATGAACACATAACAACTTGATGCCATTAACAGAATGAACTTAGTAAACCCAGTAAACCTAACACATCCAGAGGAAAAACAAAATCTCTTTCTCTCTCTCTGAAAAACATACTTAATAGCCCAAACTCGATGCTTTTAGCTATTAACATCTTTGAAATAAAATTGAGCCACCACCGTGTTACTGCCCTGATCAGATCCTCACGAGACCATACCTCAACCAGCACCAAGAGACTGTATTTTTGATCCCTAACCTAATGTTCGTGCGTATTGTCATCACTTAGATCCATTCGCTATATTCCTGCTCCTCATCAGACCTATACGAGACTGTAATATCACGAGAATATTGCACACTATCTAATTTAATTTAATGTATTGAATATACTGGAAGAATTATGCTTCCTCAATTTCAAATCAAATTATGTTGGTGTCATAAAAGTTGAAAAAGTGCAATGACAACCAATGTGCAGTGATTTTGTATCTGTACACGATAAGATCGCGAGCTGTCAGTGCTGCCTAAACCGACGTGACCCTTCTTTGGAGGCCAGCGGCCAACTGAGTCAAACGTCACTTGTGTTTATGATTTTATAACACAGAAAGCCGCCATAGATATTTGTATGAAGATTTGAGGGAAAAAAATTGCTCAAGTTTGGGATTAATTTACACAAAATAAGTGTGTGTTTATTAAAAAACAAGGTATTTAGCGCCTAGTCCAAGCCTTTAACTTTATAATATGATAAAAATCATATGAAAATTCTTTATAATTACGACACAGTTGTTACAATACGGGAGTGTGATTGACTGGTTTTTCTTGATATTCTGAAATTAATTTACAGTTATCCATAATCATTTACTTAAATTCGAATGATTCAGCACCTAGCTAGACTCTTCAACTACCTGTGTGATTTTTTTCAAGGCTGTAGAGCATCATTTACTACATAATTCTATGACAATGCCAACCCTCGATTCCCTATTGCAGACCCTTAAGTAATTCTATTGCGGCAATTACGGTTTTAGCCCTTATTATATGGCCGTTGAGAGAATGCATTTTTGACATTCGAAATCCCAGAGATATTTTAAGCAAAGGAAAACCAACTTTACTTACCAGACATAAGCGAACGTCAAAATCGCATTCTCTCACGGGCCGAAGTATACTAGAATAAATTTTCGCTCTTGTTTCGTTGGGATCCATGAATTATAATATTATTTATGCGGAAGAGATTTTACCTACAACTTCGTAAAAATTTAATAAATTCCTGAGAAGATTAAGTACTTAGTGCAGTGTATGTCACGGCCTTTAAGTATCTCGTTCGTAAAATACAGAATAGATGAGCTATTCGATGGCTGAGCTATCATAAATATGTACGTTTTAGTGATGGATGAAATAAATATTATCACTTCGAAATGATCAAAGATCTAAACCTTCAAAATCTTACATTTCCACCTTCAAATTCCAGGAGATGGGCTACTACGACAAAGCGTCCAACTCCGTGGGGGCTCTCTGCAACCGCCTCAGCAACGACGTGGCCGAGGTGAAGGGTGCCACAGGGATGAGGATCGGGCTGATCCTGCAGGGGTTCAGCTCCGTGTTCATCGGAGTCGTCATCGGCCTGGTGCTGAACTGGAAGATGGCGCTGGTCGGCGTTGTTATGCTGCCGTTGGTGAGTTTTGTTTTTGAAGAAAGGTTGAGGAGTCGTAGGAATACAATCTCCTAACCCCTAACCTAAACAATAGAATTTCGAATTCTTTTGCATCATTATAAAAATATTGGTACATTCAGTCAATAGAGAAAAGTGTTTTTTTATGGAAGACAATGGCTTTTTAAGTTTTTCAAGTAGCTGCGGTACTGTAGGTGATTAGTAAGGAGTTGCGTATCGCGTGCTTAATCCACGCATTACAATAAATAGTTGTATGAAAATAACACTTGCGGGTGTCACGCGTGCGGGGCAATCCCGCAAAAAACAGCCTATAAGTATATAACAAGAAAGAAAGAAAGAAAGAAAGAAACATTTATTTGACACACTGAACAATAAAAACAGAAACAAAAAGAAAAAAAGAATACTACAAAAAATATATATGAAAAAACAGAAAATAATACAATATAAACAAACAAGGTTGCTGTCCAGAGCGTCAAGGCACCAGCTCAGCGTGTGCTGTGGGGTTAGGCCACAGCGCTGGTTTTCAGCTGGCCCTTAACAAGATATAGCGTTACTATTTGTTTTACTAACGACATTGTATGGAACGGTAATCCTTCTTCAGCATCATCATCAGCCTATAGCAGTCCACTGCTGGACGTCGGCCTCTCCCAAAGCACGCCACTGGATGCGATCATTAGCTTTAATCCTTCTTCAACATTCTACAATTTCCATTACAAACCCCCAGATTGTTGGCAGCATCTGGATGGAGGGCATAGTGTCGCGGCAGTCGGAGGAGGACCAGCGGAACGCGCTGGAGACCGCCGCCTCCATCGCCACCGAGGCCGTCGTCAGCATACGCACCGTGCAGAGCTTGGGTTAGCTTATATATTATTGTTTACTTGATGCCCGTGAGCCTCGCTTCGCCTCTTTCACGTGGGTATTCCAGTGTAAAAAGTAGCCTAGTTAGTTAATTCAGGGTGCCAGTTCAGCCGTTTTGGCGTGACGAAGTAACAAACATACACACATACACTCACACACACAGACACATTATCGCCTTTATGATATTAGTAGTAGGATTATATCAGGATTTGTTTCCCTTGCTGAAGTTATACACTTCAAGGAGCCTTTTATAAAATTTTTATATCCCAAATTGGATATATAACTACCTACTTACCTTTTTTCTGGCCAAACCTTGGCTTTTGGCTAAGAGATTGTTTGAAGGCATAATAATTATAGTCCTTTACCGCCACCTGAATTACCTACGATGCCGATGCAATACTATTTAGCATGAAAGCGATAAAATATCAAACCACAATAGAGGTCATACCTCTACAGTTACTACATTAGTATCTAGCGGGACATCCGTCCAACATTATTACCCAGAATAAACAACACTGCAGTGTTCAGTTACAACATCATCTAGTACCATAACAGCCCCTAACCCAAACCCCGACGCATCCCCCAGCGGTCGAGCAAGTCTTCCTCGACAAGCTACAAGTCTCGCTCCAGACGGCCATGGAGGCTCTCAGCAAGCAGACCAAGTGGCGCGGCCTGGTGCTGGGGCTCGGGATCTATGTGCCGTTCCTGTGCTTCATCAGCGCGATCGTGTATGGAGTCCATCTGGTGGCGAGAGAGGGCGAGGAGTACAGGATTGTGTTGACGTGAGTGTGGAATTGTACAAATTTTTATCTTAAGGTTTTTGCTTTCGTTGCCAAGCTTGCTTTTGATTGACCGTCCTATCGTAATTACTATAAAAGCCACAACAAGGCTCGCCCTGGTAGTAATTAATAGAGAGAGATTAAGAGTGAAACAAAGTGGAGTGATGGATATAAAAAATGCTTACCAATAATATTGTAAATCTATGGTACATTCCAACTATCGTATAATAGTTACATTCATAATCCGCTTCTTAAATTTGGAAGCTAAAGACCGCCACTAAGTCACTCTATCCTACAATACCTACCTAACAAAAATATTAAATTCCTCTCTCCAGAGTAACGCAAGGCATAATGTACGGGGCCTACATGCTGGGTCACTCCCTGGTGTACGCCCCCAACTTCAACTCGGCCAAGGCGTGCGGCGCCCGGATCCTCAGCACCATCAACCGGGTGCCGCTGATCAGGTCGGCTGAAGGGATTGTTGATGAAGAGAAATGGGTGAGTTCTGGAATTGGTACCAAATATTTAATCATCAACATTAATAGTGATAGGCATAGCTATCTCTAGTAAATGCCATAAAATCACTTTTCATAGTATTAGTTTGTTTGAAACGTGAGCGCGACTCAAAGGTAAAACAGCTTTTTATCAATGACTATTGGAAATTTGTGTTTGTCTCCTTATGCTCCAATTTCACAATAGTCGGTAAAATAAATAAAAAATCGAAACCAGGGAAAGGTTGATCAATTACCTATACGTCATCTCCATATAACATTTTTGACAGAAAAAAAAACACGCACTCACGCCTTGTACAGTTCTCCCATATTAATAATGCACATGCAAATCTTCGCAAACTGTCGTATTCCCGGAAACACCCGAATCATTGAATCGTAAAAGCACTTGCATTTTGATCCTTGTTCGAAAGAAATAGTAGTCAATATCATGTGACACATAATCGAAAACAATTTGGGCGGTCGGTGGCTGTCACCGATCAGTCAAAGGTCTCAAGGTCAAGATCAGTATTACTTTTGTGGAATTATAAAGAGCTGCAATTACACATCGTTCTTGTTATTTTTTTCAAATGTGAATTTAATTTCAACTTTAATTATTTTTGACGACGCCATATTATGAGGCACATTTAAGAATAAAATATACGTCACATTGATAGACTTCACTTAGCCAATAAAGCCACACCCAAAAGACCAAGTTGTAATTGTTATGGTTATTGTGAATGTGCGCTGTAAATACTTTTGAACTGAGATTTTAATGTAAACCTGTGATTTAAATCCATATTTCTTCTTCTAACATAAACCTTGTGTTATTCAAACCTTATTTCATCCATATTAACACCAGCTTGAGCAAGACATTTGAAAAGTACTGTAACATTTTCGAAGTAAATTTTAATATTATGACAATATTATGAATTATCGACTCAAATTTCGTTACTGATAAATCAATATCTCTTTTAGCACCAAACACATAAACCTAAAAAAAAATGCATGAAGAAAATGCACTTAACCACTCTAAATACATATCTAAATACATGGCGTTCGGAAATACGACCGTTGCCGAACAATGGCGAAGATTTCTATGCGCATTATCAATTTTGGGGAACTGTACTAATGTACCTACTCCCTTGCGGGGTAGGCAGAGGTGCATTGCTGCACCCACTTTTCGCCAGAGTGTTATGTTAGTCCCAATGTAATAGGGGGCGGGCCTATTGCCATTTTATTATTATTAAATTCTTTATTGCACATAAATTAATTTTGTACATAGGCGAACTTAATGCTAAAAGCATTCTCTTCCAGTTAACCTTGGGCGTTGTGGAGAAAGTGATAGGTAGTGCGAAAGACAATGAGGACAGTTTAATTTTGTTTAATATCTATATTGTTAAACACTAGAATATATACTTACTTATACATAATATTATAAAATAAACGTATACCTACATACATAATTTAAATATATAGTTACTATAACAAAAAATAATAATATCATCGTCTCACTTACATACTACAAAAAAAACAGATAAACTATTTATTAGATCTGCTGCTGATTGTTCTGCTTCTGGAGGTAGTGCAGACGAACCTTAGACTTAAAGGTTTCTATGGACTGCGATTGCCTTATATGCAATGGTAACTGGTTCCACAAGCGAACCGCTGACACGGTGAAAGAATCCGAATACCCTGCCGCATTATGCTCTGGGGTACGAAAGAGCAAATTTCGACTTGACCGTTGAGGACGGTCAGTAAAGTCAAAGAATGAAAAGCGATCAGTTAAGTAAGAGGGGGCACAAGGATTATAAACTATACCATATACTAGGGAAACAATATGAGCATTCCTTCGATGACGGATGTTGAGCCACTTGAGTTTATTACGAAAATCGGTGACATGGTCATACTTACGCAGGCCAAAAATATAGCGAATGCATAAGTTGAGCAGACGGTCGAGTTTATCAAGTAGCTCTTCGGTGAGATCAGGGTAGCACACATCTGCGTAGTCAATGATAGGGAGCAACAAGGAGTTGACTAGCGTAACTTTGGTCGAGTACGGCAGGAAATTCTGCAACCGTTTTAGTCCATGCATCGAGGCATAGATCTTGCGACTAATTTCTGAGACATGCAATTCCCATGACAGGTTATTCTGGATATGAAGACCAAGGTTTTTAACACTGTCACAGTAAGGCAAAGTAACCCCATTGAAGATTACAGGTGGTAGTGGGCCGTTTCGCAGTCTAGCTAAGTGATACCTGCTGCCAACAAACATAACTTGGTAAAGTCACCCGTCGCCATTTTACGGGCACATCCAAGACCCGAGAACAGATATCTGTGTTTAAACAAATATCTGCCCCAGCCGGGAATCGAACCCGGGACCATCGGCTCAGTAGTCAGGGTCACTAACCACTACGCCATTCGGTCGTCCATTTTTGACAGATGTGTCAAAATTCAACCACAAATACCTGGTTAAGCTCTAACCGACTATGGAGAAATTTGCACTATAAGGCTATTTACCTAAGTATTTATCTCAGATACTAAATTGACAGATTCTGAACGGTTCATCAACAGTATATTGTCCCATGAATGTTCCACGATTAAGTGACGTATCGGTCTATTGGCGGAATATTCGTGGGACAATCGACTGTTGATGAACGGTTCAGAATCTGTCAATTTAGTATCAGAGTTTAAAAAAAAACAGTCAATCAGATAAAAAAACAGACTTTAGGTTCCCTCACGATGTTTTCCTTCACCGCAAGAGCGATTGTATACACTACCATACACCTCCACGATGTATGGCCAATCCACTTGTTGAGCCGGATCTCTGTAGATATATCAAGTTTCTCATCGCAACACGTGTCTCCATCCACAGAAGGCGACGGGTGACTTCAGCCTGAGCAAGCTGGAGTTCAGCTACCCTGCGCGGCCGCACCACCGCGTACTCAACGGACTCAGCCTCAAGGTGGAAGCGGGGAAAAAGGTGACACACCTTCTATTCTATTCTATTCTCTATGGTGGTGAAAGTACCTGAACCTGGCTCTCTCGAGTGGAACCTTTGTAAGGTCTGAACTGCCTTCCTAAGCTTGACCATTTCGCACCACGCTGGTCCACTGCGGGTTGGTGGGTTCACATATCTAGATGTGTGGCGGACTCCTAGCCACTAGTTCAGACGAAGATCAACAGATGGCGCTCGGAACGCAATACAGAGAAGATGTATGGGAACTATGCAAATCACTATGAAAATCCTACATCGCGCATTCGAAGTTTCTCACCTACTCTGCAATATATAGAAATCCCCAACGCTAACCGTTGGGCAGCTGCCCGCCAGGCCACACCACCCGGCCTGGTCGGAGGATCCTCCCTTTGCATGGGGATGCTCCAACACCTCCAGCATCTCCATAGATGTGCTAAATCTGGATATGCAGGTTTCCTCACGATGTTTTCCTTCACCGTAGGAGCGATGGTATTCATTGTACTTAAATTCAAAGAACTCATTGATACATGTCAGCGCCGGGATTCGAACCCGCATCTCTGGCATGAAAAGCGGGCGCTTACACGACTGAGCTACCACCGGTGACTCACATTTATGTATTATTTTATATCTGAAGGGCTAGCACAGGGTGCAAGATGCGCCCGCCAAGACGTGACAAAAGTTTTCCTTCGCACTCGCTCTCGAAGCCGTGCTATATGCGTGAGTGCGAAACTTTTGTCATGTCTTGGCATGCGCCCCGTGCTAGACCTTCCGATGTGCCATGGTATCCCATATTGCTTTTTTCCCTTTCGGATTACCATACTCTTTTTTATTATACCTGCATAACACTGATATAAGTACCTTTCTCTGTATATATAATGTAAATTAATATTGCTTTCTAAGCCAAAAAAAGTTTTTCTTTCTTCCTTTCTTTCTTTCTTTCTTTCTTTACCTCTAGACGGCCGCCATCGCCATGCCGATGAAGTACCTATATGATTTTTTTAATGCGATGCATCCGTTACGATGCCGAAAGGTAGACGCTTACCTTTAACGGTAAATTTGATCGCGTAACTTAAGTACTCTTCTATTCTATTCTATTCTCTGTGAGGCTGTAAGTACCTGCACCAGCCTCTCTTGAGTGGAACCTTTGTGCATGTCCCCAAAGTCTAAACTGCCTTCCTAAGGTTGGACCATTTCCCACCATGCTGGTCCATTGCGGGTTGGTGGGTTCACAATCACATATATAGATGTGCTAAATCTACATATGCAGGTTTCCTCACGAAGTTTTCCTTCATCGTAAGAGCGATGGTATACATTGTACTTAAGTTAAAATAACTCATTGGTACATGTCAGCGCCGGGATTCGAACCCGCATCTCTTGCGTTAGAAGCGGGCGCTTACTCGACTGACCTACTACCGCTCTTAAGTACTTACTCTTATTTTCTTACAGGTGGCGCTAGTGGGGTCTTCAGGGTGCGGCAAGAGCACCATCTTGCAGCTGCTCCAGCGCTTCTACGACCCTGACTCCGGGAGTATCGTTAGTGCATTATTATTACTAAAATTAATGCTCGCAATGCCTACAATTTGATAGAACACGAAAAATATAAACAGTGACTTTCTAGAACAAAAATAATAATTAAAAAAATTAGAAAACCGACTTCAAAAAGTGGTTTAGAACGATCTCCTGACCCCTTAGCATAATTTTGTATGAAAATTAGAACAATTAATTTTACTTCACGTTCACGATGAAAAAATTCATGCTAGGGAGTCTGTAGAGATGAATGATGATGAGATGAATTTTGTAGGGAAATTTTAGTTCTGCTACCGACCGCCAGGGGCGCTGTTCATATTTTCATACAAAATTACTCGATGAATTCTATTTCACGTTCAAAATTCATGCTAAGGGGTCAGTACTCAATACTCAATCGTTTATTCAATAAATCGTTTATGCAAACGTGATAATGATTGTCATCATTAATGAGGTAGTCTGGAAGAAATTACTCTTAGTAATAAGGCCGCCAATTGTACCATCTATGTTGTGTATTTCCTCGTGTAATTTATGTGTTTGTGTGCAATAAAGACTTATCTATCTATCTATCTATCTATCATTATCACTTCTGAAACACACTTACTACCTATTGAATATCCACCATTTCCAGGAGCTGGACGGGCGAGACATCCACACATCGCTGTCTCTCTCGCACCTGCGGCGGCAGCTGGGCGTGGTCCAGCAGGAGCCGGTTCTATTCGACAGGACCCTGGCGGAGAACATCGCCTACGGAGACAACACTAGGAAGATACCGATGCACGAGATTGTGGACGCGGCGAAGGCGGCTAATATTCATAGTTTCATTGTCTCTTTGCCAAAGGTTGGTTTGGAAGACGTATTTGAATATTAAATGTCAGCCATTAAATCCGAACCGACCACGATTTAGGCTTATTTGATGTAGATACTTACAGCCTGCACAGAAACTTGACCCTTACGTAACATTGCTATTCAGAGGTGGTATCCAAGGTTTCTATGTCATAATTAGTAATAGGAATGTATGTGCCGCCTTCCAAAGGCACATAGGTTCATAATTACTTATATAGTTATGATGGTGAATGAATACCTACGGCACCTTTATTAAGTATCTTATCAACCTAACCTATTGCTACTAACTAACTATACTGATTCAAGTCTGATACTTGATCATGATCAGGAATGCATAGCAAAGCTCAGTTTGGGCGTCTATGTAAAGAAAAGTGTCTTGTCGTCTTTGTTAACTTTGAAGATTACGTACTTACACAAAATAATCAACAACCTTTTCAGGGCTACAACACAAACCTGGGCTCAGGCGGCGCACAGCTCTCCGGGGGCCAGAAGCAAAGAGTCTGCATCGCTCGAGCGCTGATCCGCTCGCCCAGACTTCTCCTACTAGGTACGGTCAAGTGCAGAGAAACCTGCATCTCATAATAACAATGCTTCTGAGGGAGGTCAGGTTTCTTTGCCCCTTACACCACCCTCAAATTTTCTTTACTTTCTATTTATTTATGTTTAAGGTTGCCTATAAGCGATAAGGCCGCCTATTGTTAATTGTTTCTAGTTAATAAGTATTCTTTGTATGTTTTAATATTTGTGATGCCCAATAAAGATATATCCTTATCCTTACTAATCCTTACTAATATTATAAATGCGAAAGTAACTGTGTCTGTCTGTCTGTCTGTCGGTCTGTTACTCTTTCACGCCAAAACTACTGAACGGATTTGAATGAAATTTGGTATACATATATGGTCTAGACCCTGGGAAAGAACATAGGCTACTTTTTATCCCGGAATTCCCACGGGAAAACTTTTTAAGGCGAAGCGAAGCTCGCGGGAACAGCTAGTTAAGAATAAAGGCGCGATTAAACGACGCGGGCTAGCCCGAGCCGAGCCTGGCTCCGCTCGTGGTTCGTCGCGCCACGCGCTGTGTGAACAACTGCGCTCGGCGCGGCTCGCCAAAGTTCGCACGGCTCGGCTTTTGTTAATACGCGCCGTCTAAACAGACCCCTTAGCATGAATTTTCATCGTGAACGTGACGTGAAATTACTCGATGAATTTTGTAGGGAAATTTTAGTTTTGCTACCGACCACCAGGGGCGCTGTTCATATTCTCATAGAAAATTACTCAATGAATTCTACTACACGTTCACGATAAAAATTCATGCTAAGGGGTCTGAGGTCACAGAGCGCGCGACGAAGAAAGACCTATTTTGTTGTTTTCTTTTCGCATCTCCACGGACGGCTCGGCTGGCGTAGGATCGTGCTACCCCGCGTCGTTTAACCGCACCTTAAGTATTCTATTCTATTCTAGACGAGGCGACGTCAGCCCTGGACGCGTCCAGCGAAAAGGTCGTCACCGAAGCGCTCGAAGCAGCCGCTAAAGGAAGAACTTGCATTGCTATAGCACACAGACTATCCACTATTAGCGATGCGGATGTCATCTGTGTCGTTGATAAAGGTGAGTTGTTTAAATAGGTAGGGACACATTATCAGTGGCGGCTGACGGACGTGGCTGTCACTACGCTGTTCAAACTGGTTCAAACTCTCGGACGTAAGTCGCGATCGTAACCTTGGGCTGACCTTCAGCTTTCAGACGTCCGAGAGCTGATATCCATATCACCGTATGATGCCCGTGTGTGATGTCCCCAGATACTATTATTATTATATTTATGACTGAATATTACAATAAATCACGAATGTAGAAAAGGAACGGTAATGGCAGGTGGCACTTTTAAACTTTTTCATAGCCCGCAGGTGTAGTTAATAATCACATAGAAGTACAGTCAGCTGCAAACATTGACAGCTCGCCAGTTTGACAAGGTACAGAAGTGTACCTTGTAAGCCTATTTTCCACTGTGTAGTGGGTGGTGGAATTACAATAGGTGGAAAATAAAAATATCAGAATGTTGTACAATTATTAATATTTATTATATAGAAATTATATAAGAGTGGAGAAACCAAAGTTCCACCACTGCGTTTCACGCCACAGGGGTAGAAGGATGGTATTAACCACAGAGAAACTCTTATACTACTTAAATGAGACCAGGGATTAAGTCCTTATAATTGTCTGGTTGAAGTACACAAGGTATTGCAAGGAAATTATATAAGAGTGGAGAAACCAAGGTTCCACCGCTGCGTTTCACGCCACAGGGGTAGAAGGATGGTATTAACCACAGAGAAACTTCTATATTACTTCAATGGGATAGCAGTTTAACGTTAAGGCCCCGTAACCGAAGGACGTTGATAGCCTAGCGCCTACAAAAGGTTCAAAGTGCAATTTAGATACCACTGCCCGTTCTATCGGGGCTCCCTATGAAGAAAAAATAATAAAATAAAGGTTTTAACCCGCTAGAGTCCACCCGGGTTCTGCCTTTGCAATCCTACATTCAGCAGCGGCGTTAGAAGGCTGATGCCGCTGAAGATTAATGGAAATCCTAAGGAAATTCCTCAGTATCCGCTCAACAAACATACAACGGCCAACCTGGACGGCTGGACGGGGCCAGGACAGGAGCTCCGGACGGCTCGTGGCTCGCTGACGGCTCTGGTCACCAACGACACCTTCTGGAATCGCGAGAAACAGCCTTGGGTCAAGGATGGGTCGGTAAGGACAGCGAAGGCCTAGCTAACATGTCTCAAGTGACGTGTCTTGAATGGCCCCTGGGTATTTCTAACCTAAAACCTACGGTCAATCACTAATCAAACAATTATGGGAAGGTTAGAGCTTGTCTCAAAGGCGGTAGCTTTGCTGTTTAAACGTGACACTTGCAAAATAACCTAATCGACACGTGGAAGGTCATGGCGCTTACCTTGGGGTTGGGTCAGGTGACACGCGTCGGGCAATCGCACGCTTCACCGGGCAGGATTGAAATTGCTGTAAAAGAAATACGCGGGGTTAGACGTTGCTACGTGTAGAAATAAAGACAAGGCAGATGGCTTTCGAAATCCAAAGTCATCGGAAATCGAATAACAACGAAATGCTAGTTTACTCACTCGGCAATTCAGGTTAGGTACACATGGTGTGATGCTGCGTGGGTGTCTGTGGTACGTATCTGGTAACTGCAAAGAAACAACTTAGTCAGAATCTATCTCGTAGACCAATCAGATAACCTGAACCCACGATCGAAATACTCACCAGGAAATATGAAGCAAGGAACTTGGTACCAATACGGCCTGCGCCACGCGGGCGGGAAGAAAAATCTAACCACACATTTGCTCGGGACGTTCTGACAGAGAATGGTTTGCCTCCTTGCCAGTTCCGAAAAAAGCCGTCACCGGGGATGTCAGCTCATCGTCACAAAACTACTCTGTGGCCAGTCAGCACGATCATTGTTCTGAGCGTCATGTCGCCACTGACCACTGTCCGATGACGATCTAGCACGAGTTTTCTCAAAGGACCACAGACAACAACTGAAAATCTATCCTGTGTGTCGAATTTGACAGCTGATACTTGACAAGACTAACAAAGTAAACAAACAGAATGTAAACAATAACGAAATGTTAAGTTACAAAAATAATGGTGTTACAGTACCCCCGTCCCCACCAGAATTTTTCGAGGGTACGAGAAAAATTCAAAGATGGCCCTCCATCTCTAAATCCTAAACACCTAAAACAATCGGAATATGTGGGTCACTCATTTAAGAGAAACCTAAATCAAAGATAATAGCTGGAAAACCCAGTGAATATCAATAAGGTTAAGATCACTCACCGACTCAGTAGAGTCCCTAAGCAATGAGATAAACCCTGAAATAAATTAAATGGAAAATCCCACAAAAAAAACTCCACGACGCAAAGTGAATGAGTCCTTAGCATTGTTGGCCTACTCAATAGAGTAAGTCAACACACACAAAGGTGGCCTACGAAACTATTCACTGACTTTGCAACACAACGACGCATAGTAAATGAGCCCTTGGCATTGCTGGCTTACTCAATAGAGTAAGTCAACACACACAAAGGTGGCCTACGGAACATCAATTCTACAGAGAATATCCCTGGCGTGACACTCTGTCTGGTTCCCATTGCTATCTTCAAGAATGTAGACAAATCCAGACACTTGTTGAACTACTGTATACCTCTCGTAATTCGGAGTCAAACTAGCAGTCAAGTACGACTTTGAATCCATGCTTCGACGAACCCTACTGAGTTGGCAATCCTGTGAGCGACGACCACGAACTACCAAACTGGCAGTAGCGTTATCAGCCGGTACACACTTCGAAGCACTCAACTCGTTGCATGAGTTCAAATGTCTAACCTCACTTGCATACGGTTCCCTGCTTTTAGAGACTCCTCTTTTATTGAGTAGGTTCAGAACATCAGGTGCGATATTAAAAGCACGCCAGAAATCTATACCTAGCAGCAATTCTGAAGAAATATCAGGAACGACATAAAATTTCACGAAAGCCGTAACATCCTCTACAGTCACCGGTAAAATCTTAAAACCCGAAACCGGAGAATGTGATCCATTAGCCGTGATAATGGATTTCTCCTCAGCTGGATACAACGTACCACAACTGGAGAGGGATTGGGCCGCCTTTCCGCCAATGACCGAAACTGTAGAACCCGAATCCAACAACCCTCTGCAACGATGGTGGTAAATCGCGACATCTAAATAAGGTCGCAAGCCACTGTCCGCGTCTCCATCACCTGCCTCTTCACAGCGGCGGCGACGGCGGTGGCGGCGACGGCGACGACGACGACTACCACTGCCGGAGGATTTGGTTCCAGGCTGCTCGTTGTTCACGCTTACCCCAGCAACGGTTGGTCCAGCAGGATCTGGCTTTTGTTGTAGTTTCGGTGGCTCAGCGACTGACGGACCACACCGTGGGCACGTGTGCAAGGTGGCACCCTTTAAACCACAAGAGTAACACAATTGGGTGGGTGGTGCACTACATTGCCAAAGGCCATGTCCAAGAACCCTGCAACGAACGCAAAATAAGTCCACCTCGGTGTCCACGGCGTTAACCGAAAGTCGGTTCCTAGCCTGATAGGCTAAGTCCGGCGCTACCGAATTCGCAGAAACTCGGGGCGGCTCCGCAAAAGAGTCTGCTCGGTATTTGGCGTACTCCAGCTGCCTACAGCGTTCCTTCAGCTCGTTCCAGTTCCCGACGTTTGTAAGAGCAAGCTGACTCGTGTAAAACGGTCTAAGGTTACCTTGTACTATCTCCAGCTGCTCTGACTCCGGTAACGGCACGCTGAGCCTAGAAAAATAATTCCGCATTGTGCTTAAGTACTTTATGATGGATTCATCAGCACCTTGTGTCCGCGACCGCACCTCCTGTAATAAACGCCGATTATAATCGAATGGCAGGAACTCCTCATACAAACGAGCCTTAACCTCTTTCCAACTCGAGACCTCCTCCTTGACACCCCGAAACCAAAACAAGGCGTCACCGCTAAAAATTTCTGCGACGGAATTAAATAACGTCTCCTCAGAGATACCTCGAGAATTGCAAAGCTCCTCCAGTCGCTGCACGAATGCCTGTACACTATCACTGCCGTTAAAGACAAGGTTCAGTTTTTGGATCTGTGTGTGGTCCACCTTAGGACATGGCTCTATACACCCTACGACAGGGATATCCTGTTTCTTTTCCTGCTCCTGATAAGCTTTAGAAATGTACCTCAGTTCGCTGTCCCTAGATTCGAGTTGTAAGAGCAAGTCCCCGAGCATACAAGTCTCCTCCTTACTGACGGCATTTATACGACCTAAGCGGTGATATAAATGGTTAGCCAATGATTCGCAACGCTTGATGTGTTTTAACTGCAAATTTGGTTTTGAAAGTGAGCTCTGCAAGTCTTTAATTTTGTTTTTAACTTTTTCTAACTCTGAGGTAACATCTCCCTCAAAGTAAATAACCTCGTCCGAAGGCACCCGCGTAGCTAATTCTGTTAATTGTAATCTTAATTGGTCCGCAGTGGCCTCAGGTTTGACACCTCGGACTGTGGCCTCGTATGTCAATTCATCTTTTAATAAAAGGTTGAAACATATCGGACGTTCCCCCATGATGTTACAAAAATATGGATCTAATCCCTAAGGTAGCACACGTTCAAATCAATTTGTGACCCCAGGCCGTATCAACGTTCAATGTAAAGGTCGAACAATAAACACCAATATAAAAATAAATGCTTTCCCATTAAAGTGTGTTTCAGTAAGTCTAAGTAAGTAAGTAAACTTAACGTAAGTAAACTTAAGTAAAGTTAAGTTATAACTGACAGTTAAATGGTTATGTAAAACACGCAACGTTCAATGTAAAAGCAGAACAATAAACAACAATATCTTCAAAATAAATGCTTCCTCCTTAAAGTATGTTTCAGTAAGTCCAGGTACAATATTAAACTTAAGTAAAGTTAAGTTATAACTGACAGTTAAATGATGTGTAAAACAATATATTAACTCATAAAAGGTTGACCTTGTAAAAAAAATTTGGTTATTTTTATAAAAAATTGATAAAACAAAACTGTAATTATTAAAAGTTGAGTGTTTAAGTTAAACAGACAATAACAATGTCTCAGCAAAATTGTTTAAAAACAATCACCAACTGTTCAATATTTAATTGTTCAATAATTAACTAAATAAAATTCCAGCAGAAGGTTTTCCTTTGAATAACGTTTGGAATAAGAGGTTATACAAATTTAACGCAATCTCAACAAAAAAAAATAAGGCATGTTCAGTCAATAAAATAAAATGTCTGAAATAAGAGGTTAAAATTTTTAACACAATATCCACACAAAAAAATACAGCCTTATTAAGTTAATAAATTAAAAAAAAAGGAAACCCTCTGCAGTGATTCTCTGTCAGCACGTCACGATGACACACGCAAAACACACACAAGAAATTATAAGATTAATTAATTTCTAATTACCCCCCCGGGTGGACTCAGGCCTGTCTAAGCGATAGATTAGACTATAAGCTAACGGATTAAACTCTGCTCGGGCGCCAAATGTAAGCCTATTTTCCACTGTGTAGTGGGTGGTGGAATTACAATAGGTGGAAAATAAAAATATCAGAATGTTGTACAATTATTAATATTTATTATATAGAAATTATATAAGAGTGGAGAAACCAAAGTTCCACCACTGCGTTTCACGCCACAGGGGTAGAAGGATGGTATTAACCACAGAGAAACTCTTATACTACTTAAATGAGACCAGGGATTAAGTCCTTATAATTGTCTGGTTGAAGTACACAAGGTATTGCAAGGAAATTATATAAGAGTGGAGAAACCAAGGTTCCACCGCTGCGTTTCACGCCACAGGGGTAGAAGGATGGTATTAACCACAGAGAAACTTCTATATTACTTCAATGGGATAGCAGTTTAACGTTAAGGCCCCGTAACCGAAGGACGTTGATAGCCTAGCGCCTACAAAAGGTTCAAAGTGCAATTTAGATACCACTGCCCGTTCTATCGGGGCTCCCTATGAAGAAAAAATAATAAAATAAAGGTTTTAACCCGCTAGAGTCCACCCGGGTTCTGCCTTTGCAATCCTACATTCAGCAGCGGCGTTAGAAGGCTGATGCCGCTGAAGATTAATGGAAATCCTAAGGAAATTCCTCAGTATCCGCTCAACAAACATACAACGGCCAACCTGGACGGCTGGACGGGGCCAGGACAGGAGCTCCGGACGGCTCGTGGCTCGCTGACGGCTCTGGTCACCAACGACACCTTCTGGAATCGCGAGAAACAGCCTTGGGTCAAGGATGGGTCGGTAAGGACAGCGAAGGCCTAGCTAACATGTCTCAAGTGACGTGTCTTGAATGGCCCCTGGGTATTTCTAACCTAAAACCTACGGTCAATCACTAATCAAACAATTATGGGAAGGTTAGAGCTTGTCTCAAAGGCGGTAGCTTTGCTGTTTAAACGTGACACTTGCAAAATAACCTAATCGACACGTGGAAGGTCATGGCGCTTACCTTGGGGTTGGGTCAGGTGACACGCGTCGGGCAATCGCACGCTTCACCGGGCAGGATTGAAATTGCTGTAAAAGAAATACGCGGGGTTAGACGTTGCTACGTGTAGAAATAAAGACAAGGCAGATGGCTTTCGAAATCCAAAGTCATCGGAAATCGAATAACAACGAAATGCTAGTTTACTCACTCGGCAATTCAGGTTAGGTACACATGGTGTGATGCTGCGTGGGTGTCTGTGGTACGTATCTGGTAACTGCAAAGAAACAACTTAGTCAGAATCTATCTCGTAGACCAATCAGATAACCTGAACCCACGATCGAAATACTCACCAGGAAATATGAAGCAAGGAACTTGGTACCAATACGGCCTGCGCCACGCGGGCGGGAAGAAAAATCTAACCACACATTTGCTCGGGACGTTCTGACAGAGAATGGTTTGCCTCCTTGCCAGTTCCGAAAAAAGCCGTCACCGGGGATGTCAGCTCATCGTCACAAAACTACTCTGTGGCCAGTCAGCACGATCATTGTTCTGAGCGTCATGTCGCCACTGACCACTGTCCGATGACGATCTAGCACGAGTTTTCTCAAAGGACCACAGACAACAACTGAAAATCTATCCTGTGTGTCGAATTTGACAGCTGATACTTGACAAGACTAACAAAGTAAACAAACAGAATGTAAACAATAACGAAATGTTAAGTTACAAAAATAATGGTGTTACAACCTATAGCCACTTATGCAGCTCACATATTTTCCTCTACGATATTTTTGAAGCCAATCAATTATAATATACATAAATCCAATTTATTTACAGGACAAATCATCGAGAAAGGCACTCATGCGGAACTTATCAACCTGCAGGGACACTACTGGAAAATGAGTCAAGGACAACATTTATAAACATTGAGGCACAAATGTAATTTAATTAATTATACTTAGGTATTAGAAATGTAATTCACAAATTGAAACCAAATGTGATATGAAATTAACCTCTTATAATTAACTACAGTGTAGGTATTTTAGAGTTATTGCACATTTTTTGGGTAGGTAGGTAGTTAGTTCCTAAAAGAATTACCACAAAACCGGTTAAGACCAGGTTTAGCGGGAGTTTAAAGGTTGTTAAGCGATGAGTTTCTGATTTTTGAAGTATTCAAACATTAATAGGCGCTGAAGTAAAATGAAATTGTGGCAATATTTTGTAATTACAACTAAGTACCTACTAAGTAATTACAACTAGTTACTAAGGCATGCATTAAATTAGTCCTAAATTTTATTACTTAACTATATTAACGTCGATTTTGCCAAATGTATAGTAAGAAATGTGACTGTTGAGTATCTTTTAGATAGTTATGGATAGAAAATTGTGTTAAATAAATTAATGTAAGTACTTACCTATTTCTTTTCTATATTTTTTGTTACCTGAAGCTATACCTACAACGTCACTTTTTGGAAAAACCGCTCTAGAAAAGCAGTTAGCGGCAATAGCAATTCATATGAGGTAGGTACCGGGTTTGAGGCCCGGATAGGGCTTAGTCAATGGGCTATAATACTAACCCCCGATAAAAACTAAGGGCCGTCCACAGCAGTACCTAGACATGTATATAATTATGACTTTAGATGCCCCAAGTGTAGGTACATACTGCGCGTGTCAGTACAAACAACACTCGGATTGTTTGTCAGTGCGTGGTATTTGTTTTAAAATCGGGCTAGCACAAATTTCCCCCACCAAAAGGTCTGAGCACACATAACAACTCGGGAAAGGGATCGTGATCATCGTGATGACCGTATCAATTCGAGCTGTGCAGCGATTATAAGATTCGAAACCTCCGTTTACGTTGCGTATCGTCAACTGTCACTGTCAAAATGTAAGACAAATTTGTTAGTTCAAAAAGTGACATTGTTTTTTTCGTGTTAGGTGGAATGGACAACATTTCATTTTCTTTACCCTATATTTTTATTAGTTATTCGGAAAGTTTATAGAAAATTAGTGGACCCGTATTTTTTTATTTTGTATATAGATAAATTTTTGCATGTTATTTTTAACTTTAAAGTTAATTATTTTAAAACCGGAAGTGACTTCAAATATTAGGCTCAATTTTTATTTTTGTCTATTGCCTGAGTCTCGAAAAAAAACATAAATGACACTGACAAGTGACATTTAAACTTTGTTTACATGCCAACCAACAAATGGGTCATTTTCAAATGACCTTGATATTTCTGATGATGGAAAGTAGGTACTTATCATGTAAAAAATAAGCAGAAGCATTTTTTCAGCTGTGTAGGCGGTGGCATGCTCTGGGACATATTATATAGAGGTCATCTCTTAATAATAAATAAAAAAAATAGTCAGAAAGTGTCAGAACAGAATTAATGAAAATGACCCAAATAAACAAAAACGTCACGATAAAACGTCAACATCAATCAAAAATGAAAGTGACAGTTACTTTGTTTTTAAATCTATAGGCTTTGATCATCAAAATGCATCGCACCTGATGCATGACGTCATCAGCACTTTTTTACTATTTTATGATTTTCTCGAAAATGATACATCCAAAAAATACAAAAACAATTTTTTTGTGGCCTTTAGAGCTAAATCTCGAAATGGTTTTCGATTTATAGCAGCTTTAGTTTTTTGAAATGTTGTCCATTTCGCCAAACGCTAAACTATTTACTTAGTAGCCAGTCATACATTCAGTTCATACATTTCAGTTTGTACAAAATGTATTTAGAATTTGATTGAAATACTATTTTATATAAGTACGTTTAGCGTTTGGTAAAAGTGACCCTTAGTGTAGTTCTTTTCGAAAATAGTATCGAATCCTGTGATCGCACCTCTGTTCAGTGCATAGAATAGATATTCTTTGTATGAAACCCTCTACTGCAACGCACACTTATGGGAATCGTAACGTAATCACCTCGCCATGTGTGCTGTGACCTTAATAATTCTAAACGCATTTCCTCCCCACTTCTTAACTTATTCAGAACATGACTTTGAGCACCAAAAAAAGACTGTCAACTTAAGAAAACAATTAAGAAACATTCTGAACGGTGAATACATCCTGCCCCTCAAACATAATAGCTTCAAATCACTTGGAAAACTAAACAAAGCATTCGTGAGACACGACACGCGCGCGCCACGCGGCGAGTAGCGGAACTAAATACTAAACCGACAACAAGGGGGCTTGAAACACCCTCCAACATAACTTGACCTGCATCTCGAAAAGAGTCAGAGTGAGTTCAAAAGGGTAGTATTCGAAGGCAGGGGTACGTTTATGCTGGACGGTAAAGGAAGGGAGCACAAGAGGTGTCATGTTACTAATAAACGTCATTTTTGTTGTAGGTTTTTTATAGTGCGCGGTTTGGTGGCAATTAGACGGTCATTATTTTGGTTTTAAGCATTTTGTTTTGTTGATTGGTTGCTGTATATCGAGTTACAGAGAAAGATGTTATGATAGAACCATGGAAGTAATATGGAGAGAACTAATCTAGGTATCTACAGGAAACATACATACATAGTGTAGTATACAGAAACATAATTATAGAACGAAAGTGCTGATAAACCCGAGAAATAGAAGATAAAATGGATAAATTTAGATAACTAAGTAACCTTTGAAAAATTAGGAGGACATCAAACTTGAAACCTATACTTAACACCTTTACCATCTATTAAAACTACTCAATAAATATTATGCTTCTACTGCCGATTTTCCGAAAAACCGATATGAGTTGAACAAACAACAACATTAAGTTCTCGAGTGGGACGCCCAACCAGGATTTGCACCGAGGATATGAGACAGGTGGCCGGTAGCGGCTGGATGAGGAAGGCCGAGGACAGAGTTTTGTGGTGCTCCTTGGAAGAGGCCTATGTCCAGCATGGATTATAAAGTATACTTAGGGGCTGGTGATTAGGGCATGCAATACCGGTAATATTTTCAATACCGGTATTGAGTTCCGGTATTAGAACTTAATACCGGGATCTTGGTATTAATACCGGTATTAGACTTCCTTGTTATAAATAGCATATATTTAGTTTATAGGTCGTATAAGGCAAAATACAACAAGAAAAAGCAATCAAATTCTGTGTTTTTTTTTAAATTGAGTATTAGAGTTAAAATTTTAGAACGCATGGACAACAAGTAGGTTTCCAAAGGCCGAAAACCGCATTAAACCGTTGAAAACAAGTGCACTTTCATAGTATGTATATAGGAGCACAAGGCTAACTACATCTTAATCGCTTGATTTATAGCTTAAAAAATGTCCGATTCCGGTATTACTTCAATACCGGTATTAACATTCAATACCGGTATTGAAAAAGCGTGGATTTTGTCCAGGATCCCGGTATTACGCAATACCGGTATTGCAGTATTGCATGTGCATGCCCTACTGGTGATGAAGCTTTGCCTATCTTGTGTGAGTATAGCGGTAAGTAAATCTAACAATGGTCTGCAACTGGTAAAGAAAGATAAAAGTTTTTTTATTTAACTGAAGCGGGGCGGGGCTAGCACGGGGGCATATTCAAGATGTGACAAAAGTTTTGCATCGCCCTCACTCATATCGCCGGAGAACTTTTGTCACGTCTTAATTGGGCCCCGTGCTAGCTCCTGGTAGTCGTAATCGTAACTGATTGAATAATAGTGACGCATCATGTCAGTGTCAGAAATTACAATTGGTAAGTATAAATTAAAAAAAAAAAACAATCACACCTTGTACTAATGTACTCCCTTGCGGGGCAGGCAGAGGTGCATTGCTGCACCCACTTTTCTCCAGTGTTGTTATGTTAGTCCCAATGTAATAGGGGGCGCGCCTATTGCCATTTTACGGGCACATCCAAGACCCGAGAACAAATATCTGTGTTTAAACAAATATCTGCCCCAGCCGGGAATCGAACCCGGGACCTTCGGCTCAGTAGTCAGGGTCACTAACCACTACGCCATTCGGTCGTCTTATAATAATAAGTATAAATTATTGTCGTAATAAACTTGGTTTAGTGTTGGTGCTTGTTGCCTCTACATTCGAACAATCCACCCTAGCAAGGGTTGGATAATTAAATGAACGATACAAAAGTGTATTTATACGTTGAATCACGGCTGGATCCGTTTAGATTTTGTGAAAAGAACAAATGATTGAGGACACGCGACCGCGCCGGCGTTCTCATGTAATTTATTGTGTTATTTTCTCACTCAATTTCATCAATTTGATCAACTAATATTTATAAATGCAGATCTACTTAGACGTGAGAGGAAGTTACTATTGCAAGTTTATTTTTAACAGACTCCTTTCTTTTTGTCATCAGTCAAATGGGGGAGATTTGAAAATTCGTGGAGTGGAGTAAAGAACATTGGGCGTTATCATTGACTTGTATATTACTAGCGTAAGGAAATGACACCCTCGCGTTGGCCCTAAAATCTTATAAATCGGTCATAATTTATATGAATTAGGGCCAGCGCGTGGGTGTCATTTTCTTTTAACAAAAAGTCCTGACGGGCGTATCCTTCGTTTTCAAATCATGTATGGAAAATTGACGACGTACAGAAATAAAATGTGTTTTAATGAACAGGACATTAAATCTAGATAACAATGGTATAGGGTACTATATCTAAGCCCGAATCTGAAATCAGAATATCAAAATTCGCGAAAAAAATAACATTCTTCATAATAAAAAGTCACGTGACCAACCAAGTTTCTATGGAAAATTAATTTAGTTTTTCACGAATTTTGAAATTCTGATTTCAGTTTCGGGCTTAGATATACCATGCTGCACATGCTGGTTTCGGCTTAGTATGACCCTTTTTGGAACACCCTGTATATCTGTGGGTCGGAATGTAATTTTAACTTACTGAGCAGTGATGTTGAGTAGGTACTTAATTACGAAAGTAACCTTGAAATATGATTAATTAAAATTTTCTTATTATTTTCGATTTCCCATTGTTTTGAATTAAATAACTACAGAATATTAAATTTGGTTGGTAACACATGATTTAAATGTAGGTATTTATCTCAGGTATTTATGTATGTTTTGGTTTCGGCTTCGTGACTTTTCAAAAAGCGGTGAACGCCCGGTGTCGTTTTTATTCTCAAATCTCAACTCTCCAATCCAAAGTAAAAAGTGATTAGACCTAAAAAATGTTATGGCTAAACAATATTTTTTTGAGAATTTTCACAAGTTAATGATTAAAAGTTGTTCAGAATGACGAGTGGAGTTAACGCCATTCGGCTAATGTACTATACCTAGTACCACTTATGCAACACCCTAATATCTAATATAATATCTAATAATTATGATACCTATTAAAATGTGTTTAGTTAGAAGATACTTAAGTAGTTTGTATGAAATAGATGTACATACATACCTACTACCCCTTCGTACCCCTACATACGTGAGCATTCACGACTGTAATCCCCGAAGGAGTAGTCAGAGGTGACTCGCAAGCGAGTCACCCGCTTTTCGCTGTACATTTGCACTCACGTGATAGGTCGCGAGCCGTATCGCCGTTTTTTAATGAGTACAATGCAAGTTGTCGGGTAAGTGGGCAACCCGACTGTCAGATGTTTTCACTAGGCTAGGCTTAACGTGCCGTCCGAAGCACGGAAGCGTCCAGAAAAGAACCACTTCAAATCGGTCACCCATCCAATAGCTGACCGTGCCATGTGTTGCTTATCCTCAGTGATCAGTTACGATCACTGAAGCCAACTCGACTACGGACGCTTCTACATCTATGAAATTGCTTTAATAAATTCAGAGTTATAGCCTGGAAATGTCATGTGAAAATATTTTCAAACGAAGCAAGCTCGCGGGAAAAGCTAGTATCTATATTAAAAGTACCGCACAGGGAATATAGCCAAAAATAACTTGAAATATTACAGTTCGTTACAGATATCCGTCAGAACGGAATGGGCTAAAGTGACCCCAAATCGGCCCCTTTTGATCCATAATTGGTGACCTCTGATTGGCCGAGAGCTACTCTGCTGGCACCCGATTGGTCAGCGAAGGGGTATGCCCCGCCCCCAAACGGATCAGGGGAAGGGTAAGGCGTGTATTTCAGTGGATTTAAAGTTTGAAGAAGAGTTTTGATACTTGCTGTTGGATGAGGTTTGTTTTATTTTATCGACGGAAACAACAGAAGTCACAAGTATTAAAGAGCGAACAAATCATGAAAAACGCCGCCGTTGGTTACGTACAAAGTTTCTTGCCTCCGTTCTTCTGAAAAAACACAAAGAACCGTTTTGAAAAAAAAAGTTACAAAAAATATATATTTAACCAAATCTTTTACAACTCAAACTATATAACTATATATATTCACTCACGGGCAATGAAAAAGTCCCACTTACAAAATGCTGACAACAAACGACCCCAATTTTTTCAAACATTTAATTTAAAATTGGAACAAAATATTACCGATTTTATTGGTAATATCCTGATGCTCTGTTAAATGTAAGTACTTAAATGTTGCAGAAGGCGTCATTAAGCTAGCCTTTTCCGTTTAGGAGTAATTTTGAGTTTTTCTCAGTGGAACCATTTAATTGCCCGTATATATATATATACCTATATATATATATGCCCATATAGTTTGAGTTATAAAAGTTTTTGTTGAAGGTCGCGCGGCAAAAGCTATCTGGGCACTTACTAACGACCGAATGATGTAGTGGTTATGACTGACTGCCGAAGGTTACGGGTTCGATCCCCGGCTGGGCAGATATTGGTCTATAGAACGACATTTTCATTCATGTATGACATTCGACATGTTCATATATGTACATATATGAACAGCCGAGTACAAAATGAGGTACGATACCCACATTACAGGTTCTGACTAGCTTGGGGACGGATGGCCGTGTGTGAGATATTATTATTACTTAATTTGTCACTTTGTTTCCGCAACATATAAGGTTGCCTGTAAGAGATAGCTCTCAGCGATAAGGCCGCCTATTGTACATTAGTTCTAGTATATAAGTATGTTTTTTGTATGTCTGATTTATGTGGTGTTCAATAAAGCTATATTCTGTTTTCAGAGTTGTGTTTAGTACTCGCGGCGATTTTTCCTTATTGTCTTCTATCGATTGAAAACAGCGCCTCGAAGTGGTAATTTGAGTTTAGGAAAAAAAATCTAGAGCCGTGAGCTGCAGCCATATCTGGTTAATATGGTGGATGCTCGATGGTATTTCTTGAGTGTAACCTCAAAAATTCATTCACAATGATGATCCTTGTGCGAAAGGCGCAATATCGTAGCGCAAAATCTTTTTCTCGTTTTTTTTTACAAATCTGTCATTCTTCTTTGAATTTGCTGTATTAAATTGTACATAACCCGCAAATAATATTATTTTCCTAGCGTTTGACTTTCTAGCAAGAATTCCGAGTACACAACACCACGATAGTCAAAGAAAACAGTCAACATGACTTTAACTAACAATTGACAGAAGACAAAAAGAAAAATTCGCCGCGAGTTATAAGCACAACTCTGGCAAACAGCGTTTAATTTTTTTTTGTGATGATTGGATAATTCGTTGGCGTATGTGTATCGTTTTAGAAGGAGCATACTTTATTGAAGGTGATAAAATAAATTTGGATGATTAATATTTTTTTGTTTTATTGATGTTGTTCGGGCTGTTGTTACGGTCAAGCTCTAAAGGTGTCAGATTTGAGTGCAAAAGGTTGTCAAATAAGAACGAACTGATATGTTCAATGGTCTATAATGCACTAAAAACTTAAATGTATAAAATACTTACAATGATGTCAAGAATTACCCAAATTGAGGGCGCGCATGCAAGCGCTGTCAGCACATAATCTCTAACAATGTGTGAGTGGCTCACACATACTGCCACCCCAAGAAAAAGAAACAAAATGATTTATGTAAGATAAAGGCAACATTACTCTTAAATATTTCATTGTAACATTGTAATTTTAGTAATGGTGCAAATACAATGGTGGGTGCAGGTTAGTAGAAGGAACTACGCGTAAGAATGTCAAATGGATATGAAATTAAATGAAAACTAAAATTAATCAAATGTCACAGCGCTTGCAGCGAGGCTTGTTACAGACTTTGAAAGTTCTGAGCACTTCGCCGGTGAGGCTACTTTACCATTACTTAAAATAAATGTCAAGATGTATGTGTAAATATTAGGATATAGGTTATGTAACATTTGTATACAATCATAAATTTAGTTATAAGAGTTTAGACTGTGTCTTCTTACCTTCAGGGTTGACTGGAAGAGATCGCGTTTAGGCGATAATTCCGCCCTAGTTTAGTTTAAGCTTTTACTGTACCTATGTATTTATGTATACAATAAAATAAAGTGTTAAATAAATAAATAAAATAAATAAGTATCAAACCGCGTTGGTCGCGCTACACGTTATATTAGCATGCGGCGATCATCCCGGCTCGCATTCTTCGGATTTAATTCGACAGGAATCCGTCAATACAGCGTACAGTCGGCCCTAGCCCCGTCACCCTGTCTGGCGACAACCTGAGAGGTGTTGTGCGTTTGTCTGTCTGTGATAAGGCATTCTTTATCCTAACTAATATTATAAATGCGAAAGTAACTGTGTCTGTTTGTCTGTTACTCTTTCACGCCAAAACCACTGAACGGATTTGAATGGAATTTGGTATACATATGGTCTAGACCCGGAGAAAGAACATAAGATACTGTTTATCCCGGAATTCCCACGGAAAACTTTTAAAGGCGAAGCGAAGCTCGCGGGTACAGCTAGCAATACGTAATTAGGTATACTTACTTAAAGAAAATAGAATAGAATAGAGTACTCTTTATTTTGCACCATTAAAGAAAACATTACAATATCACAACTTACCTATATATAAAATAGTACAAAAAGGCGGTCTTATTGCTTAAATCAATCTCTACCAGACAACCTTTGGATGGAAGAGACAATTTTAACATAATTAATGGGAGTAGAAGTAGAGGTGCAAAGTAAACTACTCTGTTGAAAAAAAAATGTCATTCTCCATAATAAAAAGTCACGTGACCAACCAAGTTTGTATGGTTTCTATATGGTATTAACTATTAAAATTTTATTTAAAAAAAATCGCGAATTTTTAAATTCTGATTTCGATTTCGGGCTTAGATATACCATGCTGCACATGTAGGTTTCGGCTTAGTATACCCTTTTTGCAACACCCTGTATATCAAATCATATATATACTTAAGTCAATGTCAAAGACGGACAAACGCACAACCCCACTGAGGCTGTCTGTACACCCTACAGTATAATAGAGGCAACTATTTCACTAATTTAAGGAAATATGTCTTTGGTTAAGCTTTGACGAAGTCTTACCTTATGCTATAATTAATGTACCTATTGATCGGTTTAAGTAAACACTCACGAGCAATAAAAGTTCCACTTGCAAAATCCATCCAAATTTTTTGAAACATTTAGGAATTTAGGTGAAATTTCACCAAACGGTAAACGTATATAGTAAGTAGCCTGTCAAACGGCTGTCAGTTAGTACAAAATGTATTTAAAATTTGATTTAGGTAAATACAATTTTAAATATGTTTAGCGTTTGGTAAAAGTGACCCTTAATTACTTAAAAAAACTTCTAGTGGATATAATGCATGTTTGTGACTTATATGTTTTTATGAATAAATGGATGTAACTCGTAAAAAAAAATAAAAAAAAATTACATTTTTAGTTGTAAGCAAGTTTTCTGATACGCTGTTAAATGTACATGAATATTCACTATGTCACTGGAGCTTTTTCACGAGAGTATCGACTGTAGATATATTTTGTACACGTAGTGTGATTTTAGTACACGATATCTAAAAGGTGGTGACTCAGAGGGTCATTCTGAACAACTTTTGTTTTACGAGTTTTTGGAATTCGCGAAAAAATATATTCGTTCTCCATAGTAAAAAGTCACGTGACCAACACAGCTTCTATGGTTTTTTAATTTAATTTTCAAAACTTGTATAACAAAAGTGAGAGTCCCGAGTCACCCCCTTTCGGCTTAGTAGGTATACCCTTTTTGCAACACCCTGTATACAGAATGCTCATTTTCTATGTTAAGGGTGGTCATCGATATAAATTAGAATTAGGTATTTAGAAAAGTATATACTACTCTGTGTAAAAAGTATCGGGATTAGATCAATAAAACAAAAAAAAAATGTTATTCATCCACTGTTTTCAATCGATAGAAGACAATAAGGAAAAATCGCCGCGAGTACTAAACACAACTCTGGAAACAGCGTTTAAAAAAATGTTGTGATGATTGGATAATTCGTTGGCATATGTGTATCGTTTCTGAAGGAGCATACTTTGAAGGTGATAAAATAAATTTGGATGAAAAACAATCATTTTTTGTTTTATCTAATCCTGATACTTTTTACACAGAATGTACATTTAAAACTAACACCATAGGTATTTGTGTTCATGAGTGCGAGTGAGAGGTCTGATAAGATGGTTCGCAAAATTTTAAATGTCTCAAGTAGGTAAGTATTCGTAATCACTGCCATTTTACATGGTACCTTATGTCGGTTTTTTAATCTCAGATACTAAATTTTATATGGAATGACGTTTAAATAGAGATTTGACACTAAATCCAGATTTAATGTGTTTCAGCAAGTGGCCCAAAGTATGTAAACACTTTTCTATTTAATTTTATCATTTTAAGCTTACTACTACGAGGGCTACGAAATAGCTACGACCGTGCTACGTAGCCTTCTCGTAGCAGTCTCGTAGCACTTACATAAACTTAAAGTTTATGATTTCTTCCTGTACACAGTAGGCAATTCCTGTAGGTTGGCTGGTAGAAAATGCTTATAGCATGATATCCCCCTTTTAACACAAGACATGTTTTTCATAATAATGCTAATAATTAAAATACGCATCGGCAGTTTAAATCTAAATTTTGACGGATATTAGCTTTTAATTTTTGTATAATCTATAAAAATCGAAGGTGTTATTAAAGATGCCAATAAAGTATTTTTGTCCATCACCTAACCGAAACAAAACCGATCTAAAAAATAAGTTTGGTATGTTGTTTGGACAAAAAACAGCAATAATTTTAATTATAGACAAACAAATATTATAAAAATAAATCTGATAAGTAATTTAAAAAATACCTAGGTAATTCTCACACCAATAGGGACTGAACTTTGAAATGAAAACATAAGCCCAAATCCTTACTGAAATCGCCAGCACACACCTAAATAACAACCCATTTAATTCCAAATAACGAACGCTCAGATTCCATTTAACTGCGACAATCTGGGGAAACTTAAAAAAACAACTCCGAAGAAGACGGGGTTTAAAAAAAACTCCCTCCACAGAACAAGCCACGCCCCCAACCCCACGCCGCCCCCACCCCCGCATCTGTTACCGCGACAGTTAAATTTGGAACGCGGCACGTAACGACCCGTTTCCAGCCAAATAGCCGCCAACCGGCCAGTTAGTTCGCAATTATTATCGATTCTCATTATAGCGACGAAACGAGCCTAATTAACAGCGGCATTCGGATTTTAAATATTCAATAGTAACTCAATTTTACAATCGACAAAACTGTTTTCGAATTTAGAGCAGTGCGCGGTGAGGTTTGCTTTTGTGAAATGAGACTGGCCGGTTAGAGCCGCCACGAAAAAAATATGTGCGAGAACTTTTTGTAAACAGAACGGTTAATTTCAAAAATGGATCGTGAGACGCGCAGTGACACTCCGACCGAGTCGAGTCGGGAACCTAATTCAAAAACCTCATTTCTGATCGAAGACATCCTCTTTCGTGGACAGAAACCTCATTTTAAGGCTCCTACACCAGTTGACTCCATACGGCGTTCCTTCGACTATGAAAGACCTGAGCCAAAGCCCTATTTCCCAGTGCCAAGTGACATGAGACCTCACGTGCCAGGCCGGGAAGGGTCGTATTTGCAAGTCATGGGGGCCTTAGGCGCATATTTACATACGCCGAATACGTACAAGGCGGTCGACGCCCCGTATTTCCTATCGCAAGGTAAGTTTTGAAGTTTAAATTGGATCGTATAACATAACTCACACCTACACTTTCTTATGAAGCAGATTGAAGTTAGTTAGTGCTTTGTTTAGTCGGTGGTAGGGTCAACGTTTTAGGCGCACCCTAGACCTACAATCATATTGTACAATATATGTTTTGCGCAATAAGATTGAATTGCGTTTTGTATCCAAATGACGTTTGCGCAATCTTCAATATTAACCCTAGACGATCAATTATATTGCACAATCTTCAATATGAATATATCATCTAGGGTGCGCTTTACAGAATGTAGGATCTTGACCTCTTTGGTTTATTTATAACAACCATAACTTATTTTGGTGTATTCATAAAAACATATAAGTCACCAACATGCATTATATCCACTAGAAGTTTCGTCAAAAAAATTTAATAATAATTATAATATATCTACAAATATACTTACTACTTACTTATTATAACTAACTAATCAAAAATACCCCTCCGAGCCACACCCGACCCAAAGGTACCCATGACACTGGCAGCGTTACCACGCTGCACAGCCAGGGATAGCCTCTGCATCAGGTGTGCCCCGGAAGAAGATCCCAGACCACGACTCCTCAAGCGTCTGGTGATTTCCCTTAAGAAGGCCCTGCCCTCTTCTCCCCACAGTTGAACTTACACCCATATAAGTAATAAGTACTTTGTAGTACTTAGTTATTACTTCCATTCCATGCTTACACCACTCCGAAAGCATTGGGCGATAGCGTCATGGTATTGTTCCCCAAAAAGAATGATAAACCCTTTAAAAGAACTAGTTATCTGTACTTAGAACAATGTTGTTTAATCTAAGTAAATGTTTTCGTCAAACGTCTTGTAAAAAGTGTCAGGCTGGGCTTCTAAAAGGCTTTAGCATAATACCTACCAACGTATTATACAGTGTATTATACACTACATCACTGTACAGTCCAACTATAAAGTCGTGAAAACGGAAGTGCTGGATCCTAACAATTTTTTTAAGATCGTATTTAGTCGATCTGTAATATTTATTAAAGGGCAAATCCGTTAAAAATCCATAGTCAATCGGTTTTTATTTGTATGTAAAAGTAAGTAAATAACTGATGATCATAAAAAGTCTTAGCAAAATCGCACTCTTTGATGTGAGTGCTCCATAGTTTGACTGTTCATAATAAGGCTGCGTCAACAATAGGCAAAGAGTTAACCGATGACTGAGTTAGCGGCGTATAGGTTTATTTCTTTATTTATACACTTTATTGTACACATACAAAAGCAAACATAAAAGAGAACAGTTACAAATCAAAAAACACAAACGTATATAAAGGCGGGCTTATTGCCAAAAAGCAATTAGATCCCTTAACTAATTTGAGTAGGTACAATTATCAAACTGAACTTAGCCTATGGTTTAAACCTAACCTTAAAGGTTTAAGGTAAGCGTCTACCTATCGGCGTCGTACGTAACGGACGCATCGGCAATACCTAAGTATATATTCCTCGTATAGAAATTCACATAAGACATTGCGTATGCTATTTCGCAATACATTTATGAATATCTATTTGGTCCGATACGTACCTACGACAGTTGGCGGCTGACACCACAATAGGCTACTTGACTTATATCAAATTTGGCGCCATAAATGAGTATTTGGTGTAGTATTTACCTTACAAAACCGATATACAGGGTATACTAAGCCGAAACCTAAATGTGCTACTGGTCATATCTAAGCCCAAAACTGAAATCAGAATTTCAAAATCCGCGAGAAAAAAAACATTTTCCATAGAAACTTTGTTGGTCACGTGACTTTTTACTATGGAGAATAACTTTTTTTTCGCGAAAATATCACCCTGTATATCGATTTCACAAATAAATGTCTACGATGGTTGCATAAATTGAATAAAAAAGCAAAAAAATACATAAACAAAAATGAATGCTGAAAAAACGCTATCCGCCATTACGACAGGATGTGATGTCATAAAGGTTGAAAATATGTAATGTCACTCTGACATATTTTTATCTATTCTCGTAGCTTTGTTGTCATTACAGTCGTCTAAATATAAGAGGCCCGTTTGGACAGCTTCAAAATGTATGGGATGACAGCTGGTGTCAAACCTTAATCACATACAATAAGTAACTCTTGGTGCTTTAAAAGTTCTATTTTCTTTCGGCCGTTAAATAATAAACCATATATTATGTGTCTTTTTATGTATTACATCAAGTAAATCAAGAGTAAATAGAAAATTTTTGTAGCTGTCCAAACGGGCCTATTATATTTCGACGACTGTAGTTAAATGTCAAATGATTGTTTTCTACCCGTGTGCGTCATGTGACGTCATCACGTCACAGAAGTAATAATTTATAAACAAATATGGCTGATACCGTTTTCGCCTGTTTATTTATGATAAGTAGAACTTTTAAGATAAAGTTTTGCGATTTGCATGGTCCAAAAAAGTACCTATTGACTATTTTTTTGGTTGAATAGAGGAATTATTAATCATATTAAACCTACTTTAAAAAAGATTCAAGTAGCCTATTGTATAAACTGCGGCGTTTTTTTTTAAATTTTATTTGGGATAAAACGAACAATTTTATTTTAGCACGTGCACCTAGGTACCTATATCATATAAATTGTTGTTAGAAAAAGTAAATTAATAAGTGTACAATCCACACCGTTATCCACTAAGTAATAAAGCTTGTAAATTGTAGTCTTATAAAAACAAAAACGATTAATATTACACGGTGTCCCGTAAATAGTGGAATAACGGAAATGGGGTGCCTCAAGGGGTCAATCTGATAAATCATAAACATCTGACAGTCGGGTTGCCCACTTACCCGACAACTCTCTCAGCACTAGCTTGCTTGTTTTGGGGTCCACCAACCCGCACTAGGCCAGTGTGGTGGATTTGGCCTAAAAACCCTTCCCTAGACGGAGATCTGTGCTGCGCCCCAGCAGTAGGGACGTGATGGGTTGTGATGATTACCTAGTCTATTCTATTATGTTCACTGTGGGGGTGTAAGTACCTGCACCTGGCTCTCTCGAGTGGAATCTTTGTGAATATCCTCAAGGTCTAAACTGCCTTCCTAAGCTTGGACCATTTCCCACCACGCTGGTCCACTGCAGGTTGGTGGATTAACATAATATCTAGATGTGCTAAATCTAGATATTATTATGGAGGTTTCCTCACGATTTTTTCCTTCACTGTAAGAGCGATGTACTTACTTAAATTCCAAAGAACTCATTGGTACATGTCAGCGCCGGTATTCAAACCCGCATCTCTGGCGTCAGAAGCGGGCGCTTACCCGACTGAGCTACAACCACTCTGATGATTACTTAGTGATAATCCCCCCTTATCCGTTTGTAAAAATTTACGTTCATCAGAAAATTTCATATTTATACGATGAATAAAAACATTTGACTTTGACTTTAATAATATTATTGTTTTTCGCAGGAGTCCCGTACCACGCACTATTCAGTCCATCGGAGTTGTCTCTATCGGCCCTCAAGCACTGCCGAAGGAGAAAAGCAAGGACCGTGTTCTCTGACCCACAGCTCACAGGTATGGCGACCTAATAGAATAGAATAGAATAGAATAAAAATTTATTTCAGACCACGTCCATAAAACATGGTGTAGCGGTTAGAGACTGACTATGCCGAAGGTCCGGGTTTGATTCCCGGCGGGGCAGATATTTGTTTATACTTACATATTTTGTACTCGGGTTTTTGGTAGTAAAATATTTTTTGTTTGTTACGTCTATGATATAATATGTACTTACCTTATTGTACCTACCTATCCATGTATCTTATATGTATATCAGATCTGTGTAGTAGTATCACATGGGTTGGTATTTGTCATAATATTACAGGCTCAGCTTAGGGTCGGATGGCCGTGTGTGAGATGTCCCCACAGACTGAATGCGATGCGTCAAGATGCAAGACGCTCCTTTAGTCTCATACACATAAAGGCGCGAGCATAGGATTCGATACTATTTTCGAATCTACACGAAGGGTGGCTTTTACCAAACGCTAAACGTATTTAAATCAAATTTTAAATACATTTTGTACTAACTGACAGGCTACTAAATACGTTTACCGTTTGGTGAAATTCCACCTAACATGGAAAAAACAAATGCCACTTTTGGAACTAACAAATTTGCCTTACATTTTGACAGTGACATTTGACGATACGCAACGTAAACGGAGGTTTCGAATCCTGTGCTCGGGCTCGGATCGCTCTACAGTGCGACAAACTTATCAGTTCCGGTGAGAGCGAACTGAATTGATCCATATCTCATTATTTACTAATGAATTATATATTGATGTAGATTAGATGGGTTTATTGAAACCACAAGGGCGAATTACCACTACCGGCAAACTTAAAATCTTATAGAATGAAGAAATATTACACATTTACGTGAGCCGTGCGTATTTTTTGTACGCATTGTGATTTTCCAGTGTCAATTTTTCTAAATTATGTTATTTTTTTGTCACTGACAAATGACATGACAAGGCTTATGTCACCTTCTGCCATATTGAAGTATAGGTACTTAGGTACATTAAACAGCGCATCAGAATATATTATGATGGGAACATTTAGCTAATTGCTCGAATAAATATATAGGTATACCTAATGTAGGTACTCATTTTTTTCACATTTACAATATGTTTATTTAGATTACCTAAGAACCTATCTTCTGACCCCCTTCTATACAAGGAACTTACTTAGATATATCGTGTAAAATGGGGCTTTCTAAAAATATCACAACCATAATATTTGAGAGACAAATTCAGTAATGAACACTGTGGTCGCGCTAACTTCGTCGACACTCGGTAAGATGGTTAATAAGTTTATGAGTCAATTTCTGAACCCGTCGCCGTCGGCCCGGTCATCAGACCCCTTAGCATGAATTTTCATCGTGAACGTGAAATTACTCGATGAATTTTGTAGGAAAATTTTAGTTCTGTTACCGACCGCCAGGGGCGCTGTTCTTATTTTCATACAAAATTACTTGAAACCTGTATCTACGGTATACCTAATCTACGCCCCTTCCAAATTTCAAAACCCTACTAGGTATTAAAACTTTATAAGTTTCTTTTAGAGGTTGAATTTCGCAAAATCCCGTCTTAGTGAGCACCTAAGTCCTAAAAAGAACCCCCATACAAAATTTCAGACTATATATTGTTCACGCCGATGCCTCCTTATAACGAGCGTCGGGCTCTATGCCCGGCGCTTTACTTTTAGAAGAAGAAAAATACGTCAATCATTACGAAAATAACAACTCGAAGAATTCATACCACATTTTATTAATTACTAATTCTAATACATAATTCTTATCTCATTATAAATATCGCACTGTTTCTATTACTTATTTAATTCGTCAATATACATTTACCATCAACAAGCCAAGAATATCTTTATTATCATTTCGATATACAATATCTATACGCCACCTTTCGTTTTCTTTATTGTTGTCATGGAAGAAGAAATAAAGACTTTATTTTTTTCTACTTCCATGATTATTGTATCCTCTATATATCCTACTAGCTGTACCCGCGAGCTTCGCTTCGCCTTAAAAAGTTTTCCCGTGGGAATACCGCGATAAAAAGTAGCCTATGTTCTTTCTCAGAGTCTAGACTACCTGTATACCAAATTTCATTCAAATCCTTTCAGTAGTTTTGGCGTGACAGAGTAACAGACAGACACACAGACAGACACAGTTACTTTCGCATTTATAATATTATTATTATTAAAGTTAGGATATAGAAGATACATACTAACCGCCTCCCACGCGGCAGGTCTGGAGAAGCGGTTCGAGTCCCAGAGGTACCTGTCAACCCCCGAGCGAGTGGAGCTGGCGGGCGCGCTCAGCCTCTCGGAGACGCAGGTCAAGACCTGGTTCCAGAACCGCCGCATGAAGCACAAGAAGCAGATGAGGAAGCAGCAGCAGCAGAGAGGTTAGTGGGGATTTTTTTTATAGATGCATTATGCTGAGTGGGAAGCCTTTTGCTGACATTTAGGTATTTAGTTGTAGTAGTCGGGTTGCCCACTTACCCGACAACTCTCTCAGCACAAGCTTGCTTGTGTTGGGGTCCACCAACCCGCGCTAGGTTAGCTTGGTGGACTAGGCCTAAACCCTTCCTTCATTGGAAGGAGACCCGTGCCCCAGCAGTGGGGACGTGGTGGGTCGTGATGAGGTATTTAGTTAGAAAACCAACAACGTTGTACGTTGTTTATGTTACGTAATGTATTTAATACATGTGACATATTATTAGTGACATATGGTGACTGGCTAAAAATGCACATGTTGACATCTTTGATTATATAAGGTTGACATGTTGCTTACCATACCAAATTTCATTGAAATCGATTCAGCCGTTTTGACGTGAAGAAGTAACAAACATACACATACACATATCTTTCCGTGTAACTTGTGTATGTATCTATTGTGTTCAGGTAAATAAATAATGTATTTATCTATCTCTTCTAGGGGCTTAGTGTAAGTTTTTCAATATCGATTGAGCAGTGAAACCTAACGCAAAATTGTATGGCGCGGAGCTAGTGCAGCTACTTACCGCTAGGTGGCGACTCTCCCGGGCCATCGCACTAATATACACAGTTTTTTCATTCAATATTAAATGATAGTTAGTTACATTATTAATTTCAAATCACATGTAGGTAGGATTATCGCCTTAAAGAGCTGCCAGCGCCTTAAGAGCTTAACTGTGTCTGTCTGTCTGTTACTCTTTCACGCCAAAACTACTGAACGGATTTGAATGAAATTTAGTATACATATGGTCTAGAGGTCTAGGCCTTGAGAAAAAACCTAGGCTACTTTTTATCCCGGAATTCCCACAGGATAACTTTTTAAGGCGAAGCGAAGCTCGCGGGAACAGCTAGTACTAACTAAATAATAATTTATTCAGCATAGTTACTTACTTATATCGGCCATATTGCCATCATCCAACCACCTCTAAGACCGCAGAAGGCCAAAAGTCTACTTTATTTACTGTCAATGGTAAAGTGCATTATTTTCAGAGTTCCTCAACGTATGCTATTGCTATGCCGTAGGGCGTAGTTACAAATATGACAGAAAATATTTGAATATATTTTGCAACATACACCTACGTAATGCATACAGAGAAAGAAAATACATAAAATGTTATAACAAATTAGACCCCTTAGCATGAATTTTCATCGTGAACGTGACGTGAAATTACTCGATGAATTTTGTAGGGACATTTTAGTTCTGCTACCGACCGCCAGGGGTGCTGTTCATATTTTCATACAAAATAACTTGATGAATACTACTTCACGTTCACGATGAAAATTCATGCTAAGGGGTCAGAGCAAATTTTAATATAGTTTGTGTGAAGTTGACACAAAAATTTGCTCCCTTGCTTTGACAGTATAGTGTCAGAGCAAGACAGCAATAGATTTAAATGTTTAGTGCAAGTCACCCTAATCCTGTAATGTGAAAGTTTTCCCGTGGGAATCTTAGACAAAATGTTAATCCAGAGTGCTGCTGTGTCAGCTTTCTACATAGGTAGGTCCTTAGCAAATTTAATTATAGAAGACTAAAAGCTGATTCACACACTGTTTAGTGCGAGTGCGAGTAAGTAGTAGACGTACATTACTGAATATGCATAGCAGATAAATACTATTTTCGAAGTGTCTAGGTTGTGGCTAGTCGTGCCAAAGCATCTCCACACTGGGCTCGCTAGGTTGTGACTAGGCGCGTAAACAGCCATTCGCTAGTCAACGAACCACTCAAATATGCTCCATATTGCAACACAATAAAGTTAAATTGTAAGTATATGACATGAACATGACACAAGTTGCTCTTTCTACTTTTAAGGTTATAATGGCGGTCATTGTAAACAAAGGTGATGTTTTTTGTTGAAAAAATTTGAATTTATTTCAAAGAATGGATTTTGAGTCGCTTTTGACACGAACTGGACACGTTTATTACAAATTACGAAAGAATAAATTGTGTCCAGTTGTGGAAGAAGACTGCGAAAACTATTGAAAAGTCCAAAGCCGTGTGCCCAAAGAAATTAGCATCATGCAACGAAGATCTGAAATACTATAGTCTGACGTATGCATGTAAAATGGGAGGCCGTGCTTTTAAGTCGAAAGGCAGAGGCATACGGCATACGACGACTTATAAGGACAACTGCCCCATGATGCTAAAGTTGGCTTTGAACAATGATGGCTCGAGACTGAAGATTGTGGAAAAGGTTGAAAACCACAACCATCCTGTTAATAGAGAATGTCAGAAAATGTCTCATTTAATTATACCATACGTTGAATTATTAATAGTAGTTTTTATTATAAATAAAAGATAATATTATGTATGCTATATGTTATTTATTTTTGTAGAATTAAATTCGGGGATATTCATGTTGCATGTGAAAGAAAACATCGTGAGGAAACCCCAATATCTAGATTAAGCACATCTAGATATGTGAACCCACCAATCCGCAGTGGACCAGCGTGGTGGGAAATGGTCAAAGCTTAGGAAGGCAGTTTAGACCTTCGAGATATGCACAATGGTTCCACTTGAGAGAGCCAGGTCTTACACCCCCACAGACAATATAATGGAATGACCCACTAACCCTAATCTATCTTACTGAGAACCAAATTTAAGTACAGTACTTAATTACATACAATACAATTACTTTATATTCATGCAAGAGAAAACATATTGCCACAATAGCGTTATATTGTGTACAAAGGTCCTTTGGTAGCTGTTTCATCGCGACCCATCACATCCGCACTGCTGGGGCACAATGAAGAGCAACTTGAGTCATGTTCATGTCATATACTTACAATACAAATTTAACTTTATAGAGTTGCAATATGGAGCATATTTGAGTGGTTCGTTGACTAGCGAATGGCTGTTTACGCGCCTAGTTACAACCTAGCGAGCCCAGTGTGGAGATGCTTTGGAACGACTAGTCACAAGCTAGCGAGCCCAGTGTGGAGATGCTTTGGCACGACTAGTCACAAGCTAGCGAGCCCAGTGTGGAGATGCTTTGGCACGACTAGTCACAACCCATACACTACCATAGTGTGAAACGACTAGCCACAACCTAGTCACTACCTACTATTTTTATGTATACAACAAGCCCAGCCATGTAAGTACGTCTCAGTGTGTGAATCAGTCTTAACAAACATCCGTAATGAAAGACTTCCTCATTCCTACCTCTTAAGGCGCCAACAAACTAGCTGACGCAACTTACGGACACGGCTGTCAGCCGCGACTGATAGTGTACACGGACGGCTCTCGGACGTCTGAAAGCTGAACGACAATGACGTCCCAGAGTGATCTGGCACGAACTGTCCCAAAAGACCGTGCACACTATCAGTCGCGGCTGACAGCCGTGTCCGGTGTCCGTAAGCCGCGTCCGCTAGTGTGTCGGCGCATTTATAGTTGTATAATATTATTATATTAGTATTTATACTCTGTCCATTATATTATTGGTTTTTAGTCATTCGAAATCCCATACATATTGGACGGCTGCAAAGGAAAACCAACTTTACCTACCAGACATAAGGAAACGTCTAAAATACAATAACATAGTGGAAGCTCTATAGTACCTAGTATAAGTATTTAACAGTCTAATGTTTATCAGTTTTAATATTGCTGAGCAACCTGAGCATCGAAACTATTGTGCCAGTAGCGCCAGTAGCAGTACCTGACTGGAACGGAGCCGCATAAAAAAAACAATATTTTTCAGTAGATAAACTTTAATCTTAGTAGCTACATAGGTTATTAGGGTATTATTTATTATATAAAAATAAACTTTAATCAACATAACCAAAGAAAAACAAACCTTCAACTTAAGAAAATTTTAAAACTTAACATGTTAACTAGTACTTAACTTATTTTAAAAACAGAAAACAAATCCAGTGTTGTTATTTAAAAATCATGCATAGCAATTATTTTTTTCAATGTCCTACTATGAGCCTGACAGGATGTCAGCATAAAATATTTTTTTCTTTATTCACTCAGCATCTTGCCTAATTTTTTCTTCATTACCTTCATTGCCAATAGTCAATACTTCATAGCTAGTTATGAAATCAGTTATCCCTAGAGTAACATCACTCCTTTTTACAGAATCTAGCAGCCATGGTTTCAGCTCCGAAATATTGTTAGCTTCTGCAAAATGGATCCAATTCCAAAAATTGTCCATAGTCAAACCTGTCAGTATATGGAACACACAAATCTTCACCAATGTTGTCATCGACAAGTATTTGGCCAGTTTGATCAATTCATCTAGCCCTGTCTCCGGTACTTTGTTCAAGTAAATATAATCCTTTAGATGTTGAATAGTTGATATGTGGACATCTTTGAGATCTAGGATGCCTTGTTTAGCCTCCCTCCATGGGCCTGTCAGCATGGCCTTCAATACAGGACTGCTAGCAGCCATTATATGGCGGTGGACATCCACTGATCCGTCTATTCCCTTCAGGCTGAAGTCAATCAGGTCCTTGTCGTCATACAAAGCACTGCTTGGGCTGGGTTCCATGAAAATGTCTATGACACCTGCAACCTTCACATTCCCAGACATGAGGTCGGATAAGCTGTAACTCTCCGGTGCCTGTATGAATCCGCCAGAACATTCTGTAGATACTATTGTGAGGGTGCTGTTGTTAATTTTAAAATTTAACACACAGTTTAAACAGTCTTTACTACGTTTACTGAACCTAAAAGTGCTGGTTATGCTTGTGTTCCATAAAGTATTACTAACCCATGATAATATGGCCACTTTTACCTGTAAGATGGCAATGCTACACACTACATACTCTGGGCTCATTATCTCTGATTTACCGTTCTTGTATTCAGCATGTTCCAACTTCAAGTATGCTGAGAAGGTATTGCCTTTCTGAATATGTTTATCTAGATATATTTTAATCTTATCCATATTGTCACGCTGAAAGTAAAACATAGCTTTTATTAATATATGGGTACAGTAAAGGGCAGAGAAACCTAACCCCTCCCAGAAGCATTGTTACTAAGAGAGGGGGGTCAGGTTTATCTGCAGCTGACCGTACCTAGGTATATTTTTATAATATTTAATTTCCCCATGCCCCGGCCGCCGGACATTAAACCTACTTCAAACCAATGATTTCAAAAGGAAGGATACGCCCGTCAGAACGTTTTGTCAAAAGAAAATGGCACCCGCGCGCTGGCCCTAATTCATACAAATTATGACAGATTTATGAGATTTTAGGGCCAACGCGAGGGTGTCATTTTCTAGTGCGGTTGGGCCTATCCTTACGCTAGTAATATATAAGTCAATGCTTCAAACACAGGTTGTTCACAGTAACGACAAAATGGCCGACTTGGAATCTCGTATGCTCAAGAATTTGAATTACCTAGTTGGTTGTGTGGAGCTCCACAAACGATGAACCGCCAGTAGGTACCCCACAGGCCACAGACCCTTAGTAATTGTAGTTGTAGATGTTGTAGTTAGTTACGTGCCTCCAAGATGACTCACTGACCGTTGGTCGTCGACACGCTAGAAGACCGTCGCCGTTTTTGGTGGATTACTACTTATAACTACTGAGATAAGTTAATTACTTACCTTATTAGTAATAAATTACTGCCACTGACTTGAATTCACCTTCAACTTGTCCAGAAACTGGTCGATTTAAATTTGAAATTTGAAGCTCAATATTACTTATCTACTGATGGAATGAGTATGAGTGCACGCCAGGGAATGAGTATGAGTGCACGCCAGCACGGCTAGTATGGCCATAATAAGATAACATGTGAAGTGACTGATTAAATTGAGTCACTTTTTGATATCAGTCTTAAATGTTAGCATAGGGTGTACATGGGACTCGTTTTATTTGTGTGATTCGGCATTAGTCCCAGTGACACTGTAACTTTTCTGCTCTGTGCAAATAAGTTTTTCAAATGTTATTTTTTTCCGAAAACCTCTCATTTGTGGTTATTGTTTGTATTGTCTATGGTTTTTTGACAATTAAAATGTCACCAAACGTCAAACTTGAAGAAAATTTTGACTGTTTGGTGCTTTCAAGAGTTTCGAGTGTATTATTTTGGTAATATTACTTTGCTTTGCGCTACCCCATGGATTCATATTGGCTCATTAAACTACTTTATTGAGTTTCTTGGACATCGTCTCATCAAATGATATACGACCAAGCTTGCTCCCGACCAAGCACGCTCAGATTCCTTGGGAGCTCCTGCTATCGGCAGCCGTCGATGCATCGGATCCCTGAGACGAAGAACAAAAACAGCATGCCACCTGACTGATGACCCACCCACTGTCTACAATAAATAGAATAATTACTAATATACTTAAATTATAATACATACCTATACCTACAATATATAATATAATATAATACATAAATATATACTTAATACATAAACATAATAACACATAAATATATGATTCCTCACACTCTTCTTAAAAGTTGCAATTGATGGTGACATCCTCACGCTCACAGGTAAGCTGTTCCACAGGCACGCCGCCTTCATAGCAAAGGAATCGCCATAAGAGGCAGCGTTATGTTCAGGTATACTGAGCATCTTGTTCTCATTAGATCTCAACGCACGTCCATGCGAACTTAGGAAAGAAAATTTTGACTTCAGATATTCAGGGGAAGCTGGATTATTCAATACATTGAATAGCAAATTGAGAATGTGAGTATTCCGGCGAAGACGAATTGGGAGCCACTTTAATTGAGCACGATACTCTGAAATATGATCATACTTACGTAAACCGAATATAAATCGGATACATAAGTTCTGGAGACGTTCGAGTTTGTTGAGTAGCTCTTCAGTGAGGTCAAGATAGCTTACGTCAGCGTAATCGAGAATCGGGAGCAGTAAAGACTGTGCCAGCGTAATTTTGGTGTTAAACGGTAGAAAGTATACAACACACATATCAACTATTCAACATCTAAAGGATTATATTTACTTGAACAAAGTACCGGAGACAGGGCTAGATGAATTGATCAAACTGGCCCATTTCTTGTCGATGACAACATTGGTGAAAATTTGTGTGTTCCATATACTGACAGGTTTGACATTGGAGAATTTTATGTATTGGAACCATTTTGCAGCAGTTAATAATATTTCCGAGCTGACACCATGGCTGCTAGATTTTGTAATTAGGAGTGATGTTACTCTAGGGATAACTGATATCATATCTAGCTATGCCGTATTGAATAGTCAATGCAATGAAGGTAATGAAGAAAAAATTAGTCAAGATGCATGATGTATATTTGGAAATATGTTCTCCTGACATCTGACATGCTCATAGTAGGACATTGAAAATGCATGCATGATTTTAAAATTACCCCACTGGTTTAGTTTTTCGTTTTTAAAATACTCATATGCAGGTTACATGTTAAGTTTTTAAATTTTCTTTTAAGGTTTGTTTTTCTTTAGTTATGTTGATTAAAGTTTATCTTTCTTTAATTATGTAATAAGTACCTACTTAATAAAATTAAAGTTTATCTACTTACTTAAAATAATTTGTTTTTACTTTTTTTGTTGTCACAATTTATACTTAATAGTTTTGTTGCTCACCAAAAAAGCTGATGAACAACAAAGTTTGTGGATAGGGATGTTTGTTATTCTTCTACGGTTTGACCAATTTTCATGAAATAAACTAACACAGCAACACTCTGGATTAACATTAGGCCCGGTATTCCCACGGGAAATCTATTATAGGTTTAGGGTGACTTGCACTAAACATTTAAACGTATTGCTCCCTTGCTTTGACAGTATAGTGTCAGAGTAAGACAGCAATAGATTTAAATACGTTCGTTGGCGCCAAAAGGTCATAGGGTCACTCTTTGTAGGATGTGCACAATCAGCTGATGACAGGTAAATTTGATGATGTTGATAATTGATATGATATCTATGTTCTTATTAGTGGCCGTGTAAAACTAGAAAAAAGAGAGATGCAGTTTGAAACATCCAGTAGATTAAGTAAAAGAAGGAGAAAATATTTGTAGTTACTCGTGATACAATTTCTATAGCCTTTGATTATTATATTACATACATAAGTAATCAAAGTTTTTAACTTAGACTCTGACGTGAGAAACGGGCGTTTAACCGACTGAGCTAACACCGCTCACTACAGTCGGTTAAACGCCCGCTTCTCACGCCAGAGATGCGGGTTCGAATCCCGGCGCTGACATGTAGCAATGAGTTCTTTGAATTTAAGTACTTACAATGTATGCCATCGCTCTTACGGTGAAGGAAAACATCGTGAGGAAACCTGCATATCTAGATTTAGCACATCTAGATATATTATGTGAACCCACGAACCCGCAGTGGACCAGCGTGGTGGGAAATGGTCCAAGCTTAGGAAGGCAGTGCATATCCCCAAGGTCTAAACCTTGGGCATATGCACATAGGTTCCACTCGAGAGAGCCAGGTGCAGGTACTTACACCCCTTCTGAGAATAGAATAGAACTTAGACTCAGTGCTCGAAGGGGGTAGGAACATGACATAGTCTCACGCCAAGGTCAACTAGGTCAAGGACAATGCAACACGTGGCGTCTTTGACGGTAACCCGACCCTCACTTCCCTTATCTTCACCGAGCGATGCTAGTCTGTTAAGTAGATGAAATGTGACCGCGATGGTCATTATGTAAACAGTTTGGACACGCCATAGAAGAATGTCGTAAGCGTCAAACTCGCGATGAAACAAAACATTGACGAACGACATAGGCGCGAAACTCCCTATTCTGTCGGTAACGTTGGAAACTAATAAAACGCATACAAATTCCTGTGACCGGGCTATCGAATTATTATCGACTAAATTCGGGATACGCACACTGATAATGGTACGGTGAGGTGCAAAGAAACCTGACCTCCCTCTCATACTAACAATGCTTCTGAGGGGGGTCAGGTTTATCTGCCCCTTACTGTACGTCTGTAGGTCGACACGTAGGGCCACGCGACGCCCCGGTATCTAGAATCACGAGGTAGGTACCCTAAGTTTCCTAACTAACTAACACCCGATAGTTCGGCAACTAATCAAATTTAACTAAGTTTGTTGCGAACTTGCTACAAATTAACAACTTTATGTTTGCTCGGACGTTCAAATTTTTTTTAAATTTTCGTCCTTAATGAAATCTCGTTTTTTATGCTATTAGGTGATATTTTGTTGATTTCTTCCAAACGCAGCCATACTTTGAACCGTGGAACCATTCACCTTCTTCTACCTCGCTTGGGTTGACACTTGACACAGAGCGCTAGGCTAGGACCGAGGGTGCGTGTTAAAACTAAAAATGAGTAAAAAAGTGCAAAATTCTACATTTTTGAATTTTCGTAATTACCCCGTTACAAAAAAAAAACAGTTAAGTTATTTACCTAAATTTGGTAGGTTAATTACTTTACTCATTGTTGATATACTTTAAGTTATTTTCGGAATTACCCGCATATCGTTACTAAAAAAATCAGTTAAGTTATTACCTAACTGGTTATTTTTCATACAAAAGATTATTGGTATTGTTCAATGCGTTGTTAGTTAGTTAAAAAAAACTAGCTCACATTTTTTTACCTATTTTCCGGAATTAGCTAACTAGCTGTAATTCCGAATGTTGGAAGATTTTATTATGAAATTCTGTGGATCGGGTAATCCTGAATTATAAATATCACATATGTAAATGTGTATAAGTACTTCTGGGCAGTTCTAGGCAATATTACGAAATAAGTTTTTTCGAGAATAAGTTGATTGACGTAAGTAGGGGAGACCGGGGACTTTTGTCAATTTGTTTTGTGTAACAGCGGGTAGAAAGTAACAAAGACTCTGTGGACTTACCCTAGCCTTAACGTCCCAAGCGACCGCTGGTTGTCAGTATGCGATGCCCCCCCGCGCATGATATCATTTTCCGCGCCCGTGCTGCGGTGCAAGTTTGTATTAGTGAGCATTTCTTGATTTTACACACCAATAGTAAGTTTTTTGGTGTTTATTCATTTAGTGTTTACGTAGAATTAAGATGCCAAGAACCATATGACTATTTTTTCATTGATTCATTAAAAGATTGTCTTTAGCATGACATAAATTGTTTTCGAATAACACGTGCTGTTTTAAAGTTTATGTCGCCTGATATTTCAAAAATGGGGATGGGTACAAAAGTAACAGCTCGCGGCAGGACAAAAGTAACGTATTACTTTCGTAAGTTTGCCATGTCACATTGTAAAATTTTATTTTTTGTTGTTTTGATTAGATATTTGTGTCATAATATTGTATATTATTGCACAAATAAAACAACTTCTTATCAGTTAGTCAGTTTAAATGATGGATCTCATTTACAGTTTATATTAAGAAGTTTTTTTTAGTTTGGTCAATAAGTCATAAGATTTTTTAGTTTTGACAGTTTTTTAAGAAGTTTAACTAAATAATTTGCTTTGTTTTTTTTGTTCTTTCTTTTGAATCGTATTTATAACAATGGGCAGAATTTATGGATTGTTACTTTCGACTCATGCCTTGTTACTTTCGTCCATGGGGTCGAAACGAAAGTAACTTATCAAAGTCTACCCGAAACTGGCAAATGTCATAGTGATGTTAATCCGGAATACCAAGTTGAACTAAAGGAAGTGATAGACAACTTAACAAATAAACTGGAAGCAGCAAATAAGGAGATTGATATATTAAATATGGAAAATACCTTATTAAAGAATAGTCTCACGGACTGTCAAAACAAATTAAAAATCTATAAAACAGTAGGAATCGATAATCTCGGGAATACGCCACAAAGAATGACCACTCCCCGTTATAGAAAAATAAAACCGATTCACATGCAAATGGGCTTTCCTAGATCATCACCTAACCAATTAACAAATAATGCTACCAAGAACATCATGTTTCGCACAGAAGATAATGACTGTATACCGTACAATAAGTCACCAACAAAAAGTTCTCCTAGTGGGGATAAAAACAGACAAACTGAGACCGCAACGGTATATAAAGCTGAGAATGACGTGGCTACGATCTGTCCACTATCTGATAGCAACATCAATAAGCAAAGGGTACATCTGTTTTCGGATGATGAAGGACGGGGAATGCGGCCCCATTTGCAGAGGCTTCTAGGAGAGGGATTCTTAGTTACGTCTACTTTGAAACCCAATGCGACTCTCGATAAAATAATGGCGGATTGTAAAGCTATCACTGAAAGCTTCACCAAGGATGACTTTGTTATAATTATAACACGATCAAGTGATAAGAACCCATTGAAACTGCAGTCATTTCTTTTCTATAACTTACATCTACTACAACATACTAATGTCATATTTGGAGAGGTTTGCGAGAGTATGTTTTTAAATGAACGGAGTTTAAATAACTTAATAAAAATTGTTTGCAATAATTTCAGTCACGCATCTTTTGTAAACTTCACTGACACAATTGTAAATAAGTATAATAAACTTAGTAAAAGCAGGGTATTGTTGAGGGAAATTTTAAAAACATGTTACCATTACAAATATTCCATGTATGTTAAATCACCGAACCACACAAGGTCTGATAAAAGCACGCAAACATTATCGGATGACATGCAGCGGGAGAAGGCTATAAATGGCCAAAACTCGACGTTGAGCGACACTGAGATAAATCTTTTTCGTAGCACCTGTTAGTAAAGAACAAAACCACACTGTTAACCAACATGTTTCTTATAGAGAAGAGTTTCTGATTTTTCATCAAAATCTTTGTGGAATAGGTAATAAGACTGATGAATTGGCAATTTTCTTGAAAGATTCAAACTTAGCACCACATTTTTTATGTATAACTGAACATTTTTTGTACAAAGAATCTATATTACATCTCAATCTTGAAAACTATAACATGGCAACATACAACACTAGACCAAAAAAGAAAAGGGGTGGTTCCCTAATATTAGGAAAAGTAGGTAGAGAAGTTAAGGAATTAGCAATCTGTAAAAAGTTGTATAAAATTGAATGTTTCGAAATATGTGGAATTAAAGACAAGGCTACTAATATTAATATTTGTTGTTGTTACAGAAATCCAAAAGTTAATAATTTTGATATGTTTCTGGAGAAATTAGAGTCCTTATTAGAACACTTCTTTAACAAAAGATGTATAATTGGTGGTGATTTTAACGTGAATATTTTAGAGGATACTGATCAAAAGAGGGCTTTCCTTAATTTGCTAGAGTGCTACAATTTTCGTTGCTTGATAAATTGTGCTACTTATATAAGGAATGATACAGAATCGGGCCTTGACAACTTTATAACTAACATACCAGAATCAGATGTACAAAAAGTTCATGTGGACCAAAACGGGCTTGGAGACGGACACGCTGGTATATTTTGACTGAGCAGGTCCACGAGGCTCCAGGGTCGGCTGCTGCATTTCTGAGGTCAGTCCAGAATTACATACCCTAGTCAGCATGTGCTGACCTGAGCCCCAGCGGCCTGGATCGATATTCTACATTTTACAGCTTTTAAATATTGTTGCAAAGTATTTCACTGGTTCCATCCATTCGGCTCTCTCTCTCTCTCTCTCTCTCTCTCTCAGCCTTCCGTAGTCCACTGTTGGACATAGGCCTCTCCTAACGATCGCCACCCCAAACGGTCACCCGCCATCTGCATCCAGCGGCTTCCCGCTACCTTCCGCAGATCATCAGACCAACGGGTTGGGGGGCGACCGACACGCCGTTTGCCGACACGGGGTCTCCACTCCAGAACCTTTCTACTCCAGCGGTCGTCGGCTCTGCGGGCTACGTGGCCAGCCCATTGCCACTTCAGCGTGCTAATCCTTTTGGCTATGTCGGTAACTTTAGTTCTCCTGCGAATTTCTTCATTACGAATCCTATCTCGCAGGGACACGCCTAACATAGCCCTTTCCATAGCACGCTGAGCAACTCTGAGCTTGTGGATAAGCCCTTTGGTGAAGCACCTCGTCTCGGCTCCGTAAGTCATCACTGGCAACACGCACTGATTGAAAACTTTTGTTTTCAGACACTGAGGTATGTTTTCAGTGAAGATGTGTCGTAATTTCCCGAACGCTGCCCATCCGAGTTGGATTCTACGAGCTACCTCTTTATCGAAGTTGGATTTACCTAATCGGATCACTTGTCCTAGGTAGGGATACTGATCAACAACTTCGATGGTGACACCTCCTACAGTTACGGGCGATGATGAAACATGTTCGTTCGACATGACCTTTGTCTTGTCCATGTTCATTTTCAGCCCAACTTGTTTAGAGGCATCATTGAGGTCTGTGAGCATTTCGCCTAACTCCTCCAGCGTTTCCGCCATAATAACTATGTCATCAGCAAATCGTAGATGAGAGATATATTCGCCATTGACGTTAATGCCCAGTCTTTTCCACTCTACAAGCTTAAAAACATCTTCCAGTGCACAGGTGAACAGTTTCGGAGAAATAACATCTCCCTGTCTCACGCCCCTTTGCAACTGGATCGGTTTTGTGCTATGTTCGTGTAATCGAACTGACATTGTGGCAGCATTGTACATACATCTCAACACCTCGATATAGCGATAGTCTATATGGCACCGCTGAAGGGATTGAAGCATCGCCCAGAGCTCAATAGAATCAAAGGCTTTCTCATAGTCCACAAACGCTAGACATAAAGGTAGATTATACTCCTCGGTCTTCTGTATAACCTGCCGAAGCGTGTGTATGTGATCTATGGTACTATAGCCTTTTTGCCAGGTGCAAGGGTCGGTTGGGCTGGTAGCCGACTCTCTGCCGGAGATTCTTCGCACCCCCTGCCCCGCCGTTACCGTGACCGCTACCGGAGTCCGGGATAGCGGGGCTGCCGGGGACTGGGGGCCGGGGCTTTGTTTTTTCCATCATTAGGAGGTGTATTTGCCATAATCACCGCGCTTGGCAGGCGTGTTGGTGATTCTCCTTTTTTACGGCGGGAGATCGCCGCCTCTGCTAGGAGAGGAGGTCGGGTCGATTTACCGCCGCCCGACATTCGGCGTTGTCACTCGTTAGCACCACCCAGGGGGCACGTGTAGGGTAACTAGGGTTTGTACCTACGGACGTGAGCGACAAGCCCCCCATTCGGCTAGTGTATGTTAAAAATATTGCCTTGACAATAACAAGATTTTGATCAATAATTACTTATAAGTATTGCTTTCGAAGAGGCACTGTGTGTATCCATATGTATAAATACCTACCTATATGTATAGGTACATACCTTCCATAACTTTCTGACAAGTCAGGAATAATAAGGAAGTACTTAAGTCTTATGTATACTTATACCTTTCTTTTTAGTATATCTATTACCTAGAAATCTATGCATTATAAATTTATAGATTCAAATATTTATCTACTGATATACTCATCAGTAGCTTATGGGTCACAGTTGGTTTTCTCTCCACCATGCGATAATAAACACATCTCACAATGTTTAACTAGGTTTCAGATAGGCTCAGACTACATAATAGACGCATTTTTCCTGAAATAAAAATGACATATTATGTATCTAGCCTATCTGAAACCTAGTCATTTCTGCATGGTGATATTACAACTGAGGCGCGCGGGCGACTCACTCTATTTATATAGGCACCCGCACCTTGCAAATTAAAGGTGGAGAGAAAAATGGACTTTATTTAACTGTCACTGTGACCCTTATGATGCCGAACACGGAGAAAGTCGAAACGCCATATCTCTCACAATGTTTAACTAGGTTTCAGATAGGCTAGATACATAATATGTCATTTTTATTTCAGGAAAAATGCGTCTATTAAATTTCATATACAATGTAAATTGTTACTGAATAAATACAATAAAAAAATACAATAAATAACGATTTCCCTTTTTTTTGAGGCTTTACAATATTGCTAAAATTTGAGATGCATTAAGTAAAGTAATAATGGATATTTGTAGACTATATACGAAAGTTTTATGTGACTATATTTATTTTATCGTAAATGTTATTAATAACGAGAAATCAGACAGAAACTACAAACTGTTACTTTTGTCCCCGGTCTCCCCTACCCATGCACCTTAAGCTTAAATTAACTAAAACTAATGTTTCGATGTAATCAGAATTACCCGCATATGTTCAGAATAAACCTCGTGCAGTGAAGAAACAAAATCAACGAATTCCGATGGTTTACAGAATCCTATTACTTATTTACTTACTTACGAAACAGAGATTTAGGTACCTATGTAGTATATTCAAGTAGGTATACAAAGCGATTTTAAATGAATATTAATCACATACGAACAAAAAAGTGTCAAAATACGAACATGTATCGAACCTTTCGGAATAACCCACCTTCACCTTAATTAGAAAATACTTAATTATAAGTAGGTAGGTATATAACCTAAAAACGTTAACTATCGAAGAATCGTTTCGCCGCTCCACTCCATAACCACATCTTCGGCGCGCCTCCATTACTTAGTGCCAATTTCTCCATAGTCGGTTAGAGCACAACCAGGGAGTAGTGGTTGACTTTTGACACATCTGTCATGAATTTTATATGGAGATGACGTTTAATTTGTAAAGCAATCCCCATCGGTTAGATAACCGACAATGGAGAAATTGGCACTTATTCTATCGTCCATTAAACTTGCTCAATTAAATGCTGAACAAACCTCAAAGGCACAAAACTCAATTTGGAGTGCGACCGCAAGATGGAGCCTTGAGACGTTCCCGCCTAATTCTGTTACCAACACAAGATGGCCGACGTCTTCGTTGCCATGGCAACCAAACGTCTCCGCCCGTAAGGCACGCCAAAAACAACTTAAAGTTAATAGTAGTATAGTGCAGAGTTCTCTCAATACCAAGGTTCTTTCATGGAAACAACGTCTTAAAACGTTGGTTTTTGAATTGCCAGCGTAACGTAGACGGGATAAGGAAGAGATTGGTTTGGTTGGTGAGTTCTTTTGTAAGTTATCTGTGGGGTTAGGTAGATGTAGGTGTGTACGGGAAATGTTGCCACATTTCCTTCCATTAAGGGCTGAAATGCCGTAAATCTGTTTCTAAAGGCTTATTAAATTTTCTAGCAGCCTGCTCAATACATTGTTAGGGGTGGATGGGGACAGAATGTCGCTTTTTAAGAGAAAAATATGGATTTTTCATCTTTTTGTCTTCGTAAGCTGGCTCTTTGAGATTTGTTGAAGACAATAGTCTTCATTTTAAATGAGTTGGTAACTGTAGCTACCTAGATATAAGTAATATTTAATAACTAACTTAAAAGTAATAAGTTTTGTGTAGCTGTCCAAACAGGCCTATTATATTTATGTATTTCGACGACTGTAAGCCCCTGTTCCACAATGTCTGGTTAGTGGCTACCTGTGAGATAAAATGCATGCTGTCACTTTCTGTTATTATTTTTTTGACAGTGACAGCATGTATTTTATCTCACAGGTAGCCACTAACCAGACATTGTGGAACAAGGCCTAAGTATAACTGCACCTTGAAACCTACTAGTGAGGTACGCACCTAACCTACCTCGAATTGATAAGCAAATTTTCAGAACGACTAAGGCGACCGTGTCTGGCGAACTACCAACATTGTAATAAACCCCTGAGATAGGTACTTACTTAGCAACAATGATGAATCTACATTTGACGGCACCGTAGCTAAGGCGGTAGTGAAGCTGCTTCCGAAGCTGAGGGCCGCGGGTTCGAATCCCGCCCAGGGCAAACATTTGTGTGATGAGCATTTGTGTTTGCCTTGTGTCAGGTTGTCGTTTAGGTATACATATATTAAATATGTATCTATCTATGTATTTGAGTAGATAAGATACATCAGCTGTCCGACACCCATAACACAGGTTCTACCGAGCTTGGGGTCGGATGGCCGTGTGTGAGATGTACCCACATATTTATTTATTTACATCTATATAAGCGAAAGGTCACGTACAGACTGATTCATCACGAAATCTCAGAAACTACAAGTAGTTATACTGTATTCATTCTTATTGGGCACAAAAGGTAAACAATCTTTGTGTGTCTTTTTAATTAAAATACTATTAAGTAAATAAATAAACTACGGGCAAAATAAATGGTTTTATTACGAAAACAATCATTTTTGCTTGTAAGTATTTCATTTGTCATTATGTTGTATTTTATAACTTGTTTTTAAAATAATTCAAATAAAAAGACACTCAAAGATTACTTAAAATCTACGACAAGTAAGAAAAAATAGATTATACTAGGAGTCTCAAATTTTGCATAGGGGTTCCTTTTAGGACTTAGGTAGGAATTCAACCCTTAAGGGGTAAAAATTTGAGGAACGGGAGTCGTCCACGGGAAAACATTTTAAGGCGAAGCGAAGCTTGCGGGCAACAGCTACTTAGTTTAAATTATAAATTTTTTCTTTGTTTCCAGGAGCGGCGGCAGTAGATTTCACATCGAAACACCAACAATCATCCGACTGTAAAAAGGTAATAAAAACATAATAATTATACAAGATGTTGCAAAAAGCACATGCTGGTTTCGGCTTAGTATACCCTTTTTGCAACAACCTGTATAGGTAATCAAATCATTATAGCACCCGTCACCCTAGTCCCGACTCCCGACTACTCCCGACTTTGAAGGCAAGCGTGCACTATATATATAAATCTAAATAAATTCTGACATCACTAGTTATTATTCTGAGCTTCTGTGGCGTCCAACTATCGGTATCGTATTGGACCAAAAATAGAGAATGGACGACCGAATGGCGTAGTGGTTAGTGACCCTGACTATTGAGTCGAAGGTCCCGGGTTCGATTCCCGGCTGGGGCAGATATTTGTTTAAACATAGATATTTGTTCTCGGGTCTTGGGTGTTGATATTTATATTTAGTATCTATCTATCTATGTATTTGTGTAGATATATCAGCTGTCCGACACCCATAACACAGGTTCTGCCTAGCTTGGGGTCGGATGGCCGTGTGTGAGATGTCCCCACATATTTATTTATTTATAAAGATACTATAAATGTACCGAGAAACGGAGTCGGCAATGCCGATGAAGTGGACGCACTTGTGTGAATTACTATACAAATAATACTGAATGCGATGCGTCCGTTGCGTACGATGCTTAAAAGTGGACTGGACGTTTACCTTAAGTAGGTATCTTAATCTTAATCTTAACTAATATTATAAATGCGAAAGTAACTGTGTCTATCTGTCTGTCTGTCTGTCTGTCTGTTACTGTTTCACGCCAAAACTGCTGAACGGATTTGAATGAAATTTGGTATACATACCTACGGTCTAGACCCTGGGACAGAACATATAGGCTACTTTTTATGCCGGAATGGACAACATTTCAAAAAACTAAAGCTGCTATAAATCGAAAACCATTTCGAGATTTAGCTCTAAAGGCTACAAAAAAAATGTTTTTGTATTTTTTGGATGTATCATTTTCGAGAAAATCATAAAATAGTAAAAAAGTGCTGATGACGTCATGCATCAGGTGCGATGCATTTTGATGATCAAAGCCTATAGATTTAAAAACAAAGTAACTGTCACTTTCATTTTTGATTGACGTTGACGTTTTATCGTGACGTTGTTGTTTATTTGGGTCATTTTCATTAATTCTGTTCTGACACTTTCTGACTATTTTTTTTATTTATTATTAAGTGATGACCTCTATATAATATGTCCCAGAGCATGCCACCGCCTACACAGCTGAAAAAATGCTTCTGCTTATTTTTTTACATGATAAGTACCTACTTTCCATCATTAGAAATATCAAGGTCATTTGAAAATGACCCATTTGTTGGTTGGCATGAAAACAAAGTTTAAATGTCACTTGTCAGTGTCATTTATGTTTTTTTAGAGACTCAGGCAATAGACAAAAATAAAAATTGAGCCTAATATGTGACGTCACTTCCGGTTTTAAAATAATTAACTTTAAAGTTAAAAATAACATGCAAAAATTTATGTATATACAAAATAAAAAAATACGGGTTCACTAATTTTCTATAAACTTTCCGAATAACTAATAAAAATATAGGGTAAAGAAAATGAAATGTTGTCCATTCCCACGGGAAAACTTTTTAAGGCGAAGCGAAGCGCGCGGAAACAGTTTTTGATAAATTTTCGATTGTGTCCGCAGCCTGACGGATCGAGGACTTCGGGCCACACCTCCGACTCAGACACCGAGCACAGCGACGACGACATCGACATAGTCGGCGAACCCGCCTACCCGTACAGCAACAATAGTAACATGTAGTTGCCTACCCGTCTCGGGATCTCAGCGTATGTGGTGTAAATTATTAAATTCAGCTATAAGTACATGCTTAACTTAACCGCCTACCGTACAGTAACAATAGTGATATTATGTAATTACCTACCCCTCCCGGGATCTCAGCGTGTATGGTGTTAATTGTTATTATTGATTGTGTTTCATTCATTAAAAAATACTTATGTAAACAAGTAAAGTAAGTACCTATATACATAAATAAAAACTATATAAGTAGGTATTTTATGTACATATAGTATCGGAAAAACGGCAAAATTTTAAATAGCTATATACCTACCCACGAGAAATGAAAAAGTTACAGTGACAATTAGCACCAAATAACTCCTATATCCCATTCCACGGGGAAAGACATCTGTGCAGCGAGCACCGGATTCGATACTATTTTCGAATCTAAACGAAGGGTCACTTTTACCAAACGCTAAACGTATTTAAATCAAATTTTAAATACATTTTGTACTAACTGACAGACGTATGGCAGGCTACTAAATACGTTTAGCGTTTGGTGAAATTCCACCTAACATATGGAAAAAACAAATGACACTTTTGTAACTAACTTTGCCTTACATTTTGACAGTGACAGTTGACGATACGCAACGTTAACGGAGGTTCGAAACTCGCGACTCTGATACCAACAAAAACTACCCTTATTCGAATGTAATAAGGGTTCTGTCAGATGTCTTTCCCCGTGGAATGCGATATTTAGTGTCAATTTCTCCATTCTCGGTCAGAGCATAACCAGGCAGTAGTGGTTAAATTTTGACATATCTGTCGTGAATTAGAATCTTATGTGGAGATGACGTTTAATTTATAAATCAATCCCTTGTCGGTGAGATAACCGCCAATGGAGAAATTGGCACTTACACTGATAAGAAATAGGTACCTACTTGACTAGCATATTGATGCTGTTTGCAATATTGAAGTAGATACATTCAACAGCGCATCAAAATATTAGCAACTAAAAACGAAAATATTTTGATCAAAGTCTAAATTAATTATTATATAAAGTATACTTAATCAATTAACAAATGTGCAATAAATAATTCGTCATTTTTGTAAATACGTTTTTTCTAGTCATAGATTTAAATTACTCTTGTTAAGTGTAGTTTAATTTAAGTACTGTAATTTATAAATTAAGTTTAAGTTAAAGATAAACTTAAGTACTCATGTTTTTTCTAGTCAATGTCAAGTTTTGTTATATTTCAGATAGGTATAATTGTATTCATACACAAGTTTAACTATAGTCACTTTTCGATAGAACAGTAAAAAGGTAGGCATTCTTAAGAAAACTTATAAGTTACCTACATTTAAAATGTAATGTACTATACTAGCTAGTATATACTAACCCCCTTATTCATAGAAAAGTTACAATACGTTTTAAGTAATAAACTGTTTTGTCCCTCTCTGTCAAAGAACAAATTGTTCTTTGTCGGAGAGGGACAAAACAGTGTATTAGTTAAAACGTTCTGTAACTTCTCTATGAATAAGGGGGTAAGTCTATGGTTACTGACATGTTTTCACAGTATAACTACACTAACCAACAATAGATAAAGACCCAGTTTCCCATTTGATTTTGAGTTACATACAGTGACTACGGGCCAGTTTTTTTATTCGTAGGTAAGTACCTACTACCTAGTTATCTCAAACATTAGTAAATAAACGCAAATAAAATATTTGATTTGATACTTACTAAATGATGATGGGCACAAAAATATGGAAGCTGGGACCATCACCAATAGAAATGAGTGATAGAATAACGCAAGCGCTAGTCCTGATTTACTGTCCAATTAGAATAATCGTAACTTATACGGATTTGTCGTCATAATATTTTTTTGCTCACTTGAAAAGAGCTATCCAACGATGTATGACTCATCTTTATTGGACATAGGTCCCAAAACGCCCATTGTCATGTATAGATTCTAAATAGAACGATAAGTACGTCACTTAATCGCGGGACAATCGACTGATGATGAACCGTTCAGAATCTGTCAATTTAATATCTGAGATTAAACAGACTTCAGTTAATCAAATTAAGTGCCAATTTCGCCATAGTGGGTTTGAGCATAACCAGGGATTACTGCTTGACTTGTGACACATCTGTCAAGAATTTAATATGGAGATGACGTATAATAATACCTAACGATCTACGAGCCGACGAATTTGAATTTGAATTTATACATTGAGTAACTAACTACTTAAGTAACTATATAGATTTTTAATAACACAAAATGTCAATAATTAGGTTTAATTTGTTGTTAAACTAATAAAATGAACACAATATTGAAGATGCAGTTTTTTTAAACTCATAAAACTCCCGTATTTATAAATTTCCGAATTGCTAGATCTGTTTTTTCCAGAATATCTCGCAATATTACCAACACCAAGTTGAGTCTTGGTAGCGATCGCGTAAAGCTGCGTACAGACTGGCCAAACGATCGCCAACGAACGGGTTTCGTTGACCTTCGTTGCTGCAATCTGCCCTGTATTATGTTGTATGATAAATATCCATCGTTAGGCGTTCGTTGGGCCGGTCTGTACGCAGCTTAACAGATAAGGTCTCGGCCTTCATTCGTAAGCCGTGGGTTCGAATCCTGCCATGTAGGTACCAATGAATTCTTTGGAAATAAGAAATTTAAATACTTACACGAGGGCACACTTGAGGGCTTGTTTCAAAATGTCTGGTTAGTGGTTACCTGTGCGATAAAATACATGCTGCCAGTGTCAAAAATAATAACAGAGAGTGACGGCATGTTTTTTATCTCACAGGTAGCCATTAACCAGACATTGTGAAATAGGGCCTTATACTAAATACTTACTTACCTACTTACTCCGCTGGCTCAGCGACCCGAAGTGGATCTTGGCCTCAGACGCAAGAAGTCGCCACTGGTCTCTATCCTGCGCAGTCGCTCTCCAGTCGCCTGCCTGTAGTTGGCGCAGGTCCTTGCCGACTTCATCGCTCCAGCGATATTTGGGACGGCCAACTGGTCTACGACCGCTTGGTACTCCAAGGTAGGCCCTCTTGGCAGCGCGATCCTCCCCCATCCTTTGCAGATGACCAAGCCAACGGAGTCGCTGGGATTTAATTTGACCAATGATGTTTGGCTCGGAAATCAGGTCTTCGATTTCCTGGTTCTTCCGTACTCTCCAGCAACCATTTTCCCTCCTAGTTGGTCCGAGCATTTTCCTCATCACCTTTCTTTCCGCAACCAGAAGTTTATTCTCTTCCTTGAGAGTGAGTGTCCAAGCCTCAGAGCCATACATCAAGATCGGCCGGAATACGGTTTTATAAATTCGGATCTTGGTTTTCCTGCTGAGAAGCTTTGACACTAGCACTTTATGAAGTGCAGCGCTGCATCGGAGGGCGTTTTGTACTCGGATGTCGATCTCCTGCTCCCTTGTGTTTGTGTCAGTGATCGTACAACCTAAGTAGGTATTTGAATTTGGCCACTCCCACTTGCAGGTTTTTTCGTACCTCATGGTTGCCTCGGTGTCGTGTCATGTGGAAGTATTCGGTCTTTTCTGTGCTGATTCTGAGCCCGACCCTGTGAGCTGCCTCTTCCAGTATCTTGGCAGCTTCTTGGACCTCGCGTTCACTCTCCCCCAACAGAGCTAAAGTCGTCGGCGAACCCGATCACCTTGTGCTGTCCATTCAGTTGTACTCCGCCATCGTGTGTTAACACTTTTTGGATGACATACTCCAACACCAGCTTAAACAGCGCGGGTGACAGGGCGTCTCCTTGCTTGAGCCCGGTTACCACGGAAAAAGCGTCAGTCAGGTCACCTTCCTCCTTTACGCGCATCCTACTTATACCCGTAGCCACTTTTATCATGGACACTAGTTTCCTCTGCATTTTAAATACTAGCAGTATTTTGAACAGTATTTCCCTGTCTAAACTGTCGTATGCCTTCGTGAAGTCCACAAAAAGTGCGTGAATGTCTTGCGCGTATTCCCACCTCTTAGCTGTTTAAGCAGGAAAATCTGGTCAATGGTGCTACGATTGCGTCGGAATCCACACTGGTAGTCTCCCAGAGTCTCTTCTGCATACGGTTCCAGTCTGCGTAGCAGTATGTAGGAGAGGATCTTATAAGCAGTCGGCAGCAATGCAATACCCGGTAGTTTGAGCATCTTTTCCATCCCTTTTTGTGGATGGGGCAGATAACGCCAACATTCCATTCGTCCGGCTGTCTTTATGTGTCCCAGATCTTCAGAATCAGCTTGTGAAGGTATTCGTGCCTGTACCTCATTACCACAATGATTCCAGACTTCGGCGGTGATATTATCAATACCCGGACATTTATTGTTCTTTAGCTTAGTGATGGCGCTTACTACTTCATCAATGCTTGGTGGTTGTACTTCTGATTGGTTTTCACTATCTTCACCTATGCCAAGGCTTTGAACGTCAACCGGAGGACAATTCAGTAGCTCCTGGAAATATACTAAATACCTACTACTTTACATGAAAAATGAAAATGAAAAAAAATTGGTTTATTGTAAGTATAAAAAACACATGCTTGAAACAATTTGCAAGGGCCCCTGTACATAATGATAAGTTAAGGTCAACCGGGCTAAGTACGACACGGTAAGTGTCTCTCTTGCCAATAACACCCATTTAAATATCTTAGGGCCACTTGCACAAACATATTAAATCTAGATTAATTTTAAGCCATATTTTTTATGGATTGTTGCAGTCCTATGGCACCCCAGAGGTGCAGAGGGTCTCCACTAACGTCCGCCACTTCCGCCTATCTTCGGCTGTCCTTTTGGCCTCACTCCAGCTTAGTCCAGCGGCTCGCAACTCGTTTTCGACGCTTCGGCGCCATGTTTGGACAGGGCGTCCCCGGGAGCGCTTGCCATTTGGTGGCAAGTTAGGTTACCTAAGCTCCAGTCAAAGGCTATAGTTGCGGCATTCGTAGCTCCTCTTCGTACAGTGTGTGTGTACATTTTTTATGGATTAACGTTTCATAAATCGATATTTGACACTAAATCTAGATTTACTCATTCTAAACTGGAGATATGGCCGCGACCTATCAGGTGAGTGCAAAATATACAGGGTGTTGCAAAAAGGGTATTTTTTATTTATTTATTTAAGCCTGCCTGTAGTAACTTATAAAACAATATAGGTAGTTTAGGTAGGTATAACATGCAAATTACAATAATAAAAAGATAAATAACATTAGCTACATTACTTAAATAGACATGCGATTAAATCATTATATAATTAATTAATTGTGCTATTCATTATTTAATTTCATTTTCGATTAAATAGTATTTCAATCATAATTAAATATTAAAATAAATTTAAATATTCCTAATTACTAATAATTGGTAAGTATTAACATTAATCTTCATTATTATTATTATTATTATTATTTCATTACTTATTATTATTAACTAAAATCTACAGGTGATCCCATTGTTGGGCAAAGGCCTCCCCCATTCTCTTCCAAATATGTTTGTATTGCGTGAGGCGCGTCCAGAGCACGCCCTGACCGCTGAACTGCTCGAGCTCGTCGCGCCAGCGCACGCGGGGCCGCCCGCGCCGGCGCCGCGCCTGCCGCGGGCTCCACTCCGTCACCTCCCGGGTCCACCGTCCATCGCCCAGTCGCATCACATGTCCAGCCCATTTCCATTTTAGCCTTTTGGCGTGCCTTATGACGTCTGTTACTTTTGTAATGTTTCTTAAATCTTTATTGGTTGTCTTTTCTATTAATCTTAGGCTCAACATACTTCGCTCTATCTTTCTTTGAGTGGTTTTCAGCTTGAGAACGTCTTTTTTTGTCAAAGCCCAGGTTTGTGCGCCATAAGTTAGAATAGGCAGTAAGCATGTGTCAAAGGCTCTAGATTTTAATTTTATGGATATTCGTTTGTTTTTGAATATGTGTTTTAGTTGCCAGAATCTTTTCCATGTATTGGCGATTCGCCTATTTATTTCCTCGGATTCATTGTTTTGGAAAGATAAGCTTCTTCCTAGATATATGAAGTCATTTACTGTTTCCAACGTCTCTCCTTCCAATTGTATCTGTAGTATTTCTGCGGTGTTGTACATGACCTTTGTTTTCTTTTTATTTATGTAGAGACCCACTTTGTTGCATTCAATATTGATTTCTGATAGCATATCTTGTAGTTCTTCTTTAGTACTTGCAAATAGAGCAATGTCATCCGCGAATCTTATATTGGACATGTACTTTCCATTTATATTAATACCTTTTTTCTGCCAGTTGCATTTTTTAAAGATATGTTCCAGCACTGAGTTGAAAAGTTTTGGTGAGATAGAGTCACCCTGCTTTACTCCTTTCTCTATGTTGAATTTTGGCCCAGATTGGTCTAGTTAGCAAAAAGGGTATACTAAGCCGAAACCTACATGTGCAGCATGGTATATCTGTCGCAGGCATCTGGTTTAATATCCTGTTTAATTGAACCACTAGCCCGTTCATTGGATGACGCTACTCAGTTGTATGACTAAAGAACAACTCGTCAAGTGGTTGACTGTAACTTCCAACGTCTTGACTGAACTTCATAATAGCGAAGTCGTTGAATGGGATATAGTATAGCAATTTTGTAATGTCTGGTTAGGATGAACATGACCAGACAAGAGTCAACAAAAAGACTATGTCACAAAGCTCTCATCTCACAAATTAACTAAACAATAACAATAAACGTACCTAGATATAGTTGTTCATAATTATCCAGTTTCGCCCGCGGCGTAATAATAGGTAAATCCATGTTGTCACACTATTTTAACACAAATAACGCACTTTAACAATATAATTGCTCTTTGTGTCAGCTGTTAGCTGTTAGACGCCATATTTGTTTTATTCACCACCTGACTGATTTTAAGTCCGCTAACTAGTTGGACGTTTTGTGACGCTTGTACAATCAACGTTCGGCCTAGTCATACAATTGGATAGCGCCATCCAATGAACGCGCTAGTGATTCAACCAAAAAGGAGATTGAACCAGATGCCTGCGACATATCTAAGCCCGAAAATGAAAAAAAAAATTCATTTTCCATAGTAACTATGTTGGTCACGTGACTTTTTACTATGGACAACAAAAAAAAAATAATCGCGTTAATTCATTTTTGGGCTTAGATATACCATGCTGCACATGTAGGTTTCGGCTTAGTATACCCTTTTTGCAACACCCTATACAAAGTGCCCATAGAGAAAAACGGGACTCGCTTGATATACTAAACTTTGTCAACTTTTTGTCATACGGGCTCGCAAGTCCACTAGACAAGGAAGTCTCACGGCCTGCCAATGCCTTAAGCTGCGTACAGACCGGCCCAACGAACGCCCAACGATGGATATTTATCATGCATAATACAGGGCAGATTGCAGCAACGAAATTCAACGAAACCCGTTCGTTGGCGTTCGTTTGGCCGGTCTGTACGCAGCTTTAGAAAGAACCCGCCAACTCAACCCACTAAAAATATCACACGTAACGTAAGTACCTACCTAAGTATATCTATTTATTTTATGTGTAGGTATGAACACTTTATTGCACGTTTAAAAAGTATAAAACGTGAGTAGGTAGTACATTACCTACAATTAATATAAGTAGGTACAGTGAATGTACAAAGGCGGCCTTATTGCCAAAAAGCGGTGAAATCCACCAGCTAACCTTTCAGTGGTTGAGGAATTTTAGTCAAATTACACTTCAATAACCTTAGACAAGTACCTACAATAACTTACAAAAACTTAGGGACGAAAAAACTTAACCAACGTTAAAAAAACCCCGACATTCAACACAAAAAATAGCATACCATAACCACAGTCAGATTCAGATAGTTACGTTTTTCCTATAACACCCCTCGTTTAGCGACGGGGGTTAACAATACTTGTTACGAAACCCTTCGTGTGTAGTTTCGGAACAAACAATACTGAATTACAGTGTAATTGTGCGAACTAAGTAACCTATTCGTTCGGTCGCTTTCATTCCATGTAAAGACACGTGCTTAGAATATTTTTAATTTGTTAGTGCTGTGATTTGTGTTGTTTTCATTTCATAATAGCTTATTCTGTTTATTTATGTTGAAAAAATAAAGGGTGTGAAATGACATGCTCCCGAAAAATTAAGCCACTAGATCCACTGATGAACTGGTGTAACTGAACAACTTTTCTCAAGAAATATCATAATTTTCATCCCGTATCTGCCCACTAATGGGTATAAGCCTCTTCCCTATCACGCCATCTCTTCCGGTATATAGGGTAAATCGTGGTATAACTGGCATGTGTCAGTAACTGGCACTGTGACTATAAAACTAAATATATTAAGCTTTTGGATATAGTAAGACCATCTTTGATGTGTTTACAGCAATCTCCAATTATTCATTGATATTATATTTTAATTTTACGTCGCTAGGTGGGTATTTTCCGGCGCTGGAAATTATCTCAGTCAAAGCGGCGAAGATCGCCAAAAAAATGCACGTGCGTTAAGTTTTTCTTAAGGAGACACCTAAATTTGTATGGCCTGTTTTTGCGAAAATAAATAAGTTTTTGATAGTGTGCCAATAACAAGGAAGTAGGGGAAAGTCTAAACAATATCATAATAGCCCGATTCACTGTGATTTCAGTTGCTTTTGAGTTATATTTGAGGGTGCTAGTTACTGAAATGTAATTTATATCTTCACTTAGTAACTGGCACCCCCCTGCCAGTTACTAATATTTTGGGTTTTGTGATTTTAATTTATTTTATACCTTCTATCGACAGAAAATACGATTTAAAGTGCACTGTTAAAACCCCCAGTGTCTAGGCAGCTTTGTTTCAATAACTGGCACGGGGCTGCCAGTTACTAATCTGCATACATTTTTTTTACGCACCAATAACTGGCACTTACTGGTGCGGTAAACATTTCATTCATGTTTCTTTTCAGAAAAATGACTAAAATCAAGGCAATCTACTACAGTAGTCTGTAATTGTCCACTGCTGGACCTCTCACCAGCAGTGACAATGCACTCTGTTCTCGACCTTCCTCATCCAGCCACTGCCGGTCAGCTTTATAAGGTCGTTGGTCCAACTGGCCCGAAGGTATCCGCCGCTACCCTTGCCTGTTCGTGGTCTCCACTTTAGAGCGCGTTTGCCCCACTGGTCATCGGTTCTTCGGCAGCTATGACAGGCCTAATGCCACTTGAGCATACAGAATTTAAGAGCTATATCGGTTACTCAAGTTCTCTTACGGATTACCTTATTTCTGACATGGTCCTTCAAAGAACCACCAATCTTTCCAATGCCCGCTGATCGATTGAATCGGTGGACCAGTCCAACCGTCAGTGTCCACGTCTATGATCCATACGTCATCACCAGTAAGACGCATTGACTGAAGACCTTTGCTTTCAGGCATTTTATGTGAAAATTTTACAAATCTTCCGTTATGCAGTCCAATCCAGTAATACATATTTTGTTTTATGCACCTTACAGCTAAGTTCCTTCTGCCTAGTCGAATAGACTGTCCAAGGTAGACATAATATACTGTTGCTGCATTAAGGCCGCTATGCATGTTACAACGAGGGAATTCCAGAACTGCCCAGGTCTAAATGGAATCAAAGGCTCTTGTAGTCCTTGAAGAACTTGATAGAAACACGGTTCGTGATGACCTTATAAAACAGCTTGAAAACATGACTTATAAACAAAATTGGTTAAAGAGCTTCTGAAGCTGTTCGAGGATATTAATAGCTTTCAGAAGAGCTGTACTAATTCTGTCTTTACCCAGAGCATGTGAACCTGAAAGCCGTAGAAACCTTCAATTTCCGCAAGAAATTTCAGCTTAGAGGCAACCTTCAACTTAGCCAGGTCACTTCTCTCAAGCTGCTGAATGAATACATCAAGGTCCACAAGCATTTGCTTTCTCCATTTCCGTTTCCAAATCCAAGGGTTTCTCGATTTGTTGCATTCATATGGACCCACGATTCGTCGCATACTTGTACTGTCATTTTGTCGTAGAAGTCGACCATTACAACGGTGATTTTGAGTCTTACCGGTACAGAACCTAGACAGCTAATTATACATTACCTAATATCAAATATATTATTGATTTTAGAGTACTTATTGACCTAATTGCATGATTTTTTAAAAGGTGCCAGTTACTGAAACATCATGTGACAGTTACTAATTTTTACTGCCAGTTACTAGGTTTTTTGGGGGTAGTGGATATAAACTTCATTAAAATCGAATATTAATCATATATCTTTAGCATTTATGCCTATAATTGTTCGTTATCTTATTGCCAGTAATTCAAGCCTACTGGTGCTTAAATCAGGCCAATACTTTATTTTTAATATATTTTTTTGTGTTGCTAGTCGCTTAAACTGCCAGTTACTAGTACTTTTACCCTAATATGATTTATTTATTTACTCAGTTATTTATTTAACTATTTGTGAGTTGGGGTAAATTTGTTTAACGTGAGGTAGGTAGGGGTAATTTTGTTATGTACCTATAGTCTGCAAGATTTTAATGATTGCCGAAGACGTCGTGGTTCGATTCCCCGCAGCCTACACTTATAAAGATCATTTTGAGTCAGCAGTATATCCCCCTTATTCATAAAAAACTTACTGGACAATTTAGCTATTGAACTGTTTTGTCCCTCTCTGTCAAAGAACATATTGTTCTCTGTCAGAGAGTGACAGAACAGTTCAATACATAAAGCGTCCAGTAAGTTTTTTTATGAACAAGGGGGTATATGTATAGTATGGGGTATATACATAGTCCCCATATGTATATAGGTATAAATAAAAACATTATTTTTTTTTTATTTTATTGAAGTCTATCTAATTGTAGATTGTATAGTCCAAGAACGCTAACTTTTCAAAGGGTTAAATATAGTTTTTTTTCTTTGATGGCTGCATCATAGTCATAGTCAGTAGAGGGTCAGCAATCACAAAGATAGATAGATAGATAGAATATTCTTTATTTTTATACACAAGAACAGAATTTATAAAATTCTTATATACAAACACATAGGTACAAAAAAGGCGGGCTTATCACTAGAAGCGATTTTTTCAAGAAAACCTTTGGGTGGAAGAATATTTATGTTCAAATAGGGTCAAGTGTACAAAGAATAACACCTACTTAATTATTGCGCTAATCCTAATATATTTTTGGCGTGGGCACATTATTTCTGTTTGCAAATAAAATAATTAAAATTAAGTTCGGGTTGTAGGACTACTTATTATTAATAACAATAATACGTGGGGACATCTCACACACGGCAAGCTAGGCAGAGCCTGTGTTATGGGTATCGGACAGCTGATATATCTACATAAATACATAGATAGATAAGTACATATTAAATATAAATATCAACACCCAAGACCCGAGTACAAATATCTGTCTTTAAACAAATATCTGCTCCAGTCGGGAATCGAACCCGGGACCTTCGGCATAGCAGTCAGGGCCACTAACCACTACGTGATACTACCGCCATATCAGTAATTTTCCATGGATCCACGGAGTATGTCTCAGAGGGGGGTGAGGCAGTGGAGAGAGGTAGCGAAGCGGAGAAGCGGAGTATCTCTGTCCATAGACGCATAAGTATTAAAATAAAGGTAAGTAAAAGTATTATAACTGTAGTCAAACATGTCGGCCTAAATAAATAATTTAATTTTAAGTTGTAAATATTTTAAGTGCTTACTAACCCACTGTATTTTAATATGTCTACTAACAAAATTGGATCTTAGTTATCTGAATAAAGAAAATTATTATTATTATAACTAGGTAAGTGGAAACTGTTTTAGGTTAAAGTTATTATTTGCTGTCTAGGTACATCTATTTTTTATAAATGTAAACTGTTGGTATTCCATGAAAATTTTTAAAAAATGAGCTATATTTATAGGCACTACATACTTAACATTAAAGAAGAGGTATAGCTTAAAGCAATCTCTTAAATATTAAATAGAGTAAGATAGCTAAATGAATTTTATTAATTTACTGTATAAAGCCATTCTTTCACTAATAATATCACGCCAATAGAACACGGGGGTCCTTCAAATATTAAAAGAGTTTAGGCAACACCCCCCCCCCCCCCCCTCCATGTGATACCCCGCGCCTCACCCCCGCTTTGGCTAGGGGTGCGTATAGTCGGATTAAAATGGATTGCGATACACAGCGTGTTATTAAGTTATGTATATCAAACGTCTACGCGTACTTTTAAATAAAAAATATGATATTAAAACTGACAGCGAAGTGTGTTTCATATATTAAAATAAGTCAAAACTCAGCGTTTATAACATTAATACTTAATTAGCAGTCTTTCACCAAATAATTCAAAATCAGCTTTATAAATCTAAAACAAAAAAGACTCTTACTTTTATGCTACGACTGCACAGTTATAAAAAATCACAATCCCTTTTTTCTACCATTGTTTATCATCATTAGCCAATAATCATCCACTGGTGGACATAGGCCTCTCCCAAGGAGCGCCACAACACTCGGTCCTCGTCCTTCCTCATCCAACCACTACCCGCCACCCGCCTAAGGTCGTCAGTCCAGCGGGCAGGAGGGCGTCCCACGCTGCATTTGCCTGTTCGTGGTCTCCACTCGAGAACTCAATTACTTATATTTCAATTCAAAATCATTCCCCTAGCTTGCCAATCCAATTCACTCCGACTACACCACCCCTCTTCCCTTATTGTTCCTAATTCGGTGTTATTACAGGTCGGTATGCGGCGCTTTGATCCGGCTGTAACCAGATTGGACCAGATTGAACCGGATAGCGGCAGATATAACCGGCTATGATTGAATATGACGCGTTTGTAAATGTATTTAATAGTAGGCGCGGAGGGCGATTGAAAGGTATATTAAATTAAACGGGTAATTGTTCAGTTTATTGAGTTTCGTTGTTAAGCGGCCTTTGTTGTTAGAAGTTGTTTTAAGTTCAGAGGGAATATACAGAGTCTTCTTCGTTTAAAGTGTGTGTCTGTTCAAGAAATCGTATTTGTAGCTTCCCAAAATATATTAACACTAGCTGTTCCCGCGAGCTTCGCTTCGGCTTAAAAAGTTTTCCCGTAGGAATTACGGGATAAAAGGTAGCCTATATTCTTTCTCAGGGTCTAGACCATATGTATACCAAATTTCATTCAAAGCCGTTCAGTAGTTTTGGCGTGAAAGAGTAAAAGACAGACAGACACAGTTACTTTCGCATTTATAATATTAGTTAGGATTATGTTGGTGACCCAATGCTAACTCCTTATTATGATATTATTTATGTTTTTTTTTACTTTTATGTACTAATAACTGATGATAGGTATACTTACTGTAACTGAAAATCAAATTATAAAAGGTTTTCAAAATAGCATTCTTAATTTTCATGTCTTATAAGACTGTACCTACCTAAGGGTGACTTGCACAAGACATTTAAACGTATTTAAATCTATTGCTCGCTTGCTTTGACAGTATAGTGTCAGAACAGTACAGCAATATTTACATTTAAATACGTTTAAATTTCTTGTGCAAGACACCCTTAGTTTTCGTTTTATAAATACAAAAAAGCCGTAACAAAGTACGCCACTACCAACAAACACTACTCGACACATCACACGCCAGCTTGACTGCTGCTGTGACGTGTAGGGTGACTGCTGACTGCTGGAGAGCGCGATAAGACACGGGCTCATTAGCAAGCGCTAGAGTGCCGGTAAATGGGTGTGTCACCCTACCAGCCTGTTAGTGCGGCTACTTTACATAATAATATGGATTGTTTTAAGATTTAAGTACTTACCTAAGTATTTTATATTTTACTAGCTGTTCCCGCGAGCTACGCTTTGCCTTAAAAAGCTTTCCCGTGGGAATTCCGGGATAAAAAGTAGCCTATGTTCTTTCTCAGGGTCTAAGACCATATGTACCTATACCAAATTTCATTCAAATCCGTTCAGTAGTTTTGGCGTGAAAGAGTAAGTAACAGACAGACAGACACAGTTACTTTCGCATTTATAAAATTAGTTAGGATGAGGATTTATAATCAAAAACTTTTTAGTAAAAAGTTCACACAAACAACCCTTTTGATGACACCGAAAGCATTGCCACTTCAATAGAGCATGTAGACCGACGATAAGTCACGAAGTGCGATAACCAATCGCGATGTTTACTGACGAAGCGGCAACATGCTTAGTTGACTCCTTAGATTTACGATATACGAACTAGATGCAGTGTCAGTGCAAAAGTAACGAATATTTTAATGAATAAATGTTTATTTAAACAAAAAAAATCTTAAAAATGTTATGGATATAAAACAGTTTTAATTTATTTGGACCAGATTAAAAAACTATGGTAGCTGGGGTTCTCGTTCTCACACTAGGCTAAGCCTGTGCCGTGAGTAACCAGTAGGCAGACTGTAACATTTGAGAACAGGTGGATTGTTGTCAACATTTTGAGTAAGATTAGGGTGAAAGTAGCTTATTAGGTTAGCATTTAAGATACAAATCATACGGTTGTAATTATATAATAGTATAAATACGTAGATAGAATATATAAAGTTCTTTGTAGTTATAATAGTGTAGTGTAGATATTTAAATGGAACGTCTCGGGCAGTCTCGGCGCTCGACAAATGACTCCCCACAGTCCCCACCTTTTATCACTGAGCTTTAATTTTGAATTAGTACGGTTAGGAGATTTGCGACTGTATTCATTGGTACAATAGGTTGTCATTAGGTTGAACTTAAAACGGATTGACAAACTTGACAGCAAACAAAATAAAATGGTGACAGATTTTTGCTTTGTTTTTGTATGTGACAGACCATCGGCATCGTGTTAGTATATTGTTAATCTAAGGTTGGTTCTATTTCTATGTAAGAGTTGAACTGTGAAAACACTTACAAGGCCTTTGTGCGAAATTAGTCCTTACGACCCTGTAATTAAAAGTAATAACATGAGATAAGGACGTTATTGGTAGATATTGAATGTTTAAGTACACTCGAGTTTGTGTTGTTCTATTGTACTTAGTGGGTAGGTACTTACTTACCTACATTAATATATTGTTCATTTTGTACAAGGTTCTCCCACGGTCACGGCATGGTCAAGTAGGTACATCGGGATAAAAAAAAAACACGCACTCACTCCTTGTACTAATGTACTCCCTTGCGGGGTAAGCAGAGGTGCATTGCTGCACCCACTTTTCGCCAGAGTGTTATGTTAGCCCAATGTAATAGGGGGCGGGCCTATTGCCATTTTACGGGCACATCCAAGACCCGAGAACAAATATCTGTGTTTAAACAAATATCTGCCCCAGCCGGGAATCGAACCCGGGACCATCGGCTCAGTAGTCAGGGTCACTAACCACTATAGTGGTTACATCGGGATAATTCTAAGTATTCTATTCTATTTTTAAAGATGCTTACCGTAAAACGTGCCAAAGGGCGATGCCGAAAGATGGACGGACGCTTACCTACCTCAGTACTTACATTTTAAATGAGTAGGTATTCGGGTAAGTAAATAGAACAACTGGGACATTTTGGGAAAGGGACCTTCTGGAACCAGGGGACATTTTGGGAAAGGGGCTTTATGGACCTGAAGGATAGGAAAGCGTAGCTAGCACTGCCCTCTAGCGTTCAGTAGCGAGACTAAAACGCAGGATACGTTTGTTTCATTCAAATCGAACATTCGTCTATAGTTTTAAATTATTATTCGCGCTTCGCGAGTGCGAGTTTTTTCACCTATCGATAAGTGAAATCGAAACGCAAATTTGTATGGGGCGCGGGAGACACGCTACCTAGCGGTATGTAGCTGTAGCTGTAGTTCGATTTCACTTCTCGATAGGTGAAAAAACTCACACTCAGGGCCCTGAGGTGACTCGCAAGCGCTGTCACCCGCGTTTCGCTGTACGGGAGCCGTATCGCCGATTTAGGGGTAGGTACGGTGGCCTGCGCCTAAAAGTATACAGGCGGAGTTTTTAAAATAGCGATCTCAAGCTCACATGCTGCTCAAGCACATCCACATAAACACCACTGCTACACACATCACACACAACACGTCCCCGGATTTATAACAGATGTAGCTGGTCCCTTCATCATCAGGGATCGCTATTTTAAAAACTCCGCCTGTATACTTTTAGGCGCATACCACCGTACCTAAGTAAGTAAATCTATTTCAATTTAATTGAGTTACACCAGCTATTTTATTGAGCTTTATTACTTTGAGGGTCGTCCCAGATCTTATCAAAGGTATGGAACATTAGCTCGTAATCCACCAATATGGGAGTAGTGTGTGCGTTTCACGATCCACTGTTACTGGATACTTCATGCGTGATCGTTTCGCCGGAACTATCGGAGAAATAGAGTCGTGTTTAGCAAAGCGCTCCGAACTTTACGAAAGACAAATTTTCATCGTGAACGTAAAGTAGAATGCATCGAGTAATTTTGTATGAAAATATGAACAGCACCTCTGGCGGTCGGTAGCAGAACTAAAATTTCCCTACAAAATTCATCGAGTAATTTCACGTCACGTTCACGATGAAAATTCATGCTAAGGGGTCTGTATTAGGGCATGCAATACCGCAATACCGGGATCCCGTTATACCGGGCTTTTTTAGGCTATAAATAAAGCGATTAAGATTTAGTTAAGCCTTGTTATTCTGTGAAAGCGCACTCGTTCCGAACCGTTTAATGCAGTTTTCTACTGTTGACCATGCGTAAACAGACACCGGATGAAAAAAAAATCTAAAATTTTAACCTACTCAATTCTCGTAAAAATCTACAACAAAATACAGAATATGATTGCATTTTCCTGTTTTATTTAGATTTTTATGACATTTAAACACAGTATATGCCATTTATTACAAGAAAGTCTAATACCGGTATTAATACCGGAATCCCGGTATTGAGTTTTAATACCGGAACTCAATACCGGTATTGAATTACTTCCGGTATTGCATGCCCTAGTCTGTATAGCGAACGTATAAACTTACCTACATCTCAATGACAAAATACTGTTAATGATAAGTACCTAACTTCGAAGTTGTTTTTTTATGGACCCCTTTATTTTCATTGATACCTAGTTAGCCCTCGCAATGCCTTTGTGAATTACATTCGCTATAGTGAACGCTAATAGGGTTAAAACGGTAGCCCTATTGTCAAAATGTCAACTTTTCCCCCGACGCTTTTTAACCTTTGTGATGATCGCTAATTTCTTTATTACAAAATTCGCAATAAAGATAAAATGGGTAGTCATTTATGTAGGTGCATAATGCGATAAAGGTAGTGTAAGCTTGGGAGTTTATTGGAAACTAGTATTTATAAGTAAAGTAATCTACATAGGTAGACGGCTTAGCTAGATTATACAATACAATACTTTACAATAAACTTTATTTGCACACCATAAAAAACTTAAATCTAACTTAAATAACAGAAATGCAAAAATGGCGGTTTTATCGCTAGATTATACCAAGGTAGGTACACTACAATACAAAATCGTTTATACATTTGCCAAAAAGTTTAACAGTAATCTAAGCTTGACCCCTTCTTTTAAGTACATAAGAAACTGTGCCGGAAGAGGTCACTCTACCTTAACAAAGTAATTTAACAAATTTTGACATAGTTATGACTTTTAAAGTGCCACAAACTTATCTGTTCCGGTGACAGCTCACGTAAATGTGTAATATTTCTTAATTCTATAAAGATTTTAAGTTTGCCAGGAGTGGTAATTCACTCTTGTGGTTTCAGTAAACCCATCTAATCTATATCAATATATATAATTCATTAGTAAATAATGAGATATGGATCAATTTAGTTCGCTCTCACCGGAACAGATAAGTTTGTCGCACTGTACATACTTTGACACATAAAGTTACAACCTGTGTACAAAGTGTACAGAAGTAGAAAATAATATTATACTTAACTGAAAAATTATTATATAGGTAACAACTTACTTAAAAAGCTGTTCCCGCGTGCTTCGCTTCGCCTTAAAAAGTATTCCCGTGGGAATTTCGGGATAAAAAGTAGCCTTCGTTCTTTCCCAGGGTTTAGACCGTATCTATACCAAATTTAATTCAAATCCGTTCAGTAGTTTTGGCGTGACAGACAGACAGACACAGTTACTTTCGCATTTATAATATTAGTTAGGATAATCATTGACTGTGTATATTACTAGCGTAAGGTGAGGCCCAACCGCTCAATAAAATGGCACCCTCGCAGGTCCTAAAATCTCATAACTCTGTCATAATTTGTTTGAGTTAGGGCCAGCGCGCGGGTGACTATTTCTTCAAAATTATTAATTAAGTAAGTATTATTTAGTTTAGACAAATTCGCATCTTTCTATGTCCTTTTGAAATCATAACAACTAAATTGTACAAAAGTTGTTTCCGCTTACCGCAACACGGGTAAGGTATCGGCCGTTATTTAATTGTAAAAACATGACAAACCCGTGTAGCGGCCGCTGTATCTATAAAGAGGTAGACATTTTATCTACCTACTTTCCCCCCAATTTCGCAGTCCTCTTTTTAACAAGCGACGAGATAAAAAGAAAATGGCGTCTGTTTTCCGAGATTCCCGCGTTTTCCATGTCAGCGAGCGCTTACTGTCAATTATCAAGTGATTATCCTACTCGCCACTAGATGGAGCTGCACGGATTATTGCGTCCGAAGGGACTTGTTAGAGCCATTTAATGGCAAATTGAAACAAGAGCTGCTTTGTTGGCAGATATTATTGTGAAAAGGAATACTTATTGTTGTGTTGTTTCTAGGGTTACACCAAGTACCCGTATACGGTATACCTACAATTAAAACACATTATTAACTAAGGTAAAAGCCATAAAAGCATAGACTACCTAATGTATGCGGTAAATTTAATGCTTTCTTTTAATATACGAACGAGATCGTATATCGTTAATCTAAGGTTATATGCAACGAGATAGTCGTGGTATTTCATAAGCTGAAAAGAAGCCCCATGATGTTCTATCGAAATGAATCTACAATTTTTCATCTTTACATTTTATTTATGTACTTACTTATACAATAATAATCATCACAGATGACGGCCGCAGGCTCCTCGGAGCAGCGGTAAAGAAGAACAATCATCACAACATACTTAAACATAATTATAAGTTGATTCTGAAGTCACAAAATTTAATTAAGTACGTATAACTATATCAAACTATCTTTTTTTTCAATGGAAAATTTCATTTAGAGCTATTTGACACTTTACAATAGGTTTAAAATTGACGTTGCCGTTGTGTTACACAAATTTTAACTTTTTGACTACAGTGTTAGTCACACACAGTCAGAGAGCCACAAAAACAAAATTGAATTGAATTGAACTTTTTGACTGACGTAAAGAGTCGAAACTCGTTTGTTTCAAGTAAATTAACCTTTTGTAAATTTACAATATGTTCTATGAATTTGATTGTCTAGCGTCGATTTCTAAACAGAGAATTTTAGATTTTTACATCGCTAAAACTAAATTTGGAGCCTACACAATCGCCTCCGTAATCACATTAGTTTTATACAACAACAATACCTAACTCAGTTGTTTTACTAACACCACTATGACTTCTTTTCATGTGGTTCTCAAGCGACACCAATCTTATTGACCCGTATTCACATTCTGTGCACTTATACGGCTTATCACCCGTATGTGTGGCCTCGTGACACAACAGACTTTGCTTCCTGACCGCTGTATAGTCACAGAACCGGCATTTCATCCCGGACCCCGTATGTATCAAATGATGCTTCTCTAAATCATACTTTTGCCTGCAAGAGTACGGGCACAGGGAGCATCTGAACGCGTTGTGTAGCTTCTGATGTGTCAAGTATTCGCATTTGAATAGCGTTGTCATTTGTTTACAGTGGCATGCCATCGGGTAGCTAAGAGTGCTCCGCTTAATGTGCAATGCTAAGCTGTCTTTGGTGGACGTTGAGAAGGGACAGCGCTTACATTGGAACGGCCTGGCTCGGTTTAAATGGTGACGTTGGAAATGCCTCTGCACAGATGCCTTGAATCTTGACGAGTATGGACAGTTTTTGCAGGAGAACGGCTTGTCTTCATGTCGGTTCTCAGTAACCGGGATGCTTTTCCAATCGACCGCTGTATCTTCAACGTCTGTTGGCTCGAGAATTTGATTTTCAAAATGCGTTTGGTAGTCAGTTTCTTTATTCTTAGCCTTGTTTACTTGAAGAAACTCTGTAGGTTCAGGTGGTATTATTGTCTCTGGTATTTTTCCGTTTTTTTCCGGTTCAATAAGATCAGTATCGCTTAGAGTCACATCTGCTATCGCTGCGCCAGTAATGTTATAATGCTTGGTCTTATGTTGTCTGATTTCACACTTGTACAACGACTCAAACTCGCAATGTAAGCATTTAACGGAGCTAGTCTGTAAACTACGTTGCTTGTGTATTGTCAGTCGAAATTTATTTTTCGTTGAGAAATCGCAGTAGGGGCATTTGTGAGCATTGTCTATGCTCTGTTTGTGAATTTTTTGCAAATGCCACGACATCCTGCCTTCGTGTTTCGTGTTAAACGCGCACTTATCGCACTGGAACCCCGAACCGTGTGACTTCTCATGTTTGCGAAAGCAACTCTGATACGCGGTTTCATAACTGCAGAGTTCACACTTGTACGGTTTGTCGACGCTGTGCTTTCTCATGTGCTTTTTCAAGTTGTTCTCGTAGTAAGTTTTGTAATCGCACACTTCACACTTGTAGTCGGTGAGGCCTGTCACTTCTTGGTCTGGGTTCGGTAGTTTGTTTAAGTGCCGTATGACGATATGTCGTCTCATGGACGTAGGGTATTTGGTGGTGTATTCACAGTGATCACATTTGGTTGGTTCTACGGTATCGTGTTTGCGTTGATGTATTTTGAGTGCATTCTTGTAAGTCGTGGAGTACTCACAATGCTCGCATTGTAATTTTTTCTCAGATTTTTTTGTTTTATTTTCATAGTCTAATTCAGGTTTGATCTCATCCTGTTTTTCCATTTTTACGCTCTGGACATGTATGAATTCCAATCCCTGATACGTATCTACTTTGCTATGCTCTTCCATATGTTTCGACAGAGCACTTTGCTCAGTGCATTCATAGCTGCACATATTGCAGGCGTGTGTCACATGTCTTTTCAGATGGCTCATGAGATTTTGTTTGAAAAACGATTGATAACTGCACAGTTCACATTTGAAACTCTTCGGTATCTGTGCAGAAGTTTCATTTATTACGTCTTTATGCTGCATCTTTGTATGTCTGTGTAGGGAAGTGGTGTATTTAGTTTCATATTCGCAGAAATTACACTCGAGTGTCACATTGCTGTGTTTGCCCGCGACGTGGCTCTTCAGCGCGTGTCGATGTTTCGTCACGTAGTCACATTCGGTACATTCGTATCTCTTCTCTTTCAGTTTAATTGGTTTGTCCTCTCTGCGAGAAGAAAAATGTTATTTTAATTATTTGAATGATTGGAGGAGAACAAAATTGCCTGTAAGTATAACTAAAATATTCTTAATATATTCCGAGGTATGAAAATCTAAATTATATTTAGTAAAGTTTAGTGGTGGGGGCAACTGACGTCACACACACCTCCGTTTTGGAGACAGCCTTATATCAGAATGTATGATCAGTAATATACTCGTAGTTCATACACTATCATATAGGGCTGTCTCCCAAACGGCTGGACCGATTTTCATTTTGTTTCTTCAAGATTTTTATAATATTACCCTGAGTGTTCTATGTATAGCTATATTTTATCGAAATCGGCTTTGCCATTCAAAAGTTATGTTAATTTTAGTGTAGAATTTTTTTTTTATTTCTGGCTGTACCTACATGAGTAGGCTGAATTAACACTTTAAAATCTGATCACGCCAAATAGTATGGCAATGAATAAAGCTGCGTACAGACCGGTCCAACGAACGCCCAACGATGGATATTTATCATACATAATACAGGACAGATTGCGAAACCCGTTCGTTGGCGTTCGTTTGGCCAGTCTGCACGTTAAAAGGCTTGGCTGTCAAAGGGTAAAACTCACATTGAATAATGCTGGGCCATATGCCTGCGTAGTGCCACCGGGTGTTTGGTCGCAAAGTCGCAGATAGCACACTTGTGGTCCGCAGCGGTGCTATGTTTGCGGAGATGCGACGTCAGGTGTTGCCGTGTATCAGTTGAATAGTCGCACTCCGTGCATTTGTATGCTTGTGTTACACTGGAAAAATTATTATTATTAGTATAATAATTTAAAAAATATTACCCCTGAATTCATAGATTCCATGTAGTTTAGTAACTATACCAATATTATACGGAGATTTTTTCAATTAATGTACTTGTAAGTATAATGTTTAATATATCAGTGGCAAATACAAGAGCAAGGCATAAGTAGGATAATTATGCCATTGTGGTGAAAGGATAGTCCAGTCCAGGCCAGACTTCAAATGAAATTCCCAAAAAACTTTTAAGGCAAAGTGAAGCTTGCAGTATAGATAGATAGATAGATATATGTATGTACAGTAAAACTATAAAGTCCTGAAAACGGAAGTGGATCCTAACTAATTGTTAAAGACTGTATTTAATCGATCTATTATATTTATTAAAGGACAATTCGGTTAAAAAGCCATAACCAAACAGTATTTTATTTTTAAAATGTATGTAAGTAAATAACTGATAAAGACTTTGCAAAATCGCACTCTTTATTGTCACGACTTTATAGTTGGACAGTACTTATTTTCTAGACGACCGAATGGCGTAGTGGTTAGTGACCTGACTACTGAGCCGATGGTCCCGGGTTCGATTCCCGGCTGGGGCAGATATTTGTTTAAACACAGATATTTGTTCTCGGGTCTTGGATGTGCCCGTAAAATGCCAATAGGCCCGCCCCCTATTACATTGGGACTAACATAACACTCTGGCGAAAAGTGGGTGCAGCAATGCACCTCTGCCTGCCCCGCAAGGGAGTACATTAGTACAAGGTGTGAGTGCGTGTGTATTTTCTTACCAAAAATTATGTGCCTCTAATAGATGCTTTTGCCAGCAGCTCTTAGTAGTGGTTCTGTAAGGGCAGTGTATGCAGTGGAAGTCTTGCCCACTCTTGTGCTTCTCTAAGTGACCTTTCATGGAAGGGGTATGAAGGAGAATGTTACAAATCGGACAACTAATCTTCTTTGAGCGTGACCCTGGGCCTTTGTGTTTGCGTTTATTTTTCTTTTGTTCTGAAACGATCCTCGTCACAGGCTGTACATTCATGTAATTTAATCTGGAAAGCAAAAGTTCCCTATTATTTACTGATAGTGGATCTTTCATACTTAAAACATAATTATTATATATTTATTTACATTATCTTAAATAATATCACATAAAATAGTTGGTATAGACTAAATTATATCCTGTTATTGCAATAATTAACGGATACTTACTATTTTTCAATAGCAGAATATAAATAATGAGTTAACTAAGCAAAGAAAGAACACAATCAGGAAAAACTACATTTAATATTTTTTTAGATTAAGAAGAGATTAACTTACGGTTCTTCCTTTATATCTATTTCATTGTCCAGAAAATTGTATGCTTCATATTTTGAATCATCATCGTCATCATCATCTCCTGGTTTAACATGATTTTCTGTTTTAATATTATTGGCATTGATCATCATATTGTTTCCATAATCAGCAGGTTCATCCTTGAAGCTACCAATATTACCTTCATCCATTTCTACTTTTACCAAGTCAGTGCAAATTTTTTCTGTCCATGAGTTCTCCATTTTTTCTGGATTTCAGTAACATGTGTTCACTAAAACTGTATAAATAAATACAAATCAAATGAAATATAGAGTTTACATAGCATTTTACAAGTATTGGACCACTATTGATTGATTGTCTACAGTTTATTACTTAATTAAACTACCATTGCTCAAGCATTAAAAAAACTCCGCTAAACTCTGTAGGGCAAGGAAGAGTAACTATGTGAGGTTTTCTATTTTAGGAGGGATAGAAAATCAATGCAATACCTAGCAAACATACTAACAAACCTTAAATATTCACATGCAGGGCACTATCCGACACTTAAAAGATCCCGACGAATTGAGAACCTCCTCTGTTTTTTGAAGTCGGTTAAAAAGCTCAAGCAAAGCTCATACAATACTATCCTACAATACAAACGTATTTATCTTTCATCAATATGAAGATTCATAAACTTACCATGGTTCATTATATTTATTAAAAGTACGTTATTATAACCCTAAACTAAACTACAGCACAGCAACAGTATTAGTTTGAAAAATAATATAAAAATAAAGTAGATGGGCAATGGGCAAACAAAAACGACATCGACCCGAACACAGAGTACATTATTATTACGAAGTGTCTAGGTTGTGGCTAGTCGTGCTAAAGCATCTCCACACTGGGCTCGGTAGGTTGTAACTAGTCGTGCCAAAGCATCTCCACACTGGGCTCGCTAGCTTGTGACTAGGCATGTAAACAGCCATTCGTTAGTCAAGGAACCACTCAAATATGCTCCATATTGCAACACAATAAAGTTAAATTTGTATTGTAAGTATATGACATGAACATGACACAAGTTGCTCTACTTTTAAGGTGATAATGGCGGTCATTGTAAACAAAGGTGTTGTTTTTTGTTGAAAAAATTTGAATTTATTTCAAAGAATGGAATTTGAGTCGCTTGAAGAACTGGACACGTTTATTGTCTGTGTCCAGTTGTGGAAGAAGACTGCGAAAACTATTGAAAAGTCCAAAGCCGTGTGCCCAAAGAAATTAGCATCATGCAACGAAGATCTGAAATACTATAATCTGACGTATGCATGTAAAATGGGAGGCCGGGCTTTTAAGTCGAAAGGCAGAGGCATACGGCATACGACGACTTATAAGGACAACTGCCCCATGATGCTAAAGTTGGCTTTGAACTATGATGGCCCGAGACTGAAGATTGTGGAAAAGGTTGAAAACCACAACCAACCTGTTAATAGAGAATGTCAGAAAATGTCTCATTTAATTATACCATAAGTTGAATTATTAATAGTCGTTTTTATTATAAATAAAAGATAATATTATGTATGCTATACGTTGTTTATTTTTGTAGAATTAAATTCGGGGATAATCATGTTGCAGGTGAAAGAAAACATCGTGAGGAAACCCCAATATCTAGATTAAGCACATCTAGATATGTGAACCCACCAATCCGCAGTGGACCAGCGTGGTGGGAAATGGTCAAAGCTTAGGAAGGCAGTTAAGACCTTCGAGATATGCACAAAGGTTCCACTTGAGAGAGCCAGGTTAAGACCTGGCTCTCTCAAGTGGGGTGTAAGCACCCCCACAGACAATATAATGGAATGACCCACTAACCCTAATCTATCTTACTGAGAACCAAATTTAAGTACAGTACTTAATTACATACAATACAATTACTTTATATTCATGCAATAGAAAACATATTGCCACAATAGCGTTATATTGTGTACAAAGGTCCTCTGGTAGCTTTTTCATCGCGACCCATCACGTCCGCACTGCTGGGGCACAATAAAGAGCAACTTGAGTCATGTTCATGTCATATACTTACAATACAAAATTAACTTTATAGCGTTGCAATATGGAGCATATTTGAGTGGTTCGTTGACTAGTGAATGGCTGTTTACGCGCCTAGTTACAACCTAGCGAGCCCAGTGTGGAGATGCTTTGGCACGACTAGTCACAAGCTAGCGAGCCCAGTGTGGAGATGCTTTGGCAATACTAGTCACAAGCTAGCGAGCCCAGTGTGGAGATGCTTTGGCACGACTAGTCACAACCCATACACTGCCAAAGTGTGAAACGACTAGCCACAACCTAGTCACTACCTTATTATTATTCAGGATAGAGCTATCAGTCAAGACGCCTACACACTAGCGGACGCGGCTTACGGACGGCTGTCAGCCGCGACTGATAGTGTGCACAGTCTTTCGCGCCATATCGCTCTCGGACGTGAAAACTGAACGACAAACTTAGCCGCTCTCAGACCAACTGCCGCTGCCGCTGCATAGGCTTTATAATCTGTGGAAGGTGGGTGGAAGGCTGATGAAAATCATAAAATGGGTTCTGCGGTCCCAATCTGACAAGCAAGCACAGACCACAGAGTGCCATTTTCCAAAGACACAGATTAATATCATAAATCATAATATGCCAAAATAGCCAAAATCAAATCAAGTCAAGTTGGTCAAGTTGAACAAGTTGTTTATTATTTACAAAATACCTTTATTAAACAAAAATGAGCAAAGAAAGTGTTCCTTCTAAACCCCGAAGACTTAGAGGCATAAGTGCTGAAGAATTGTTAAAACTAGATAAAACTGTACGTTAAAATTTCACCATCCATCTATTCTAACCATCCATCTAACCTTAAAAAATATTTATTTATTTATTTATTTAATAACTTAAAACCTATCATTCCAGCTACTCCAATGCGATAGGCAAGCAAGCAATATATTCTCAAATAATCACAAAAGTTTGTAATTTTCAGGAACTAGTTGACCGAATCATCCAACTGGAAGCCCACAACTTTCAGCTAAGAAATATAATCAGTAAGCAGTGTCCTAATGAGTCATCCAGTGTACATAACTCTAAAAACAGACCTTTTGATTTTTCAAAGTAAGTTAACAAACTTTGCAATTTTTTTTTCTTTTATGAATGAAACATCTTTTAAGTAAAGCTCTTTCTTAATCTTAATGTATTTAATATAGAGTAACTAGATAGTATTTCACAAATTTCCATTAAAAACAAGAAGATGGTGATGGTAACACTCAAGAAGACTAGTGTAATTTTGAAAGTTGTATAAGTATTATTTTATGATATAGACATTATAATCCTAATCTAAAGTAGGTACATTTATCAATGAAATACTTTTGTATTACAATCTAAAAATCTATTAATGAAACAGAACCTTTAAGTCTTCTTTATAACTTTCACGAATGACCTTATCAATTTCATAACAAACAAAGTCCCTGATATGAAACTGGTAGTCTTTGCTGACGACACAAACGCAATTTTACATTCCGATGAGATGGATGCACTGAGCCAATCAGTTAACCAAGCTCTGTCAGCGTTTAACATGTGGTTTAGTGCAAATAAGCTAGTCCTTAATCCAAATAAGACGAGTGCGATACTGTTTAGAAATACTGTAAGAAATAATGATAAACTTGATATTGAGCTGAACGGAGATAAAATTGAACTTGTTGACGAAGTGAAGTTTCTCGGTATCCATATAGACTCACTTCTAAACTGGAAGCATGAACTTCTAGCAATAGAGGGTTCCATAAGCTCAGCTTGTTATGCCCTCAGAAGTTTGAGGGATGAGCTGAGTCTAAATCATCTTAAGATGGTATATTACGCGCTAGTGGAATCCCGGTTAAGATATAGCATCATGTTTTGGGGCCACAGTTACGATTATAACACCAAGAAAGCTTTTACTTGCCAAAAACGAGCAATTCCTACAATGGTTAGGATTCCACCATGGGAGTCGTGTCGGGAACATTTCGTTCGGTTAGGCATACTGACAGTTCCATGTCTGTATATTTTTGTCTTGCTTACCAAGCTAGCAAAGAACCTACCGAGATTTGAATCTCCCGAAAATGTAATAAAACTAGGAGGAAAGACATATGCATAGATACTGTGCACCCAACTCTGCAAGTCGCAAAACACAGTGCGAGATACCAGGCAATCACTTTATATAATAAACTTCCTTCACACCTAAAACAAATTGATAAAATAGCTTCATTCAAAAATACATTACAAAAACATCTATTGGAAAAGTGCTTCTACACAATAGACGAATTTTTAAATGACTAATATTTTTATTTTGTTTTTATTTGTAGTTATTGTATTATTATTTGACATGATTATTTTTTTTTAAATCGACATTTTAAATTTTAGATAATGTTTAAAATTTAATTTATTTTATAACAATTTGAATTAATTAATTTACTTATCTTCTATTGTTTTATTATTATTATTTTTACTATTGTTAATTATTAATATCTCATGTGTAAATTACCCTTGAAAATTGTATTTTTTTAGAATTAAGTTAGAATTAAGTCCCCATTGTAATTTCAAATATGACAGCATGTTGTGAATGAATAAATAAATGAAATGTCTTTTTGACATTACCACCAGATGCCACACCAGGCGCGTACTACTCCGCATCCTGTACTTCGGGTGGGACTACCAAGGCCTGGCCACGCAGGAGGACTCCCCGCAGACCATCGAGCACCACCTGTTCTACGCACTGACCCGGGCCTGTCTGATTGAGGGCCGGGAGACCTCGCAGTACCACCGGTGCGGGCGCACGGACAAAGGCGTTAGTGCTTTTGGGCAGGTGAGATAAATATTATGAAAAGTTGTTATTATGGATTCACTAAGATTATAGATCAATATTATCAGTGGCCTATAGCTTTCCACACCCAATGGTCTCCAACTATAGGTCAATTCTTCTGCAACTATGTCTAGCCCACTTCTGCTTGCAGATTCTAAGACCGAAATCAATAAATAGTAAACAATTACAACAAGTTTTCAGGTAATATCAATCACATTACGCAGTAAATTCACACCGGAGGCACAGAACTTACCTGAGAGTATTGAGAATGAGATTCCGTACTGCAAGTTGTTGAACCGGCTGCTTCCACCGGATATCCGGGCCGTGGCCTGGATGCCGGCGCCTGAAGACCGCCCCGACTTCAGTGCGAGGTGAGAAATTATGTTTTTTTTATATGTGGGGAAATCTCACACATGCCCATCCGACCCAAGCTAGGGAGAACCTGAGATATGGGTGTCGGACAGCTGATATATCTACACAAATACATAGATAAATATATACTAAATATAAATATTAACACCCTAGACCCAGGCACATATCTCTTTATTGAAAGAAATATCTGCCCCATCCCGTAATCGAACCTGGGACCTTCGGCATAGCAGTCAGGGCCACTAACCACTACACCAGTCAGTCGTCGTCGTTTTTCATCACTGTATTTTAGTTTTTAGTGTTTATCAGTATAGTATTATAGCTGCAAATTGATAAAATACTAGTAAATCTAATTTCCTGACAATTAAATGCATTATAATAATATGATATTATGATTATAATTATGTAAGTGAATCAAATACTCTGTAACTTCAGTAAATCAATCCAGTAGGTGAGGATTGGCTGGAAACAGGTATAAGGAATGGGGCTCCTTTTGTAACATTTGTAAAATATAATTGTAATTTAAATATATATGTATATATATATATATATATATATATATATATATATATATATATATATATATATATTTATAATAATTAAAGTTATAATTGTTTAATAAAAACATAAATTGTAACAAACAAACTTTTTTCCCATTCCCAGATTCGATTGTAAAAAACGCATTTACAAATACTACTTTCCCCGATCCAACCTAGACATAGCGAGTATGAGACGAGCTTGTGCAAAGATCGTTGGATCCCACGACTTCAGGAACCTCTGCAAGATGGACGTTGGGAATGGAGTGGTCCAGTTTATTAGGAGAGTCTTGGATGCCGATATCGTGCCAGTTAGAGAGGGGGACACGGACTGTGGTAAGGTTTTTTCGAGTGAGATAAATGTGCAGTTTGCAAACATCCAAATTAGATCTACAGGGTGTTGCAAAAAGGGTATACTAAACCAAAACCTATCTACATGTGCAGCATGGTATATCTAAGCCCGAAAATGAAATCTGAATTTCAAAATTCATTTTTCATAGAAACTATGTTGTTCACGTGACTTTTTACTATGGAGACCGAGACCTTTTTTTACCCGAATTTTGAATTTCTGATTTCATTATGCTGCACATGTAGGTTTCGGCTTAGTATACCCTTTTTGCAACATCCTGTATAGAAGTAGGTAAAGGTGAGAGTTGAATAATATTCAAACTAAACTATAACTGACACAGTGAGTTCTAATCTAATATGAAAGTTTAAAAGTAAAGTAACTGGATATTTTCGATATTTCCGAACCATTTGAATATGAAAGTGTCTATGCTTGTGGTGGACACTTATATTTTATGCTGACCGTACATTGGATTCTGGAGTGGAGGCCGCGACTAGGCAAACGTAGTGTGGGACGCCCTCCGGCTAGATGGGGTGACGACTTGCGAAAGGTGGCTGGTTATGATTGGATGCGGAAAGCTAAAGATCGTATCCAGTGGCGTGCTTCTGCTCGTCCAGCAGTGGACTGCTATAGGCTGATGATGAATGATGATGATGATGTACATTGGATTACAAAACTTCAAAGCAAGTTATAAAAATGCGTACCAAAACGACTATAAATGCCTTCTTAAAATTGCATGAATGTGCTATTCGTCAAACTAATATTACTTATTGTAAGCCAATACCTTAAATTAAAAAATACAGTTGATATAACTGAAACTTAATATTCTTAACTTATTATATTTCAGCGACATCAATGTACTGTCTGCGTATAGTCGGCAACGCGTTCCTCTGGCATCAGATCCGGTGTATATTCGGAGTCCTATTGCTGGTAGGACAAGGTCGAGAATCGCCTGACATCATGTCAGAACTGTTGGATGTAGAAACTAATCCACGGTAAGAAAATATTATTATTTTTATAAATTATTTATTGAAACAAATAAGCATAAAGGCGAACTTAATGCTAGTAGCATTCTCTACCAGTTAACCTTCAGTTTTAGTGATGTCAAGAAAGTATAGGTTGAGAGGATATAAGTGTAAAATACTATTCTATTAGGTGATTAGTAGGCCTGGTACCATTATAATTATTAATCTCTTTCAGTAAACCCCAATACTGCATGGCTTTAGACATACCTCTGAACCTATTCCACTGTGGCTATGAAATAGAAGAGGAAAGCAGATGGGTGTACGACAGAGAAGAACTGAGGGTAGTCATAGCGCACCTACAAGGCGTGTGGACGGTACAGAGTATCAAGTGAGTGCGCTGTTTGTAGTCATAAATTTTAGACCAATGAGTGTGCTGTTTGTAGCAATAAATTTTACTAACACTCTCTTAGTATCTGCTATACATAGAGATAGAAGGGGACAGCAGATAGTTGTACTAAAGAGAAGAACTGAGGGTGGTCATAGCGCACCTACAAGGCGTGTGGACGGTACAGAGTATCAAGTGAGTGCGCTGTTTGTATTTATGAATTTTACTAACTTTCAATACTCTATCTATCGATACCTGACAGTTACTATCATACGATTTTGACACATAAATAGTTGCATTCTGTCAAACGCGTATGAAAATAATAGAATAGATAGAATATACTTTATTTTTTGTTTTTTAATCTCAGAGACTATATTGACTGACTCTGAACAGTTCATCAACAGTCGATTGTCCCGCCAATAGAACGATACGTCACTTAATCGCGGTACACTTGACTGTTGATGTACCGTTCAGAATATGTCAATTTAGTATTTGAGATTAGAAAACAGACATTAGTGAACATTAGTTTCCTAATGCCCCATAGTGCAGTCAAGGAGACCTGATGAAGGCCAATGATCTCGCAATAAGAGTAGCAAAACACTGGAGGAAGTTAGCTTAGTGCATTCACACGATCGAAGAAGAAGATTAGTGAACAAATTTTTCATTTATAGGGCAACAATGATACATGACTGCCTACAATCACTGGAAGACGACTACAATAGACGATCCCGAAAGAGCGAGACAGAAAATGGCGTTTGTGACGAGAGTGAGCGAGACAGCATCATGTGTCACAGCGACTGTCTCCTGCAAGGCGTTAAACCTAGAGTTTACAAGCCTCTATTGAAAAGGGATACTTGTTGTAAGTATATTATATTCTATTCTATTTTCTGTGAGGGTGTATGTGTCGCAGCCGGATCGTATAATCCGCCGTATTACATTACGGCTGGCCGCATTACAACACAGGGCCGCTTTGTAATGCGGCGTATCAACGTTTAGCCGGATTGTCATTTCAATACGTTCTTCAATACGGCGGCCCACGTTTAGCCGCATCGTACTACTACTGAATTGGAGGGTAACCATGTCCATACTAAGCATGACATAACAGGTGAAGGAATTTTGTAATCATAATAGAGTAAATATATCATATGGACTTCCAAGTATCAAAATACTGTTCATGGGTACTACTCGGATTGTAGGATCTTCGGAATTATTATTCTTCATCATCAACATCACTAATGGACGTAGGCCTCTCCCAAAGCACGCCACTGGATGCGATCTACAGCTTTCCACATCCAATCATAACCAGCCACCTTTCGCAAGCCGTCACCCCATCTAGCCTGAGGGCGTCCCACACTACGTTTGCCTCGTCGCAGTCTCTTCAAGATCAAATAACCTTTGCCGGCCACATTTATATTTTTTGACCCAGTAGTATTATCTGGAAATCCGCCGACCAGCAGAATCCATGGTCACTTTAGCTGATTGATGTGCGTTATAACTTTTGTACGCTTTTCACTGTACCGCATTGATCGGAATAGAAATTATTTAATTTCACGTGAACATTGTTCATGAAGTACTGTTTACAAGCATATTTAACACGATTTCTTCGTTTTAATCATCATCAAATATCTGTATCCAACGCCATTATTGTTGTTATGTGAAGCAGCGCCACGAGTGTTAAAAATCAAAACTAAAATCTTTCAATGCGGCGGCTAATCTCTCGCCGTATTACATAACGGCCAGCCGTATTGAATGACGTATGATGTCGAATACAATCCGGCGCATTTTCATTCAGCCGTATTCAATACGGCTAAACGTTGATCCGCCGCATTACAAAGCGGCCCTGTCTTGTAATGCGGCTAGGCGTCATGTAATACGGCGGGTTATACGATCCGGCTGCGACATATGTACCTGCATCTTAAGAAAGAAAGGAAAAAACTTATTTTTTTAGCAATACCGATAAAGTTAACTACTTACATAGAATTATATTTATACATACATGTCCACTCAGCTAATGCAGTGCCTTTGGCTAGGTCAAAGGACACTGCGCTGGTATTTCAGTGGAAGCCTTTTTGGTGACATCTGGCTCTCTCGAGTGCATATCCCCAAGGTCTAAACTGCCTTCTTAAGCTATAAGACCATTTCCCACCACGCTGGTCCACTGCGGGTTGGTGGATTCACATACCTAGATGTGCTAAATGTAGATAGGTAATATGCATGTTTCCTCACGATGTTTTCCTTAGCCTTAAAAGAGCGATGATATAAATACTAAATTCCAAACAAATATCTGCCTCGGGCAGGAATCGAACCCAGGACCTTCGGCATAGCAGTTAGCATCCCTAACCACTGCACCATCGATCGTCGGTCGTATATTCTACATCTACACTTATAGTGCCATTATTTTTAAAAGCATTTGTGGTCATCGCAAATTTTTCTTTGCGAATATTACAGTCATAACAATAATAACAAACACTCACACCTTGTACTAATGTACTCCCTTGCGGGGTAGGCAGAGGTGCATTGTTATGTTAGTCCCAATGTAATAGGAGGCCGGCCTATTGCCATTTTACGGGCACATCCAAGACCCGAGAACAAATATCTGTGTTTAAACAAATATCTGCCCCCCGGGTCCTTTAGCTCAGTAGTCAGGGTCACTAACCACTACGCCATTCGGTCGTCGTATTACAATCAATACTCTTTAATAGGTTCTAATTGAAAGAAAAGCTGAAACACATTGAAAATGCGGACAGATTTGGCTTTAGTATGTGACACACCATCTTGCCCGTATATTCATAATCTAAGTAATGAATTATTATTTTTTCCATTGCAGCTAGTCTTGAGGAGAGAATAAACTACTACACAAAGAAGAGAAAGCCTGCAAACGAAGCTTTGACAGACGAAACTGAAGAATTGGACACATAATTTAGGTTTAACTTAAAAAATAAAAATTAGGTTTTCGTTACTGATATTATTAAAAGATAAAGACATTGCCGTCAAGTTAAATAAAAATAAAATGAATTGCTAAAGTATTTTTTCCTTCATGGATCATTGTCAGATTGTAAGCATCTATCATCAAATAGGTTACAGTGCCACAAACTTATCTGTTCCGGTGAGAGCTCGCGTAAATGTTTAATATTTCTTCATTCTATACGATTTTAAGTTTGTTCGTAATGGTAATTCGAAATTCGCCCTTGCGGTTTTAATAAACCCATTTAATCTATATCAATATAATTATAATTCATCAGTAAGTAATGAGGTATGGATCAATTTAGTTCGCTCTCACTCTCAGTTATCGGAAATGACCACGAACTAACATAGCATGGAAAGACTGGGAAAGACCTAGCCTAGATAAAATGTGTTTTTTTATTAGTAAATGACTAGTTAGCAATGATTTCAAAAGGAAGGATAGGCCCTTCAGTACATTTTACTCAAACCTTCTTCATACAAGCAAAATAACTGTCATCTGTCATAATTTGTTTAAACTATGTCAGTGCCTAGCAACTATCTTGATGACGTAACCTTGTACGTGCGTTAGTAATTTACCATCCCGGACATTGTTTTATTATTTGCAGGCGCCATATCAATAATCTGACTATCCTCCAAGAAAATGTTCTTGGAGGATAGTCAACAAAAAATGACGTCCGCACAAGGTTACAGCGCGCGGCCATTATAGACTTTGATAGTAAAATAATTATCACTTTATAATATGTTTATTACTTAATGTAATGGTAATTACCGATGATACGATATTCGATGTTTCTTTTTTACCTTCATATAATGGTTTTTGCAGCCTTTCACAACACAACTACATATTTATCACAAGATTCACAAGACCATCTCTCGGCCACAGACAACTGTCGACTGAGGAGCGTTGGCCCTAAAATTACGATTTTAGGGCCAACGCGCGGGTGCCATTTTTTTGAGTGTGATGCCCTGTCCTTACGCTAGTAATATATATGTCAATGCTAGTTAGTGGTAAGTTGCAAGTTTTTTTGTTGTTGTTAACGTGCAGGCTTAAGGAACATTTAATACTTCTAAGAAAAATAATGGGCCTAAATTAGATACTTCCGGGGTCCCCGGAATCTATTAAGGGCCGGTTTTTTGATCCGAGGTCAACTTTAACCATTAGTAAAGTCACGTGTCGAGCATGACAGTTGCATACGAATTTTGTTGATTTTGAACAACTTTATGGTTGTTAGGAACTATGAATAAAAAAACTGGCAAAAAAACTATTGTTTCTTTATGCGTGGGTTTCATACCAATATGTCTTAATTAAACCTATAAATACAACAACAAAATAAAAAAGTAAAAAATAAAAATTAGTTAAGTTTTTTTATTGCAAACATTTTCTGTTACATACGTACTTAAAAAGTTTAGTTGTACAAAATTTATTGCTTTTTATATAAGGTACATACCTACTTACCTACAGTAAGAGTTACAATAATATAAAGCTACATAGCTTTATATAATGGGTAAGTTTCTTTTGTAAGCGAAAAGCTTGAAAAGTATTGGCTTTCAAATGAAATTATTTTAGTCCTCAAAATCTTACAAAGTGGGAATTAAAAGTTTTACAGTAGAGCTTTATTAATCTGAACAATACATAATGTAGGTAAACGTAAGTTAGAGAGGGTTTAATATATTATATTTGTAGAACTCAGTGTTGTTTCTTCTATTAGAAGAGGAACTATACTTACTGTAAATTTATTATTTTAACTACTTACTTATAGTTATAATTTTGCATGAAAAGTTTGAGCACATTATTTACAAAGAAAAAATATACATAAAGAAATCTAGTTTACATTATTGTTGTAGGTGATATGGTGATATACAGCGAGTACAGTGATACTTTCTACAGGTGTAAAAGGGCGTAGTAAGGCCATACGGGTGACTCAGGTGGTCATTGGAAACAAGTTTTATTTGAGGACTTTTAAAAATTCGCAATACTTATGAATATTTGCTTCTCCATAGAAACTTTGTTGGTCACGTGACTTTTTCTTTTCTTGTTTATTTTTGCGAATATCCATCAACTGTTCAGGATGAACCCATGAGTTACCTTATATCGGCTTACTTTACTATACCAGTTTGTCAACACCCTGTAAATCTACGGTTCATAACGAAAATTTATCAGACTTCACATTACAAAAAATATCAGTAAAATCAACCTCCCGGCCAAGGCACTATCGACAGGCATTTTTGAGGTTACACTTTCCTATTACAAATGTTTTATGTACTTAGGTATATGATATGTGCTAACTCATCTTAAGCCATTTTTATACATGTAAAAAATATATGATATGAGCATGTTTATAGTTTTTTAAGGGCGGGCGTGAACTAGCGCCAATAGCGGTAATATTAAAGCTAATTTTCTTTCCAGTATAAATGAATGTTTTTAAATTAACATCTTGACTCTACATATTATTACCTAGGTGAGTTTTAAAAATGTTAATTATCAGAACAGCAGTTTTTGGAAGGACGCTTTTAAACCGTAGTATATAGGAAACCTACAGATAAACAATAATATGAGCAGTATAAACCTAATACAATATATTTTTACACTATTAACATTACAAAGGGCCTAACGGTCTTTACACTATTTGAATAGTGAAAATAAACTAAACACGAATTTGTATGATCAACACATGGAAGTAGAAAAAAAAACGGAAGGAATCTCGCTAACTAAAAAGTGAAGCACCCGAATAAGTCAGTTTCATTCTTACGACGCGACGAGCCCGACACACACACATTTACACTCAAAGTAAGTCAGTTTGCCGCCAATCACGTCGCACTTACTACGCACCCACACACTCTCATATCGAGATTCCTTCCGTCTTTTTTTCTACTTCCATGAATCAACACAAATGATTGATTGAAAAAGTCCACGTTCTATGCAATACATTATTTAATTTGGTGTGATGCGGAAGAGTCGCCGCCTAGCAGTACACACACTGCACACATTTAGGTAAAACAAAGTCCAACCAATTTCTTATTCACTACCCAAACGGTTGATAAAATTACCACTAATATGTCTGAGCAAGACAAAGATGAACACATTTAGGCTGAGTATTCCATCAGGCATGTTGTGTGTGTGTGTGCACTTAGGGGCTACATGTTTTTTGTAGGTTTGGTAACTAAAACGTTTAGTAAAAGTTGTAACTTAATTTGTAAAACGAATGCTGGCATTTGTAAACAATTAATTAGAAAGTTATTTGACATTAATGTGGTCCCTAGGCACAAAAAAAATATTTTCAAATTCTAGAAAAGTATATTTAGTTTTGAGGAATCCTTTGTTACTACATACTTAGTAAAATCATTTAAAGCTGTACAACTCGATCAAAAACATAAATTTACTTTGATTATATCGTATTCCAGTAGCTTTTTTTTGTCTCTGAGGGACCACTTTTTATTGGCTTATAAAATACTAATTATAACATTAAACAACATTAAGATTTTTGCACGCTTTAGTAAAAGTTACAAGAAACATTATAACAGTGAAATAAGTAGATAATTAAGTGTAAATTTCGTATTAATTTGTGTTCCCTCAGTTCACACACTATAGAATTATAAATTCATTAAAATAGCAAAAAATCCAAGGAAATCTGCTATGTTGCACTTATTACAAATTATAAAAATGATTTTTACTAAAGGAAAATAATCATTTATCATGGATTAATCACTCATTCAACAAGTTATTAAATTTTTTCCATCTCCCTTATATTGCAATTTTAGGTTATGTTATTCATTAGGGTGACCGCATACTAAAAAAAGTCTCAATTGATTTCAATATGTGATTTATACCACAATAATGTCTTTCGAATTAATTGTTTACAACTGCCAGCATTCGTTTTACAAATTAAGTTACAACTTTTACTTAACTTTTTAGTTACCAAACCTACAAAAAAACATGTGGTCCCTCAGTGCACACACACACGGCATGTTAAAGGTAGATTATCCAAGTAACCTGACACATTTACCTATTTTACGTAGGCACCTTAGCTGTAATTGGCTTGTTTTTTTCAGACAACATGAATAAATGGCACTTTGCAGGCAGGCTTGGTCAGGTCACGTGAATCGCAGTATACTAGGAACCTATCATTAAGACAGATTGCCGTTTACGCAAAGGTTTCCCAGTCGCGATACAACATCACATCACTTGTCGATGTTCACAGAAGAACTTGACATGTTCTCGGATCTCCAGCTTACTGGAGAACTTGGCCCCGCATTGGTCACAACAGAACCGTTCCCGGTCGTTAGCTGCCATATGCACATCACTTATATGCTTCAACAGTTCTAGCTTGCTATTAAAAAACAGTTCGCACTTTCCACACTCGTACATTTTGTCTGCACTCTTAAAAGTTTTCGGGTTTACACATTTCACACCTTTCTTTGGACTTGGTGGCTTCCTTTTGTCTAAATTGGATTTTTCCTTGTGTTTGATTCTCATATGGTGGTCGAAATGACTCTTTGAGCTAAATCCTTTCCTGCACTTATTGCATCGGTGCGCCTTCCTGTGAATTAACTTCATGTGCCTGCCCAAATTTATTGGTGTTATGAATCTATCATTGCATATTTTACACTGGTATATTTTTTGTTTAATTTGTGTTGTAGCTTCGAGTTTGCTAGTGTCTTTAGTCAATACTCCATTATCAGAATCTTTCTTTCGACGTTTATTTTCATTGTTCTCTGATTCTGTGCTGTTTTTTGTCTTTTCTAAATTATCTACGCTTTTTACTTCTTTAGGTTGACGTTTAGGTGTATCTTTATTAAGTTTCATTTCACCTGTTCGAATTTGGCCCAGTTTTGCATTTGTGTTGTTCATTTCATTAGTACCTCTTTTCTCAGCCTCACCTTTTTCAACTTTTAGATCGGTATCTTCAAACCTTTTGGGCAATTTGACTTGCCGTTTAGACAAAGTTTGAACAGATTCTGTAACATCATTTTTCTGCTTTACACTATCTAAGCTTTTAGATTTAGGCTGTTGTTTATTTTCCGACTCTCTGTCAGCTTGTTCTGGACCTTTCTTATTTGCATTTTTTGGTGTATCTACTTCTTTGCCGTGGCTCAAACGCATGTGGTCCTCAAGTGAACTGGCTAAAGTAAAATTGCAACTGCAAATATTGCACTTGTAATCTATGATTGTTGTACCTGATGATATTTTTTCTTTTGCAGTCTGAGAGTTGCTTTCATTCATTGTAACTCTTTGTAAGCATATTTTCACCTCTTTCTCCATAGAATTTGTTGAACACTGACTCTCATTGAGCGTTGATTCTGAACAAATGCAATGTATCATTTCATTATTGCATTCATCACACAATTTAGACAAAAAATCGTTTTCATAAACATCGACTTCATTATTTAATGAACTATCTTCTTTAATACAACAACCTATCTCTACTTCATACTCCATATCAGATTCATTTCTCTTTATAGCAGTCTCAATTGCCTTATATTTATGAGGTGCTTTATAACCCCTTCTTTTTTTATCATACAATTCCTTTTTAAGTCTAAGTTTGATCATACGTCTCAAATCTTCATTAGCCATTAAAGTCAGTTCAAAGTCTATAATCTCTTTTTCTATTTCAGTTTGGCCATCTTGCACATCATCCTCTTCCTCCATGTCTATGGCATAAGCTACAGGGTTAGGATCCGGATGACATTGCTCACATTGGTGACCCGTGCCTGTGTTCTTCCTTCTATGCTCTTCTAGATGTAGCTTCAACGAGTTCCGTAGACTGTAAACTGCGTCGCACTTGCAACACTTGAATATGTCTAGCTCCTGTTTATGTACCTTCTTTAAATGCAGCATAAGGTCCAACTTCTTCACGAAGTTCTTGTTGCAAACAACGCAGTCGTTTGTTTTCCTTCTTATCGTGGTGAACCCTTTACGTATTAAGTCTGTGGGAGCGTTACCTTTCAGTATGTGGGCCTTTTTGATGTGCACCTTGAGATGGTGAGGCCACTTGAAGTCGGACGGGCAGTACGGACACTTGGATCGCTTGAAGTCTTTGTTGTGGTTGATGTGAACGTGCCACTTCAGTGAGTTCTTGGAGCCGTACACTCGTGGACAGAACGTACACTTGTGCAGCATGAACACCGCGTTGTGGATGTTCCGGACGTGCTGGTTCAGAGCCGCTTTGGACTCAAACTTCTTCTTGCAATTGGTGCAGGGAAAGATCTGTAAATGAAACACCATTGACATTGTTAAAATGTTGTATGTTTGGCTTGATAGTGGGCTAAAATGTCTAGGAAGTAGTTTGTAGTACTATTGGACATAGGTTCCTGTTAGTGATGCATGCCTAAAACTTCCAGCAGATGCTCTACCAGCTACCCTGCCATTCTTCACAGAGCATCTCAACAATTTTTCAGTAAAAACCTCATTCTAGAAAACTCATACAACTACTTTTTTATATTCTGGGATAGGGTACAGCTCCTGTAGATGGCTCTTATGAATATAATCTTATATACATTTCACTGCATCTAAAATTATACAGGCAAGGTGCAAACATTGATGCTATCACTTGTGTTTGAAAGCAGCATCCTAGGTTGTGTTCCCTATTTTAACTACTCTGCCTGTGTACTTTTAGACACAGGCAATTGAAAGTGCCTTATGATAAAGGATACATCACTTACACAGCTATTATAGTGGCCTGATGTTCGAAAAATAGGTTAATTACTGGTCAGTGCCACAGTGTTGTCTATTCATTGACTGGAGATGAAGAGGAGGTGTGAATGTGAAAATGTGATGCGATGGAGTTGCAAACTTGTGTACCTGTCTACCTGTCTCTCAGCTGTTTGTGTCTGCACTCTGCACCCACAAAGTTCTATGACCCTAGTCATATAGACCCAACATTGACAAAAACTGAAACTAGTCAATTGAAACGTAAAAACTGACACAAATAATATTCAATTAGAGATGCCACGAATATTCGGCAAGTATTCGGCCTATTCGGCCAGTTTTTTCAGTATTCGGTATTCGGCCGAATAGTAAGTAGTATTGGGCCGAATACCGAATACTTAAAAAAGTAGCAAATATCTTACAAAAGGGAATAAAAAAAACAATTTAATCGAAACATTTAACTATCAAACGATAATTAATTGCAAAACTTGAATACAACATCGCACTAGCTATTTTCTTCATAAAATAAAAATATACAATAGGTATAGCTACCTGCTACTGAGTCACAGGTAATTTTTAACAAAATATATTATAAGGTTTGGCTACTGATTCGAGTTTGTTGACCACCAGTTGTACGATCTGCCATAAGATTAAGAAGGTGTTCTTCTTTAAATAAAACTTCAACTTATTGAATTATACTGGATCACCTGCCGAATATTCGGTATTCGGCTGAGAGCGCCGGCCCAATATTCGGTATTCGGCCATATCACTATTCGTGGTATCACTATATTCAATTACCTGTTTTTCCTCCCCGTGTGCTTCCTTCATGTGATTTTTGAGGTGCCCGGGATTCTTGAAGAAGCAAGGACATTGCGTGCACTCGTAACGCATATCGCTGTTTGCATGTATCTTCATGTGATCCGAGTATTTCCCCTTAAACTGGAACTTCCTGGAGCATATCGGACATGTGAAATTTCCTGGATGAACATTAGCCATGTGCTCTTCAAGAAATTTGTCATCTTCGAATTTTTCTTTGCAGTGTTTACACTTCAGTGGCTTCATAGTGACAGTGGTGGATGCAGCTGCGAATAAGATGTTAAAATATAATTATGTTGTAGTTTTATGGTTATGTTTTTTTATCTTTTAAGTTAAGTTTGCAAATAAACAAATACCATGATTGTTTTAATACAGAAACCAAATAAGCCATAACATTATTAAGGCCAACTTGTCGCCATCGTCATTTAATGGCGATTTTTCATTTTCAAAACTACACAAGATAATGTGCTAATTTATATTGAAGAAAGAACATCAAGAACACTTTTTCATAATGTACAAACAACACACACATCAAACACTAACTAACGAACTAAGTACTAGTTTTAATATGTATGTATCTCTTAATAAATAACTTGAGAATCTCGGCACTAAAGCCCGCCGCTCTTTGATCATTAGACTGTCCTGTTGTCACTCAGATATTTTCAGAAAACAAAAGGTAAAAACTGCTTTAGGTAGAAACTCGAAATGTATAATGATTGAATAGACTGTATTCCTCGATAAATCTAAACTACCTAGATCTGAGACAACGAAAACCAAGTTTTTAGCATAATTAAATGGGTGATGCGATGTAATGTGATGGAAAAGCTAAATAAGAGGTTATAAAATATAACCTATTTAAGGTAGGTCACAGAACTGCATAGAGTATTTTCACGTACCTAATTCTAATCAATCTTAAGTAGAAAGGTAGTGTAGCTTAGTTTAATAGTAAATGATTATTTATGTAAATACATACTTGATTAGTCACAAAATTATAACTGCAAACAATACATAAAAGCTTTCCAAAAATAACCGTAGGAAACTAGTCAGCAATGGCTAAAGCTAATGCAACCTAAATAACAAGAAAGGCTGGAGATACTCACAAAATGTATCCGTTTAAAAATTCGATTGTACAGTAAACGTGAAAAAAATAAATTCGTTCAAATTAAAATCTCAATTTCAGCGGATTCAAAAATGAGTTGTTGACAAATGCATGATGCATGGATGGGCCCTGTTGCGTAGCATAAGCATAGTAAAAGTAAATAGGTAAGCGCGAGTGACGCTACTCCGTTATTATTCTGAGTAGTAATATAGTAACCGTTCTTTAAACTTCGTTTTTCGATAACTTATTTATGCATTGAACATTGCAGTGTGAAGTGTCCGAGAGCTATCTGCTGTAGAGATGCCACGAATATTCGGCAACTATTCGGTATTCGGCCTATTCGGCCAGTTTTTTCAGTATTCGGTATTCGGCCGAATAGTGCGTACTATTCGGGCCGAATACCGAATAGTAAATCATGTAAAAAATGACTTGTTATTTTAATCAAAATTATGTATTTATTTCCAAATCACAACATTTTAGTACTTAAAATTTATCAGTAGTAAGTTGTGCTGGATAAAAACGAGCATTTCAGCATTTTTTGGTAGCCCACGATTGCGCTTTTCATTGTAACCATCCTCAGAAAATAACCTCTCACTATAAATACTTCCAGGTGAAGAAAGATAAGTTTTTGCAAGGTTCGGGTATTGTTTTTTGTTTGCTGACCACCACTTGTAAGGATCGGCCATCCGATCTAGGCGAACTATTATCAAATAAACATTCAACTCGTTTGCCACAGCATTCTGCCTCCTAATAGTTAGCATTTCTCATATAATCGGTAGCGACTTCTTCAAAGCAGTTCCAGGAACAAAAAAAACAGGTTGTATCGCCGAATATTCGGCGGCCGAATATTCGGCGCTTCGGCCGGCAGCGTCGCCGAATATTCGGTATTCGGTATTCGGCCAATTCACTATTCGTGGCAACACTAATCTGCTGGCACGAACTGTCCCAAAATACCGTGCACACTATCAGTACAAACTGATGAATCGGCTGTCAGCCGCGACTGATAGTGTGCACGGTATTTTGGGACAGTTCGTGCCAGCAGATAGCTCTCGGACACTTCACACTGCAATGTTCAATCCATAAATAAGTTATCGAAAAACGAAGTTTAACGAACGGTTAAAAATGTAAAGCCTGGCAAAGAAGAAAAAGGAATGGCATGCGCTAGCGAAAGTGTGCATGAAAAACGAAGATGGAAGCTCAATTTTACCAGGCTGCAGACATTATACTCGATTTTATTCGGTTACAAGTTTGGTAAAGCTTGGTACTTACAATGTAACAAGTACACACGGCAACGTCAAATGGTCGGCAAGGCACACTAACCTAGTGTATGTGTGCACACTAACGTTGTCTATGTGTGCATAAACGCAGAAATCGGTTTACACACCAGTAACAAACCACACACACACACACACAACAGCACAAACGAGTTTGCGCGTAGGCAAACGCCCGTATACCAGCTGTGACATAAAAATATCAACCGGTAGTGTTAGTGAAATAGTTATAAAATTGATGTGAAGCAAAATTTCACTACCTGTGTCTATACACTTCGTAGCTCATTGGTAGAATGTTAGACTAATGAAACATAGGTCGTGAGTTCGAGTCCACGGATGGTTACTTTTATTTAACTTAATTCAAATTTTGCGTTAATTTAAACGCTGTTGAGTATAAAATTAATATATTTGAAACTGACAAATGACTACAAGCTGCATAGCTGTCGACTATTTCTCTTCGCCAAAAATATATGATTCGTTCTTCATTTGAGAATTAAAACCATTCTACCCTCATACAATATGAATAAACGAAATTTGTTTTTAGTTTTAGTGACAATTCACCTCTGCGTCTGCAAAGTGATTCACTTTGTGATTTGTCAATTTAATTAATTACTCTTCGCAGTCAGTATGGAAAGTCACTTAACCATGTTCAAAAAGGCGGAGATAATCATATTTATATGAACTATTACAATTAGTGAAATCGCAAGACGTTTAACGGTAAGTAACATAGAATTGTAAATATTTTATTTGACTGTTAGAATATTTGTATTTGTATAAGCTAAGTATTTGTTTTTTTTTGTTTGCAGAGGAGAACTGTTCAATTATGGGTTCACCGATACGCAGATTCGGGACATGTAGACAGTAGTCGTCTATACGGATGCATCACCACGCCATCGAGATATCGTAGCTGCACATAGCGCTGATCCGTTCTGCAGCACCCGTTCTACGGCCACAACACATAATCTATCCCTACAAACCGTACGGGTTCACTTGCGTGCTGCTGGGTTGCGGTGTCGGAAGCCGACGAAGAAAATTGCTCTAACCGATCAGATCCGACGATGTCAAAACAGAGTGCGTTTTGCGACTGACTATTTTAAACTTTGATTGGTGCAACAATGTGGTGATATTTAGTGATGAAAAGTCCTTTAAGTCAGAGAAGGATGGACGTAAGACATTATGGCGAAAAAGTGGTGAAAATTATAATTATTGGGGTTAGCTCAGTAATTTTTATTTTTTCATTTGTATAAGATTTTAGTTATTTTGTTAAAGACTTATTATTATTTACAATTATGGGTAAGCCAATGTGTTAATGATGTTATTGTTACTGAGGTTGGAATAAGTTATCTTATTTCTAGCTAATTAACATGTTGATTCATATAACTAATGACTTGCCTATTTACTTTAGTAAAACAGCCAGTCCATCCTTTTCTGATGTTTATTATGATTTAAAACTGCTATTTGAAAATTTTCCTTATTAATATAAACTACAACTATGTTTTAAAACGAAAAACAACAAAAACGTAACATCCTTAATGTTTATGTTACGGCAAGAATAAATTTGGTAATTTTAACAATTAATAACTTGTTTCATTTACTTTCTGTGTTGCTTTTATTCGTATATACTACAATACTATTATTAACCATCTTAAAAAATAAATTAAATCTATAAAAAAAAAAAACAAAAAAGGAATATTGTAAGTTCAGTGGGATTTGAACCACCATACCTATTATTGTGTTCTTGTATCATACCAACTGAGCCATTCAATCTATTACAATGCCTTGCAAAATTGTGCTTCATATCATAAAAACAATGAATCATGTCACTGGCACAACTACATGCTTACAATATCCGTGTGTGGGTTGCCCAGAACTAAATAATTACGTCGACGTCGCCGACACACACATACACTACCTACGTTAGTGTGCACTGCCAACCATTTAACGTTGCCGTGTGTACATAGCAGAACGACCGACATGACCGGTCATTTTAGGTAGTGATAATTATGAGTATTTGGATCGAGTCACGGCTTTTTAGTTTTTCATGCATTTTGGCAAATGCGCTTGTCGCACAAGTCCTTCTCGTTAAGCTGGGCCGGTCTGTACGCAGCTTACAGACCGGCCTAACGAAGGGCCAACGAACGCCCAACGATGGATATTTATCATACATAATACAGGGCAGATACGAAGCTCAACGAAACCCATTCGTTGGCGTTTGTTTGGCCGGTCTGTACGCAGTTTTAGAGAAGTAAGTACCTCCTTAACTAATGTACCTTGATCATAATAGATAAAATCTCAGCTCTCATTTATAAAGGCCGTGGGTTCGCATAAGGCATCCTGCCTATGAATCCTATGAATTCTTAAGTGAAATAAGGAATTTAAATAAGTATTTACTTACTCACATTTTATAAAACCTACTCTTACGGTGAAGGAAAACATCGTGAGGAAATCAGCACTTCCAGATTGTAGATGATTTCATTGGTAAGTTCTACCATATACAGGGTGTCCCAAAAGTCAACGTCATCCCTTAAAGGGCTGATAGGTCAGCTCATGAGAGGCCAGAATATCACAATATGACCTTAGTAAAAACTCGATAATTTTCGAGATATTGACACTTTTATAGCTGAAAATCGACACCTTGGATCAGTTTTTTCCGTGCCGCCGGTACAAAAATCCATATTGTTAGAATTTGTTTGGTGTTGCATCAACCTGTATAGCCCTGCTATTGATCGTAGTCAAAAAAAATATCGAGTAATGCTGTATGTTTTAAAAAACCACGGTTTTCAAAGTCATAAAAGGTAATCGTATTTTTTTATAAACAACTTTGACTCTACATACTTTAAAAAAAATATACAACGCAAACCTGGCACCTTGTTTAAAAAGATTGCTCATTTAATGCAGTTTCCAAAATGATATAAAACGTTGCTATTGTTTCAATTAACAAAAAAGTTATTGCTATTTTAGTACAAAACGACCCCGATGTAAAATGGTTTGAAGGAAATTTATCTGACTGAATTTATTAAGGGTAAGTCATGTTGGAATGAGTAAAAGTATAATAGGTGGTGGGGTCAGCCGTGGCAACATAGATGACGCAAAAATAGCTAAGAAAAAACTTACCAAACTCTTATAAAACATATTTTGCGTTTTTTACACCTTATTTAAAAAAAACAAACATTTATTGGCTTTTATTTTTATTTCTCAAAATTATAACACCACATTATTATATTAAGTACATAATCAGCAAAAAATAATACTCATCAATGGTCATAATCATAATTTTGAGAGTTTGGTTTTGTTAAATAAATAACAAGCAATTAGAGGTAATGTTAATGACAAACTCATCTGTCCCTTTTTTGGATACTGTGGTTGTACAATGTACATGTGTAAGCGTTTAACTTGTACAATATCACACATTTGCACTACTCAGGAATGTACGTTACCATGCGCTACATTTATGGGGAATGTGGAGTTGCTATAGTCCATTTTTTTCGAGAAAGATACTCAAAATGCGTTTTTTTTATTCTGTGACAACGTTGTCTCTTTTCCCACTCCCGGTCACACCACCTATTTTACTTTTACTCATTCCAACATGACTTACCCTTAATAAATTCAGTCAGATAAATTTCCTTCAAACAATTTTACACCGAGGTCGTTTTGTACTAAAATAGCAATAACTTTTTTGTTAATTGAAACAATAGCAACGTTTCATACCATTTTGGAAACTGCATTAAATGAGCAATCTTTTCAAATAAGGTGCCAGGTTTGCGTGGTATATTTTTTTTACAGTATGTAGAGTCAAAGTTGTTTATAAAAAAACACGATTACCTTTTATGACTTTGAAAACCGTGTTTTTTTTAAACATACAGCATTACTCGATATTTTTTTTGACTGCGATCAATAGCAGGGCTATACAGGGTGATGCAACACCAAACAAATTCTAACAATATGGATTTTTGTACCGGCGGCACGGAAAAAACTGATCCAAGGTGTCGATTTTCAGCAAATTTATAAAAGTGTCAATATCTCGAAAATTATCGAGTTTTTACTAAGGTCATATTGTGATATTCTGGCCTCTCATGAGCTGACCTATCAGCCCTTTAAGGGATGACGTTGACTTTTGGGACACCCTGTATATAATAACAAGTACTAGTACTCGTTATTTTATGGTTCTACCTAACTACTGAACTAGTTAGGTAGAACTAAATTACACTCACTAAGATCCATATAGAGCTGGTATCCCGTGTATCTATAACCTACCCGTGTACAGTCAGCAAAAGAAATATGTATCCCACCCAGAGATATGTCAACCATGGTTTACTTGTCTAAAGATCCCACCCCACCACCGCCGTTGAACAGAACGCTCGATTCAAGTAACAGCTCGGCAGCTCCAGCTACTCGTACCTAAAGCTGCGTACAGACCGGTCCAAGGAACGCCCAACGAACGCCCAGCGATGGATATTTATCATACATAATACAGGGCAGATTGCAGCAATTAAGGTCATCGAAACCAGTTCGTTGGCGTTCGTTTGGCCGGTCTGTACGCAGCTTAATGTGATAACAAATACCTACCGTGTCGTGAAACGCGAACATCAATCAATCAATCTTTTTGGTTGCAGCTCTATGTCGTGTGTGACTACCACAGAACGCGGACGTTCTAGCACTATTAAAATGAAAGAAGTAAGTAAATAAAAGTAAATACAGTTCTCCCATATTAATAATGCACATGCAAATCTTCGCAAACTGTCGTATTCACGGAAACACCCGAATCATTGAATCGTAAGAGCCTTAAACAATGCACTTGGATTTTGCACCGTGTTTGAAAGAAATAGGAGTCAATATCATGTGTCACATAATCGAAATAATTCGGGCAGTCGGCGGCTGTCACCAATCAGTCATAGGGTCTTGTCAGTCAGTTCAGTAGAATTATATGTAAGTATAGAGCTGTTATTACACATCGCTCTTGGTTTTGTTTTCAAATGTGAATTTAATTGCAACTTTAAGAAAATTATTTTTGATGACGCCTTATTATGAAACAAATTAAAGAATAAAATATATGTCACATTGATAGACTTCACTTCGTAAATAAAGCCACACCCAAAAGACCAAGTTTGTAATTTCAATATTAATGTGAAATGATCAGTGCTGTAAATACTTTTGAACTGAGATTTTAAAATTTTAATCTTAATCTGTGTTTGAAATCCATTTTTATTCAGGTGAAAATGATCAGTGCTGTAAATAGGTACTTTTGAACTGACATTTTAATTTTTTAATGTAAACCTGTGTTTGAAATCCATTTCTTCTTATAATATAAACCTTGTGTTATTCAAACCTTCTTTCATCCATCTTTACAAATCAGCTTCAGTAAGACACTTGGAAAGTACTGTAACATTTTCGAAGTAAATTTTAATATTATGACAATATTATGAATTATCGAATCAGATTTCGTTATTGATAAATCGATATCTCTTTTAGCACCAAATACATAATTCTACTAAAATTGCATGAAAAAAATGGACTTAACCACTCTAAATACATATAGTTTTCTAACGCTCGGGAATACGACCGTTACCGAACAATGACGAAGATTTCTATGCGCATTATCAATTTTGGGGAACTGTACATGGTTGAAAAAACTAGGTAGGTACTAAAAAAAATTAAAAGTAACGTCGTTAGGCCCGGTTTCGCGATACCCGAATAGATCATAACCAGGGATTAGTTGTTGATTTTTGACACACCTGTCAAGAATTTAATATGAAGATGGCGTAAGTACCTATAATTTTATTGACGAACTAATCCCTTGTTATGATCTAACCGAGTACCGCGAAACCGGGCCTAAGTCGGTATACCTACTTAATCATTACCGCGTAGGTATGCTCTAATCGTGTAAACCCCGTTAATTAATAAATAGTGACCTAGGAACAGTAGGGACCTTGACAGTAACAATAAAACCTTTGATAATAAAAATGACTTCCTATTGCTACTAGGTAATAGGTACTTAGAAAATTAGTCACAAGCATTCTATTAGAATTCTTAATCAAAGATTATGCCTACGGGCATCACACTAAAGAGGTGACTAAGTAAGGTAGGTAGGTATTTAGTAACCTTCCTAGGCTTTATATCGTGTTTTTCATGTCTGAACAACTAAAACCTTTTAAAGATTTTACTGTCGTTCGAAAGTGCTAAGAGTCTGGTTGAGTCATGAATTTTTTTAAACGTAAAAGCGCTGAAGATGTTTTTGCCATCAGAGGTAAGTAAGTACTACTTAAATAAATAGGTACATGTTTTCACATAGAACACTATAGGTAGGTAGGTACTTACTACGTATTACGTATAACTACTTATAGGTACTTACTACGTATGACGTTACTTACAGTAAAACTATAGGGCCTTACCCTTACCTCAAAAACTTAGGCAGTATTAAACAGATGTTTAGCGCTGTCAAACGCCTACAAAATCTGTCAAATTTTGTTTTAAACACTAGTTAAACAGTGTTTAAAGTTTTTTGTGGTTGTATCATAGATAAAGTCCTGAAAACGGAAGTGGAGTTAGAGACCGTATTTAATCAATAATAAAATAATAATAATAAAAATCTTTATTTTTCTCTCACACAGATGTTTACAGAAAATGTATAGGTTGTTATGCTAAGATTAGATTGTACGTACATTAGTTTTGATCTATGTGAGAGACTGGTGTCCGTACTTTAGTCGTCCAAATATAATAGGCCCGTTTGGACAGCTACACAAATTTGCTATTTACTCTTGATTTACTTGATGAAATACTTAAAAAGATACATAATCTGGCTTATTTTTTAACGGCTGAAAGAAAAAATAACTTTTGAAGCACCAAAAGTTACCGTATTGTTAAGATTTTTTATGATTTAGATTTGACACCAGCTGTCATCCCATACATTTTTGAGCTGTCCAATGGGGCCTATTATATTTCGACGACTATAGGAGACCTGTATGACGGATTACCTCTCCTACTCTGAACCATGTGGACAATGGATACAATGACGACCGAATGGCGTAGTGGTTAGTGACCCTGACTACTGAGCCGAAGGTCCCGGGTTCGATTCCCGGCTGGGACAGATATTTGTTTAAACACAGATATTTGTCCTCGGGTCTTGGGTGTTTATATTTATATTTAGTATCTATCTATCTATGTATTTGTGTAGATATATCAGCTGTCCGACACCCATAACACAGGTTCTGCCTAGCTTGGGGTTGGATGGCCGTGTGTGAGATGTCCCCACATATTTATATTTATATTATTATATTAATGAACATTTAACAATTACATAGTTTTACATAAAGTTGGGTGTTTGTATAACGTGTGAGGGTATATATGTATGCGTATGTGTGTGTGTGTGTGTGTGTGTGTGTGTGTGTGTGTGTGTGTGTGTGTGTATATATGTTTTTGTGTGTGTGTGCGTGCGTGAGTGTGTGTGTATGTGTGTGTATGTGTGTGTGTGTGTGTGTGTGTGTGTGTGTGTGTGTGTGTGTGTATGTGTTTGTGTGTGTGTGCGTGTGTGTGCGTGCGTGAGTGTGTGTGTATGTGTGTGTGTGTGTGTTTGTCTGTGTTTGTGAGTGTGCGTGAATACTGATAAGTGAAAGAAATCTAATTTACTTAATTATTTAAGGACAAATATCCGTTAAAAAGCTGTTATCAATCGGTATTTTATTTTTATAATGTACACACGGCAACGTCAAATGGTCGGCAGGGCACACTAACGTAGTGTATGTGTGCACACTAACGTTTTCTATGTGTGCATAAACGCAGAAATCGGTTTACACACCAGTAACAAACCACACACACACACAACAGCACAAACGAGTTTGCGCGTAGGCAAACGCCCGTATACCAGCTGTGACATAAAAATATCAACCGGTAGTGTTAGTGAAATAGTTATAAAATTGATGTGAAGCAAAATTTCACTACCAGTGTCTATACACTTCGTAGCTCATTGGTAGAATGTTAGACTAATGAAACATAGGTCGTGAGTTCGAGTCCACGGATGGTTATTTTTATTTAACTTAATTCAAATTTTGCGTTAATTTAAACGCTGTTGAGTATAAAATTAATATATTTGAAACTGACAAATGACTACAAGCTGCATAGCTGTCGTCTATTTCTCTTCGCCAAAAATATATGATTCGTTCTTCATTTGAGAATTAAAACCATTCTACCCTCATACAATATGAATAAACGAAATTTGTTTTTAGTTTTAGTGACAATTCACCTCTGCGTCTGCAAAGTGATTCACTTTGTGATTTGTCAATTTAATTAATTACTCTTCGCAGTCAGTATGGAAAGTCACTTAACCATGTTAAAAAGGCGGAGATAATCGTATTTATATGAACAAAACATTACAATTAGTGAAATCGCAAGACGTTTAACGGTAAGTAACATAGAATTGTAAATATTTTATTTGACTGTTAGAATATTTGTATTTGTATAAGCTAAGTATTTGTTTTTTTTTTGTTTGCAGAGGAGAACTGTTCAATTATGGGTTCACCGATACGCAGATTCGGGACATGTAGACAGTAGTCGTCTATACGGATGCTTCACCACGCCATCGAGATATCGTAGCTGCACATAGCGCTGATCCGTTCTGCAGCACCCGTTCTACGGCCACAACACATAATCTATCCCTACAAACCGTACGGGTTCACTTGCGTGCTGCTGGGTTGCGGTGTCGGAAGCCGACGAAGAAAATTGCTCTAACCGATCAGATCCGACGATGTCGAAACAGAGTGCGTTTTGCGACTGACTATTTTAAACTTTGATTGGTGCAACAATGTGGTGATATTTAGTGATGAAAAGTCCTTTAAGTCAGACAAGGATGGACGTAAGACATTATGGCGAAAAAGTAGTGAAAATTATAATTATTGGGGTTAGCTCAGTAATTTTTATTTTTCCATTTGTATAAGATTTTAGTTATTTTGTTAAAGACTTATTATTATTTACAATTATGGGTAAGCCAATGTGTTAATGATGTTATTGTTACTGAGGTTGGAATAAGTTATCTTATTTCTAGCTAATTAACATGTTGATTCATATAACTAATGACTTGCCTATTTACTTTAGTAAAACAGCCAGTCCATCCTTTTCTGATGTTTATTATGATTTAAAACTGCTATTTGAAAATTTTCCTTATTAATATAAACTACAACTATGTTTTAAAACGAAAAACAACAAAAACGTAACATCCTTAATGTTTATGTTACGGCAAGAATAAATTTGGTAATTTTAACAATTAATAACTTGTTTCATTTACTTTCTGTGTTGCTTTTATTCGTTTATACTACAATAGTATTATTAACCATCTTAAAAAATAAATTAAATCTATAAAAAAAAAAACAAAAAAGGAATAACGTAACTTCAGTGGGATTTGAACCACCATACCTAATATTGTATTCTTGTATCATACCAACTGAGCCATTCAATCTATTACAATGCCTTGCAAAATTTTGCTTCATATCATAAAAACAATGAATCATTGTCACTGGCACAACTACATGCTTACAATATCCGTGTGTGGGTTGCCCAGAACTAAATAATTACGTCGACGTCGCCGACACACACATACACTACCTACGTTAGTGTGTCCTGCCAACCATTTAATGTTGCCGTGTGTACCTATATGTATGTAAGTAAATACAAATATGTAACTGACAACGATAAAAAGTCTTTGCAAAATCGCACTCTTTATTGTCAGGACTTTATGCTTTTTTCTGACCAAATTCATGCAGTGATGCAGTATTATTTAAAGCGATAGTGGAAGTTACTTTTATAATTCTGAATACATGTTGTCCTACACCTTCCACTTTTGCAACAGCCTGTATTACTTACTGGCTTTTATAGGTACTTCATGATCATCATGATCAGCGTTCTATCGCCCACTGTTGGGTACCTATAGGCCTCTTTTTTGCACGCCAATTCCTCCCGTCCTATACTCCTTTTCCATAGAAACTTTGTTGGTCACGTGACTTTTTACTATGGAGAACGAATTTCCAAAACTCGTAGAACAAAAGTTGTTCATAATGACCCCCTGAGTGACCCCCTTTCGGCTTAGTATACCCTTTTTGGAAGTACAAGTTAAAAAAACATTCCCGCACAGAGACAGATGGCGTGGACGAACAGAAGAGATTCAAGCCGTTCCTTGAGACATACCGTATAGTGGCGTTCACCATGATCATAGGGCTGATCTTCCCAAACCTCAACACTGTGAAGAAACGACTACGGATTTTAGGTAACAGTAGTTATAATTCTATTTACTTATATAGGTAAGTAGTACGGTGGCCTGCGCCTAAAAGTATGCAGGCGGAGTTTTTAAAATAGCGATCTCAAGCTCACTTGCTGTTCAAGCACATCCACATAAACACCACTGCTACACACATCACACACAACACGTCCCAGGATTTATAACAGATGTAGCTGGTCCCTTCATCATCAGGGATCGCTGATCGATGAATAAATAAATGAAATGAAATGAAATTATATAAGTAACATGACTTAAAAACTAGATTTAAATTGTATCCCTTATACATATAATAACAAAACTTTATTTTAATTATTCCTTTAGAATTCTTTAGTACTCGTACACTTGACCCCTCTTTGATCATAAATATCCTTCCACCCTAAGGTTGTCTTGAACAAATCGCTTTAAGCGATAAGGCCGCCATTTTTGCACATTTGTGTTATACACATATGTGTATTTAAGCTATGTAAGTTTATTTCATGTGTGTGTGATAAAGAATATTCTATCTATTTTATTATCTGTGGGGGAGAAAGTATCTGCTCCTTGCTCTCTCGAATGGAACCTTTGTGCCAAGGTCTAAACTGCCTTCCTAAGCTTGGACCATGTCCCACCACGCTGGTCCACTGCGGGTTGGTGGGTTCACATATCTAGATGTGCTAAATCTAGATTTGCAGGTTTCCTCACGATGTTTTCCTTCACCGTAAGAGCGATGGCTTACAGTTTACACTGTACGTAAATTCCATAGAATTCATTGGTACCTCTACCTACATGTCAGTGTCGAGATTCAAACCCACATCTCCGGCGTCAGAATCGATGATGCCGGTTGCCTCCAAATGATGATGGTTAATGGTTATGATGATGATGATGGTGATGATGATGCTTTGTCCTCAGTGTTTCTATACGTGCTGGCTGCGCCCGTGGCAAGTACGGTCGTGTTGGATTGCTACATGTCTCTGAGACGGATGGATCTGATCAACGTGACCCGCCATTGCACCATCTTCATACCTTTCTTCGTTGTCTTGATCAAGGTAAGTCTGAATGTGAGGTCAGTCTTTTGTTTTTGTTAGCGTATTGGTGACAAACACTAGAAGACTTTCGTTGGTCATCGTGGTAAGAAGATAAAAGGAGGATCTTTAGATATTTTTGGAAAATCTGCACTTTTTGCCACACCTTCCACTAAGCCAATTTTTTACCCACGACGAAAAAGATACTTATGTATATTCACATTTATGTATTTGGTATATAACAAATACAGGAAAGATCCAATCACAATAATACGAATAGCCAAGAATCTCGAGGTGATATTTTTAACCGCCTTCGAAAAAAAGGAGAAGGTTCTCAATTCGTCTGTATGTTTTTTTTTATATCCACCGATAACTCCGCCATTTACGGACCGATTTTGATAATTCTTTTTTCAATATTACCGGCTAATCTCAGGGGTGGTCCCTGGTTTACTGCAATGATTCCAGATGTACCTGATGAACGTAAACCGGTACAAGGCGAAGGAGATCATCGACACTATCAACAGCGACCACGCTCGGTACAACACGCTCAGTGAGGACTATCAGGATATCGTCACGGATAATATTAAGGTAAGAAATAAGTACTCTGGTTTTTATGAAGAGCTTCACTTCGCCTCAAAAGGTTCTCTGGTGGGTGTTCCGGGGTAAAAGGTAGCCTATACTTAGGTACCTCTAGAGTCTAGATATATTAATCCCGAACTTTTACTACATGCCCAATTTCATCAAATTTCATCCAGATGTTTTCCCGTGGAAGAGTAATAAACACCCATGCTCACAAAATTTCAAGTTTATTAACTAGTCATCAAGGTTTTGGTGGATAGGTCAAGCAACGGGTTGGTTCTTGGATTGGTATACAGTTGAACTGTGGAGGATAGCTCGATCCTACGGCGTCTAATGTAGATCTAATTCTAAAACCTCCGCTGGCTGCTGGTTCAACTATAGGCAGGAAGTGGTAGTAGTGGCTGGATGAGGAAGGCCGAGGACAGAGTGTTGTGGTGCTTCTTGGGAAAAGCCTAAGTCCAGAAGTGGACATTTAGTTACGAGCTGATGGCATGATTGATTATAGTCCATAACAGTGATAGTGCAATAAGTCGGGTAAGTAATACGAGGTATAAAAACGAATGGTATAACATTCACAAGGTATACGCCCATATGATATAAATTTATTAAGTATAACGATCACTGTGCATAACAAACGAAAGGCATAATTACTAAATACATAATTTCGTAAAGAATAACGTTCAAAAAGTATAATTTCAATTGATATAACGATTAAAATGCATAACGTTTATAATATATAACGTTTATAACATATATTCTACAACGGATATAATTATCATAATGTATAATGCACAAAAAGTATAAAAGATTGTCGTATCGTATTTTCATTATTATTGATGTTATGTGGGGGGAACGCTCCGCTCCGCTTCGCTGCGCTCCGCTTTGGTTTCGACGAACATGTGCACCTAACACGCTCCTCCTCGCTTTGCTCGTCGTCGCACCTATCTTTAGGTTTTGGTGCTAAGGGGTTTTGTCATTATTATACACATACATATATATATATATTACACCCCAATAAGTCTTATTGCAAACTAAAGTAAAGGCTGCTCTATATTCTAGCATATACCTAAAGTAGACCTATTTCAATAATTGGTCTTGATACTCTTATAATCCTTTCCAGGCGACGGTGGTGTTCGAGAAAACGTGGGCATTCTGTGTGATCGGCTGTGTGCTCATGTTCCCGCTCATGGCCGGGGTTCAAACCCTGTACAGCCAGCTCTTCGATGAAATACCCAAGAAGTACATGATCCACGACACTAATAAGCCATTCTCGGAACCTGAAGCGAGATTTGAGTCGCCATTCTTCGAGATCATGTTCGTTTACATGTTTGTTATGGCGCTGTTTTACTGGGTAAATTTTACAGGTATGTGGTTTGGTTATTTTGATGGTGAAGGGTGTTATGAATTTGACGTGTGTACGTACATCTAGTTAGAGAGGCTGCTCGCTCTGGGGGAAAGGTTCGAGGCTGGTGGTGATCAGCTCTAGTCGCCTCAGCTTGATCCGCAAGGCGTGCATTTTAAGGGTGCGTATTGCGACGTATAAAAACGAAATGTATAATTTCACATTAATAACGTTCACAACATATAATGAACGTTACGTATAACAACAAAATCTATATTTTCATAAGTATAAGATTCAATTGGTATAACGTACATTTGATATAATAACAAAATAACTAACACTCACGAGGACTAATATCAATTCGTATAACATACATTACGTATATCGTTTAAAATATATACTATTATTTAGTATAAAGTTCATAAAAAAAACTAACATATAATATAATCTGTGTTAAATTATCCAACACCGTCAAACCCCCTAGCACCAAAACCTAAAGATAGGTGCGACGATGAGCAAAGCGAGGAGGAGCGTGTTAGGTGCACATGTTCGTCGAAACCAAAGCGGAGCGCAGCGAAGCGGAGCGGAGCGTCTCCCCACATAGCGGCAATAATAATAATAATGTCAAAACCCTTACTACCAAAACCTAAACATAGGTGCGACGACGAGCAAAGCGAGGAGGAGCGTGTTAGGTGCACATGTTCGTCGAAACCAAAGCGGAGCGCAGCGAAGCGGAGCGGAGCGTCTCCCCACATAGCGGCAATAATAATAATAATGTCAAAACCCCTAGTACCAAAACCTAAAGATAGGTGCGACGACGAGCAAAGCGAGGAGGAGCGTGTTAGGTGCACATGTTCGTCGAAACCAAAGCGGAGCGCAGCGAAGCGGAGCGGAGCGTCTCCCCACATAGCGGCAATAATAATAATAATGTCAAAACCTAAAGATAGGTGCGACGACGAGCAAAGCGAGGAGGAGCGTGTTAGGTGCACATGTTCGTCGAAACCAAAGCGGAGCGCAGCGAAGCGGAGCGGAGCGTTCTCCCACATAACCTCAATAATAATGAAAATACGATACGACAATCTAATTAATCTAGTATAGAATGGGGAATAAAAAAAACAACTTTTTGTGCATATACATTATGAAAATTATATCCTTTGTAGATTATATGTTATAAACGTTATATATTATGAACGTTATGCATTTTAATCGTTATATCAATTGAAATTATACTTTTTGAACGTTATTCTTTACGAAATTATGTATTTAGTAATTATGTCTTTCGTTTGTTATGCACAGTGATCGTTATACTTAATAAATTTATATAATATGGGCGTATACCTTGTGAATGTTATACCATTCGTTTTTATACCTCGTATTACTTACCCGCATTTTAAACAACCGAACCGTCTCCATCAAATGCGCGGCTCGGACACAATGGCTCACACTGAGGCTCCTGAGGCTGCTTTAAACAGGGTAAAAAAGCCGACAAAATACGGCTCGGCTCGAGGTGACTATAAACGAAAACGAAAACGAAAACGAAAACGAGAACGAGAACGAGAACGAGAACGAGAACGAGAACGAGAACGAGAACGAGAACGAGAACGAGAACGAGAACGAGAGCGAGAGCGATTATTGGAAATCATACGTGTTATTCATTGTCAATACAAAATATACGCCCGACCACACGGCGTGGTTGTGGTGTGGTTGTGGCTGTGGTGTGGTTGTGTGGTACGTCTGAATTGACCCTTATGCGATCACGATCACACCTAAATACCGAGTATCTAAGTATCTAAAAAAAAAAAAAAAAAAAAAAACACGCACTCACGCCTTGTACTAATGTACTCCCTTGCGGGGTAGGCAGAGGTGCATTGCTGCACCCACTTTTCGCCAGAGTGTATGTTAGTCCCAATGTAATAGGGGGCGGGCCTATTGCCATTTTACGGGCACATCCAAGACCCGAGAACAAATATCTGTGTTTAAACAAATATCTGCCCCGGCCGGGAATCGAACCCGGGACCATCCGCTCAGTAGTCAGGTCACTAACTATTGAAATATAAGTAAAACAATGTTTTAGCTTAACACCAACTTTTATTTATTTAAAGCAGAAAGTTTATAACACACACAGTAACGGCCATTTTTAGCAGAAGAAGTGTTGCCAACATAAATCATAGACAACTTAATTACATTGCTACCAACACCCCCCTTCAATGTAATAAATCCTTACAGTTAGGTATTTATTAAACTTATTCATACAAACCACAGTTTTTAATAAATCTTGACAATAAATTTCTATTTAATGCTTTTGTAAACATGTCTGCGGTTTGGTCTTCAGTTTTTATATATTTTAACATTAATTTTCCATTTTTAATCAACTCTTTTATGAAATGAAATCTGATATCAATATGTTTTAATCTTTTAACACTTTCAGTATTCGCTACCATTATGGCACTCTGATTGTCACAAAACATTGTGACAGGACATACATTTTCTATATTGAAATCTTTAAGCAAATTAATTAACCAACAAGATTCACTAGCGGCCATGCTTATGGCTATGTACTCGGATTCTGTAGACGAAAGGCTGACGCTGGCCTGTTTTTTAGATGACCATGAAATTAAGCAACCTGCAAACTTAAAACAGTAGCCAGTGGTCGACCTTCTGTCTTTCAGGTCTCCTCCCCAGTTTGCATCACAATATCCAAATAATAAGTCGCTATTACATTTGTAAACAAGTTTGTAGTTTAGTGTATATTTTACATATCTTAACACTCTCTTTAAAGCAGTTAATAAAGCACTATTTGCATTATTTTGATACCTACTCAAAATTGATACAGCGATACACAAATCCGGCCTTGTTCCTAACACAGCATAAGATAAGCAACCTATAATTTGTCTACATTTATTTTCAATGTTTTTATCACACACAGAATCATTGTTGTCTTCTAATATTTTAGTGTTAAAGTTCAGATCCATTGGTGAACAAATGCCTTTACAATTTGACATATCAAATTTTTTTAATACATTTTCTAAATACTCTTTCTGATTAAGATCAGTAATTCCTGCATTTAAATTTTGTTCCACATGAATACCTAAGAAATTAGAAATCAATCCCAAATCCTTCATTCTAAATTCATTATTCAATAACGACTTAAGGTCAGAAATTTGTTTATTATCATTTCCAAATATTAGCAAGTCGTCCACATATAACAAAACATATGTGCGAGCACTGCCCTCACACCTTGTATACAAACAAGGATCACTCACAGATTTTACAAAGCCTTGTTTTGTAATGACAGAGTTAAATTTGTTGTTCCAGTATTTAGGTGATTTTTTTAATCCATATAATGACTTATTTAATGTTACAATCTTTTTACTATCAACATAAGCACCTTCTGGTAATTCTAAATACACTTTTTCATCAATTTCTCCATATAAAAAAGCACCTGTTACATCCATTTGATAGATCGGCACGTTTAGTTTAGTAGCTATACAAACAAATAACCTGAAAGTGGACAATTTAGCAACTGGTGCATATAAATCACATAGTTCCATTGCATCACACTGCTCAAATCCTCTCGCCACTAATCTGGCTTTATATTCACATTCATTATTAGCCCTTTTTATTTTAAATAACCACTTACTACTAACAGTCTTTTTGCTCACATTTTCTTCACTATGACAAACAGACCATACATTATTTTCCCTGAGAGTATTCAACTCTTTCTGAACTGCTTCTTGCCACTTACTCGCATCGTTCCGTTGCATTGCATCTTGGTAAGTCTTTGGTTCACTTCCCTCAACATAGACATGGTTACATTTGTAGCATGTAGTAGGTTTCCTTATTCGAGTACTCCTCTCGCGTGTCTGTACTACTTCATTATCATTGCTGCTGGATTCGTCATCACTGGAACATGGTATGTACACACTGCCACTTTCATTAGACACATTAAGGTTCCCCTCTACCTCTTTCTCTTCAGGCTGTGCTCCTTCTATCTCCATGGTCTTTCCTTGATCCTCAGCCTTCTCGTCTCTGTCTTCAAGATGCTCTTGGCTAGTGCCATCCTTCTCCTTCACAGTACTATCCAGCATAACTAACTGCTCCTTCTGTAGTTCACCTCCTCTGTCTAGGAATACGACGTCTCTTTTTACTTCAACTATGTTCTTTTCCGAGTAGTATATTCTGTACCCTTTGACATCTTCACCGTAGCCAACCATGACTGCTTTTTCCCCTTTAGGATCCCATTTTCTCCTTTTCTCCTTTGGAACATGGACATACACAGGATTTCCAAAGATTTTAAGTCCCGTAATGTCAAATTGTTTGCCTGTCCAGGTTTCATATGGGGTCTTTCCGGTTTCATTGCTCTTACTTGTTCTGTTAAGTACATATGCTGCAGTATGAACAGCTTCTGCCCATAGCTTTTTAGGTAGCCCTGCCGCACACAACATTGTACGTGCTGATTCTATTAGAGTTCGATTTTCTCGCTCCGCCTTGCCATTTTGCTCTGGCGTATATGGAACCGTGGTTTGATGAGTTATTCCACGTTTCTCAAACAGGTTTTGTACTTCTCTGTTCACGAACTCTGTACCATTATCACTTCTAAAGCACAGTACTTTATTATTGGTTATATTCTCGGCCTTGTACAGAAAGTTCTCAATACACTTCTTTATTTCATCTTTGCTTTTAACAAAGTACACTGACCTGTAGTTAGAGAAGTCATCTTTCAGAATTACGAAGTATCTGGATCCTCCCACGGACGGCACCTCCATGGGGCCGCACGTATCTGCATGTATCAACTCACATGATCTACTTGTTTTATTTTCACTGGTACTGAAGGGCAAACGATGTATTTTACCCTCCAAACAATTTTTACACTTAAAATCCGAGTCTTTCACTTCAATGTTATTGTTTTTAAGCACCATTCTCACATACTGTAACCCCCTTATTCATAGAGAAGTTACAGAACGTTTTAACTAATACACTGTTTTGTCCCTCTCCGACAAAGAACAATTTGTTCTTTGACAGAGAGGGACAAAACAGTTTATTAGTTAAAACGTATTGTAACTTTTCTATGAATAAGGGGGTAAGTTTTGATGAGCTAGCTTTTCGTGCCACTCTTTAAGTCCGCATTTCACTTCTGTCACATTCGCTATTTCACTTTGGTAACGCATAACCATATAGTACATGTCCCCACTACGACTCGCTACGGCACACACTGTATTTTCTTTGTAGAATTTACACCAGTTATTGTCCATTTTAACAACATAACCTCTCTCTGTAGCACACTTGACAGAAAACAAGTTTGTTTTTAATTTCGGAACGAAAAGTACATTGTCTATGGTTGTTTTCACCCAACCGCAACCATCATAAACCTGTACCGCCACCTGTCCGCAACCAAGCGCACTAATTTCTTCGCCATTTCCGACTATCACTGTTTTATTGTCCAATGTTTGTTGAAATGTTGTAAATAGGTTACGATCACGACACATATGTTGACTAGCGCCCGAGTCCACTAACCACTTAAATTGCAGGACTTGTTTATTTGAGTTCATCACCATAAATGCATTACTTTAACTGTCTTCTTCACGGTTTTTCTTGAAATAACACTCACTTTTAGTATGTCCCAATTTTTTACAGTAATAACACTTTTTAACTGGTCTTTTGTAATGTCCCGAGCCCGAGCTCTGGTTTTGATTACACTCACTTTGATAATGTCCCAGCTTATTGCACTTATAACACTTAATGTTTTTCTTAGCTACAAACGCCGATGCTGACGAATTTTGAGGCTCCTTTTCGTTAATACGTTCTTCTTCAATCAGTAATCTCGCGACGAGATTTTCCATCGTTTGTTTATCATCCGGCGCGGACTCCCACGCCGACACAAAATGTTTGTAAGCATCTGGGAGTGACATTAGCACTTTTGTTATGACGAATTTTTCTGAAATTTCTTCTCCCATCTGTTTCAGCTGGTTTCTTAATTCTTCTATTTTAGATAAGAACGTAGACATCGCCGTTCCCTCCTCATATTTGTACTGGAAGAAACGTTGTTGAACAATATGTATGCTTGTTTCAGATTTTTGCTCATACACACTCGCTAGTTTTCGCCACATTTCGGCTGACGTAGTACATGTTATGATATGCATCATGACGCTTTCTGACATTCTTGTAACAAGCCATGACTGAGCCTTCGCATCTTTCTTTTCCCATGCAGCCTTCTCAACCGCAGCCGATGGTTTCTCACTGCTTCCGTCTGTCACATCCAGTAGGCCTTGACTTCGTAACAAAACAACGGTTTGAAACTTCCATATATTCCAATTGGATGCTCCTTCCAACTTTATGTGCGTCTGGAGTTTTAAAGTATTGTCGTCTGCCATCTTCCTGTTCGTCCCTTCCTTGCTTTTATCGCTTGCAAGTTTTTTCTTCCCGCCGGTTTATAACCTCAACCCCACGCGGCAGTATTTTTGTTCACTGATCTCGACGAAAACAGTTAAATTGTTTTACTTTTTCTCAGGATTATGTGCCTGGGCCCATAACCTATTGAAATATAAGTAAAACAATGTTTTAGCTTAACACCAACTTTTATTTATTTAAAGCAGAAAGTTTATAACACACACAGTAACGGCCATTTTTAGCAGAAGAAGTGTTGCCAACATAAATCATAGACAACTTAATTACATTGCTACCAACACTAACCACTACGCCATTCGGTATCTAAGTATCTATCATCGATAAATTCACTGTCATTCATTTCTGGAGTTAGCCACGATTCGATTGGACAAAATATTGAAATAGATAGTGTTCAGTTTAGTGCGAGTACCTCTACAGTTCTGGTAAAATATTGTTAATGGATATATGCAGCTATATGTAATTTTTTTTATACCGTGGATAACTTAACACTGAAACCTGCAGGCTACGACGGCATGTTCGGCGTGGCGGTGTTCCACGCGTGCCTGAAGATGAAGATGTACTGCCACTCGCTGAAGAAGGCTTTCGAGGAGACGAGCGACGTGCAACAGCTGCGGCGCAGGATCGCCGACGTCATACAGGAGCAGGTCGAGGTTTACGCGTGAGTTGGTTGGAAGAGATTGCTTGGTAGCTGTTGTTTACGTTTTAAAGTGGAAAGGAGTGTTATAGCTGACACTTATAAATTACCTAAGTATTCTAACTTTGATGAAACTGTGTTGGAGTGAACGAATAATTATGCACTACATAAGTCTGATATAGCCGGCATTTTGTACAAACGATCTATTCTATGACACTTTCAGCTTTAAATTCTCCCTATTTATTACTTCTTATATTATGTTTGTCTACGCCGTGACGTAGACGCGGCTAGCCGGTTCAGCGGCCGCCCCTCCGGCCCCTCACCTCAAGCCTCACCCAACAGCAGACCTCCAACCATCGCGCTACCGAACGCACGTTCCGGCGATTCAAGTGAATTTAGTACTCAATATACGGATCAAACCATAAATCATCTACTTATTTCTCATGTCCCTAATCTCCTGGACATGAAGTGGCGACCGGACACGACCTGCAACTAGAAATCATCGGGTCAAACTATAAACTACGCAGCAAGACGAACATTCCAGAGCGCGCGGCAGCCGCCACGTTGGTTACGCAACAAGCAACCACGTTGTAACCTCCACTTCGAGTCGATTCCTGCTGCACCCAGTGGAGATACCACTACCTACCTACTGCCTAAATCACTGGACGTCGTCAGAAAGACCAATCAAGACCAATCTGCTGCTGCTGACGTGCCTACCTGGGCGCAGAGCCTAACTCCGAACACGAGAAGCCATAACCTACCTAACTTTCTACAACGAGGAGCCTGAACGTTGGAAAGGCACCTTACTGCAGAGGCATACCTGGAGAACATCTACCTGCAACACCTGCACACCTACCTGCCCGCGGAGCCATTCTACGAGGAGTTGAAGTTGCCACTACCAGACAACGCTTCGCCTGCCTAATCGAGTGAGCCCGTTCCTTTCTATTTCTTTCTACTCCTTTCCCTGTGGCTTTTACTTGTGCAAACTGGAGGCTAGGTTCTCTTACTATTGCTACCTAAATTCTACTTCCTATAGTATTCAAATTTTTCAAGCTACAAAGTAGTACAAGTCTACAGTAAGCAAATGAAACCATTACGCTAAGTTCTAATTACATTTACTGAGCACTTACCTAATACCCTTGCTTTCAACTTAATTATAAATCGTTTCTATATTTCCTACCTATAGAAAATTCACTTTGCCTATAAGTACATAGCTTTCACTATTTATTTGCTAGTTATAAATACGCGTAAGCTACACTCAATCTTATCTTACCCAATTAGGTACCTACGTACTAAATAAAACCTATTTACATCTAATGCAATGCTTACAACCGGTATTTGACCATATCGATTGCCTATTTACATTGCACTAGCTTTGCCTAAATTCTACTCAATTAAACCTATCACCTACCAACCTACCTAACTATTTCACATACAGGCCTACCTATGCACCTATAACTTGTATGTCTATAATCTATAACAGCTGATCAACCCAATCCATTGACCTATCTTCTTCAATTTGTTACCTACAGTTTATTCAACCTTCTTATCTCGCATCCTACCAAATCACCTTTCTATTCGCTCGCTTTGCTTCGCTTTAGACGGAACAACATTCTATTCCAGTGGTCGGCTCATACCTATCAGCCCGCAGCGGGCCAAGCCTGGAGCTGTGCACTCCGCGCGTCGCGCGCCGAGACTGACCCCCTCCACGCGCCGCTGACCTTGGCCGCCGAGCCCCAGCTGATCTCCGTGCCGCTGAAGTCAGGAGCGTACCGTAACAATTTTAAATACCTAACTAATAATTTTCTATTGATAGTTTCATCACATAATGGCGTCGGACGGAAAAGGCGCAATGAGTACCGATGTTAAAGATTTAATGGCCAAACGTAGTTCAATTAAAGGCCGCATTACCAAATTTAAAAATACTTTAGACATTTTGCAACCTGTACAAAACATTTCTACTATTGAAATAAACAAATTAGTGATGAAACTATCAAAATTCGAAGCCTTATTTATCGAGTTTGATGAGCTGCAGGGTCAGATTGAGATTCTGAACTATAGTAGTCAAGATGCTGAACTAGCAACCCGGGATTTGTTGGAACAAGATTTCTACCATTGTATTGCAACTGCCCAAGATATTATAAAAAATAATACTCCTCCTAGCAATGATGATCAAGCCAGTTCATGTACTTCCCATTCCCAATGTCACCACGATGATCACAACACTCTGGGCTTCCGTTTACCGGTAATTAATATTCCCGCTTTCGACGGAACATATTTCAAGTGGCTTGAGTTTAAAGAAACCTTCAAATCTTTAATTCATAAAAACGAAAACATAAAAAATATTTATAAATTTAAATATTTACAATCCTACGAGGGCGGGTCAATAAGTCCGTGACTTTTATAATTTCCCGCCACTTAACTGAAAGAACAACACTGCTCCTGTCAACAAGCATCTGTCAGTAGACATCTGTCAAAATTTGCACAAGTTACGTCACTTGGTTTGTGTTTTACACCCGTTCTTAGCAACAACCGCGTGATTTAAAAACATAATGGAAAAAACTGAATTTCGTGTGCTCACTAAGCATGATTTTTTTACGGAAAAAAACCATCACTGAAACCAAGGCTAAGCTTGATAAAGATTATGGGGACTCTGCACCATCAATATCTATGGTTAAAAGTGGTTTACTGAATTCCGTTGTGGCCGTACAAGTACGGAAGATGCCGGACGTCCATGGCACCCAGTTGAGGTCTCTACACCTGAAATGATTGAAAAAATTCACGACATGGTGTTGGCCGATCGGAGATTGAAAGTGAAAGGGATAGTGGAAGCCACAGGGATATCACGTGGCTAAGTGGTTTCAATTTTGAATGATCACTTGGGTATGAAAAAGCTTTCCGCAAGATGGCTGCCGCGTTTGCTCACAAACGCAATCGAATGACAACTTCGCAGAGGAGTGTTTGGCGTTGTTAAACCGAAATTCGGACGAGTTTTTGCGCCGTTTTGTATCCGTGGATGAAACGTGGATCCACCACAACACACCAGAGACCAAAAATCAGTCTAAACGGTGGGTTTCTCGGGGTGAATCGGCGCCAAAGAAGGCCAAGGTGGGTATTTTGATGACCTCGAGAAACCTCATTTTTTGGAAGGGATAAAAAAATTGCAGAAACTTTGCACAAAGTGTATAGAGCTCAAAGGAGACTACGTTGAAAAATAAATAAAAAAAATATCCAAAAACCAGTATTTTGTTCAAAAAGTCACGGACTTATTGACCCGCCCTCGTATCTGGAAGGTGAAGCAGCTCGAGTCGTTTGCAACTTAAAAGTTACCGACCAAAACTATTCTCAAGCGTGGCAATTATTATGCAGTCGCTACGATAACAAAAGACAGCTGATAGCTAACCACCTTAAATCATTATTGAGTATTGATAACATTCGTGAGTCGGATAAATCATTGCGTTATGTAATTGACCACATAAATAAAAATCTACGAGCTCTTAAAACACTAGGCCTACCTACCGAACATTGGGACGTTTTGATTATGTACCTAACTAGCACTAAATTAGATAACAGTACGTTGTTTAAATGGGGGGAAAGAAAGAACTCTTTACCTGAAATACCTACACTACAAGATTTTTTCGAGTTTCTGAAAAATCGGGCCGATGTTCTTGAGACAGTTAACAGAGGTAGGCAGGACAAAGTTACCAAACCAAATAATACCATTCCTTCTTCCAAAAATCAAACTAAAGTACTCAATGTTACTACAACTAAAGATCCATCTCGGTCCCAGTCTAAAGGTTCCGTGACATGCATTTTGTGTCAGGGGGGGGCACTTCCTACATGAGTGCTCGGACTTCAGGGCCAAGAGTCCCAGTGAAAGAAACTCAATTGTTTCTTCTAATAAATTATGCAATAATTGCCTAAAGAGCGGTCACACCGCCAATGTTTGTAAGTTATTAGGTCATTGTAAATTCTGCAAACAACGACACAACACACTTCTACACATAACGCCTAATAATAATAATAACACACAAACTAACCAATCAGTTGCAATGTCTGCCCTTTCCTCAACCGAAACATTGTTATGTACTGCAATGATAACATTAACAAATCCTAATACCAACCAAAGCATAACTGCTCGAGCGTTACTAGACTGCGGCAGCCAGTCAACGTTCATCACCAAGCATGTTCAAGACAAACTTAACCTACAACCCGAAAGCTCCGATATAAATATTATTGGTATCGCTAACACTCCCTTGAACCTAAATACACAGCGATGCGCTGTGAGCCTACAATCTCGTGACTCCAAATTCAATGTCACGACCTATTGCCTAGTATTGCCTATAATTTCCGATAGACTGCCTAAAAATGCAGTGGACACATCCTACCTAAACCTACCTAATGTCGAACTAGCAGATCCCACTTTCTTTGAACCATCAACAGTTGATATGCTCATTGGTGCGGATTTGTTTTGGGACATATTAGGATCCAAACAGCTCCCTCTAGCGAATAGCAACTTAACTCTTAGGAGTTCTAAACTGGGTTGGCTTATCGCGGGACCACTACCTATTAAATCTAATTTTCCAAACCTAATGAAAAACATAAAACTACCCTATGTAACTTTCTTCGTCAAGATGACTCACTACAATCAATTGATGAAAACCTAACAAAATTCTGGAAACTGGAAAGTTTACCTGAAACTAAACCTATATCTAAAGAAGATGCACTGTGTGAAGGGCACTTCTTATCTTTTTTTTTTTTTTTTTTTTTTTTAATAAATTGTTATCACTCCACAGACTTTATGTCCGTGCCTTTTGAAGAGTGGTAATTTTTATGAGATAGTTTTTAATTCTTTTATCTACTTTCTACTCGGTAAGGAAGTTTCATTTATATATAGGTATATATATTCTATCTTTTATATATATATTGTTCTTTTTTTTTTCTTTTTCTTTTTTCCCTTTTTTTTCCACTGCTGGGGGAAAATCCACATGGACACCTGGGAAGAGGACCCAGGTAGTGTCGGGCGTTAACCGACTAAAAACCCCCAGCCGTGTATCTCATTATACAAGATTATTTTTTTTTTTTTTTTTTCTTTTTTTTTTCCTTTTTTTTTAAATTAATGGTTTTCAGAGTCACACTTACATTAGTAATGGCAACAAACTTAACAAGGACAGGGCCAATGCCAGCTGTCTTCGGAGAACTTAGTAGACACCTGGCAATGGCTCGGCCCCTCAGTCGTTATAGGTCATGTTTTGCCTGATGTTAGTGTGTGACTCTGTTCTTAAAGATAACTTATTTTAATTGTTAGTTATGATATAATAATCAATAGGTTAGTTATATAAATTATTTTCCCAATTTGACCTATATTTTGCGCTCTTAACCAAAATTATATTTTATGATTTATTCCGCCCCGTTTTGCTTTAGCGAGGTTGCCGATAGCGTCCTCGGTGTCATCCGCATAGTAGGTGCAGGCGGTGGTGTGCCTCGACAGCGCCACTACTGCGTGAGGTATGCTATCGTGCAACTTTATTTTATCTTTTGTTCTTATGATAATAACGGATTCGTACGTCAATCCCTGTGCTTCGTGTATGGTTAGGACGCGTGAGCCCATTCCTTCACCATACCCTTGGCTGGTTAAGGTCTCTTTTTCTTCCTGTGTATGCACCAGGAACAGAGTGTTGGTTTGGGATTTGGGAATTACTGCGTCTGTTAACCTTTTCAGCTGCAGGGATTGGATGCGCGCTGTGGCTGCGTATATGCCTGAGTATACTTCCTTTAGGGCGTATGCAACATCCATGGGGTTTCTGTATGAGCACAACAGCTCCTGGGTGATGTTTGCTACCAGTGTTGGGCGATTGTACCTAAGCTCGAATAGGTTCTCTCTGTCGATATATGGTAGCTGATTGATGTCTCCGATCAGAGCAATATCACAGGCACGAGACAGGTGGGCGGCCATTACGATTGCCCCGAAATGGTTCATCAGGGCTTCGTCAATTATCAGGCGTTGGCAACCGACATGTTCTCTAAAGCCGTTTACCAGGACTGATGCCATCGTACGCACCCTAGTTTTGACCATGTCACCAATACGAGGCACTTCTTATCTAATACTACAAGAGATGATGATGGGCGTTTCTGCGTAGCTCTGCCTTTACGTACTGATCCCAGTACTTGTCTAGGTGATTCTTACAACTTAGCAAAAAAGAGGTTCTTCAATCTAGAATCTCGCTTTAGAAAACAGCCACAACTAAAAGAGCTCTATTCAGATTTTATACATGAGTATGAATCTCTCCACCATCTCTCTAGATCACCTACCGATATCCCACCTTACAGTCAATGCTATTTTCTACCACATCACCCAGTCTTGCGAGAAGAGAGTGAATCCACTCGTTTACGCGTAGTATTTGACGCAAGCGCGCGTAGCACTTCCGGTTTATCAATCAATGACCTTCAAATGATAGGACCGTCTATACAGGATTCACTTTTCAACATTTTGTTACGATTCAGACTTTACAGATATGTCCTATCCGGAGACATGGAGAAAATGTTCCGTCAAGTTTTGGTAAGGATACTGATCGTAACTATCAATTGATTTTATGGCGTGATAATGAAACCGACCCACTTGAAGTTCTTCGCCTTAATACGGTAACGTACGGTTTCGCTAGTGCTAGTTTTCTAACAAGCCGGTGCATTTGGCAACTTGGCGAAGAGTGCGAGAATCCGAGCATTAAAACTATTATTCAAAACGATATTTACTGCGACGATTTACTGACTGGCGCAAACACAGAAGAAGAGCTGCGGCTAATTCAAGGCTCAGTATCGAAAGAACTTCAACGGGGCCGCTTTCACCTAAGAAAATATCGTTCAAACTTACCTGATCTCTTTCCATCAAAATCACAAGCTCTAGAGCAAGATAAATTAAGGGTCGGCAATAGGCAATCGAGGGTTGGCATTGTCATAGAATTATGTAGTAAATGATGCTCTACAGCCTTGAAAAAAATCACACAGGTAGCCGAAGAGTCTAGCTAGGTGCTGAATCATTCGAATTTAAGTAAATGCTTATGGATAACTGTAAATTAATTACGAAAAACTAGTAAATCACACTCCCGTATTGTAACAACTGTGTCGTAATTATCAAGAATTTTCATATGATTCTTATCAAATTATAAAGATAAATGCTTGGACTAGGCGCTAAATACCTTGTTTTTTAATAAACACACACCTATTTTGTGTAAATTAATCCCAAACTTGAGCAATTTTTTTCCCTCAAATCTTCATACAAATATCTATGGCGGCTTTCTGTGTTATAAAATCATAAACACAAGCGACGTTTGACTCAGTCGGCCGGTGGCCTCCAAAGAAGGGTCACGTCGGTTTAGGCGGCACTGACAGCTCGCGATCTAATTGTGTACAGACACAAAATCACTGCACATTGGTTGTCATTGCACTTTTTCAACTTTTATGACACCAACATAATTTGATTTGAAATTGAGGACGCATAATTCTTATACTATATTCAATAAATTAAATGATAATGTTTTTTATTAGTTAAGTCCATGGTACTTCTTGATTAAATTATAATTATTAATGCCTAACTAACACTAACTAATATAAAATTAAAATTAAACTAAAAAGAAGATGCTGGCCAGATCGCTGCCACTGTCGGGTAGGGTACCCAAGACGCTGGCCGCGTTACCCCGCTATATAGCGATGCTTAGCCTTTGTGATAGGTAAGTGCCAGCCCTAGGGTCCCTTGAGACTTCTATTAGTCTGCTGCTGATGTCTTTAAAAAGCTGACGTGCCTCCGGTCCCCACGGCCCTGGGATGAGGAGCAGGAATATAGTGAATGGATCTAAGTGATGACAATACGTAGGAAGATTAGGTTAGGATTCAAAAACACAGTCTCACCATGAGAGGCATGGTCTCGTGAGGATCTGATGAGGGCAGTAACACGGGGGTGACTGAATTTTATTTCAAAGATTTAATAGCTAAAAGCATCGAGTTTGGGCTATTAAGTATGTTTTTCAGGCGTGTTTTGAAACTATACAAGGCCAGAACGCAGAGGTTGGGACTGCTCGCGTATATTTTCAAATTAAAATGGTGCCATGATTTACTTGAAAGTATACAAGGCCATTACGCACTAATCGCGTATATTTTCAAGTAAGTTGGGCCAAAATTATGGGTTGAAAATATACTGCAGCAGTTACCACTGCGTACTAATCGTGTATATTTTCAAGCGCCAAGCGGCAATGCGAGCACTTGAAACTATACGTGATTAGTTACCAGGTAGCCCTTTTGAATTGTTGCTCTCTCTTTCTTTCATGCGAAATAGTAATAAGTCTATTGCTTTCTAAACATTGCATCATCATTCCGCACTTGGCATTAATTTCGTAACGTGTTTTTTGTTTACACCGTAAGTTAAAAAGTAAATTGATATTAAACTGTAGAACTGTTGTTATAGTAAAAATTATCTCATAAGAGGGTGTAGAACAATTCATAAAATACAATTACGGTGAATTCAAAACTTGATGAAAAATATGTCTATTTAAAAAAAGATTAAAAAAAAAAAGATTTAAAGATTTATTTATTTCACCAAAAACATACGTACAAAGTATATTGAGCACTGTTTTCCGAACTAGATATAAATCTGTATTTCAGAAGACAGTTCTCTTCCAGATTAGGGCCTTACTGGTAAATAAACAAAAATAGAACACAAAATCAAATAATAATTTAAATTAATTTTATAACCAGTGTGTGGGTGTCTGTGCGAGCGTGTGTGTGTGTGTGTGTGTGTGTCCTACCTACCTACATACCTACTACACTCACGAGCAATGAATAAGTCCAAGTAGCAAAAAGTCAACACCAAATTACCCTAATTTTTTTAAACCATTAAATTTAAAATTTGATCAAAATTTACTATTTTAATTGGTTATAATAATATTTTGATGCGCTGTTAAATGCACTTTAATATTGCCGATGGCGTCATTAAGCTAGTCTTATCCGTTCAGGAGTGTAGTAGGTATTACTCTTAATTCATTTAAATAATAAGATATTAGTAGGTATGCTTACTTGCAAGTATGATTTCTATAAATATCAATTTATAAATCAAATTAGAGCTTGTTCATCTTCATTTATTGTCATTTTATAGGTATGACAGGCAGAACAAGTCAATTTTAGTCATTTACATTTACCGAAATAGTTAAGTAAATTAGAATCAGCATGTAGGTATAAATTATATGCGACAAGTACGCCAATCAAGCAATATGCGTAATAGCAATGTATATTTTCAAGTACGATTCAGTAAATCCCAACTTGAAAGTATACGCGATTAGTACGCACAAATCGTGTATATTTTCAAGTAAAATATTTATTTTTTTCACTTGAAACTATACAGTGCTAGTACACTATGGGTGCGTTCTGGCCTTGTATAGTTTCAAAACACGCGTTTTTCAGAGAGAGAGAGAGAGAAAGAGATTTTATTTTTCCTCTGGATGTGTTAGGTTTACTGGGTTTACTAAGTTCATTCTGTTAATGGCATCAAGTTGTTATGTGTTCATAAGTAATAATTATTTATATTTTTTATTATTATATTTATTTTAACAAAATGCTGTTGGTTCTCCACGAAAATGTAAAAATAAAAATAAATTCGTAACGTAAAATTGTCAATGACGGAATTTCTTCTATAGACAGTAGCCACAAAAAAACAAACGATAGATGGCGTGATTTGAAGATAAAGATACATTTATTCGACACATAGACAGCAACAACAAAAAAAATACAGATTTAAAGAAAAGAAACATATACTTATACAATACAACAAAGAAAAAAAAGGATACACATCAAAATAACTGGAAAAAATATAAGCCCCAATTTACTTGTGTGGGACAGGGAGTACCATAATATTTTTTTGGGGTACTCCCCATCTATGCGAAATATCAGCTTGATATCTTTACCCGTTTCTGAGAAAAAGGGCGGTGACAGACAGTCAGTCAGACAGACGGACAACAAAGAGATCCTATAACGGTTGATTTTTTTCTTTTGACGTTCGAAACCCTAAAATTAAGTAAAAATATTATGCTGCTACCAAAAAATGTACTTACATGTATTGAAAAAGCGGTATATAGTACTAAACAAATTATAAACAAACAAAAAACCCGACTGCACGCTAAAAAGATGAAAACAAGTCCCAATGTTAATGGAAAGTATCGTAGGTGGGGACCAGCAGAGGGTTCACCATTTAGCTGAATGTTACTTAGAAAACGGCCTTGAGTGGCGGTCAAGTTGGTCCCCGCCTGCGATACTTTCCTTTAACATTGGGACTTGTTTTCATGTTTTTAGCGTACAGTCGGGTTTTTCGTTTGTTTATAATTGTATTTTTTTATTTGTAACTTTTTAGTTGTTTTTATTTTATGAAATTTTACGTCAGTAGTTCATGATCATTTTTAATTTCAATAATTTTGGTGTTGTTATTTAAATACCTTCAATATGCATATTTTTGTAATGTGAAAATCAAGCCCTTTCATTTGATACCTTACACGGCAAAGTTGAATTATTATTTTTTCGATCATCACGTTATGTCCTCTAGAGGGCGCTATGTACATTTTAATGGAACGTCACATAGCCTATAACCATCGCGCCATCAATACGCTTCTAACAATACCTCATACATCAAAATCTATCAAGCCGTTTAGGCTACAGGAGGGAACAAAGAAACAGACAAACATACATACATACAATCAAAAAACATTACCCTCCTCCTTCGGCAGTCGGGTAAAAAGGAGTAAGACAGGGGGTCATTCTGAACTTTTGCTCTACGAGTTTTGGAAATTAACAAAAAAAAACCTTTTTCATAGAAACTGTTTAAAATGTACTTAGTATATGGAAGAGCGGGGTATCCTGGCACAGGTACTTTATACTTAAAAGATACCCCATCAACTATTGTAACTAGTATGTAAGTTTACGAAATAAAATATTTTGTATTTTGAATTTTGAATCTTTTTAGAAACTTTGTTGGACATGTGACTTTTTACCATGGAAAATGATTTTTTTTTCGCGAATTTGCAAATCTCTTAGAACAAAAGTTGTTCAGAATGACCCCTTGAGTCATCCCCTTTTGGCTTAGTATAGCCCTTTTGCGACACTATGTATTTACTTTGCTTTGTCGTCGGGGTTCAGTTGGCTGGAGGATGCCGGAAACTTATTATCTACACTTTAATACTTGTAGTTACCTTTCTACAAGTAAATACCACATTTGTTTGAGAAAGCTAATCGGGTTCCGAGTATAGAGTAAAGTGGCACCCCTATTAATTTCTACTCTTTCCTGGTGCCTACCAGTGTAAGTAAGAATTATACTTACCTACTTACCCTAAAATCACCCAAAATGTACTTGAACATAATTGTCAATAAAGTTGGCGAGTAAAAGTTTATCGACCCACTGTGCAAACTTACATGTGTGCGTGTCACTGCGTGTGCTGTGTGAAGAGCATTGAAAACCCAAAATTGGCGCGGCACGTCACCCTGTACGGGCCCTTAATGATAAGCAACTCCACTAGCACACTAGGGATTGGGTGGGATCCTACTTCAGATCAACTACATTTTAAAGTTCAACACATACCTAAAACTAATGAAACGACAAAACGATCTATCTTATCGACTACATTCAAAATATTCGACCCTCTCGGATTACTATCTCTCTATATCATTAAACCTAAAATAATTTTGCAAAACCTATGGAAACTAAAATGTGATTGGGACACTCCAGTGCCCAAAGAAATTCAAAACGCGTGGTCCAAATTTTCCAATCCACTTCATGAACTATCAAATTTAGAAATAAATAGAAGAGTGCTTGTTGACAACCCTATAAATATACAAATCCATTGTTTTTGCGATGCATCCCAACAAGCTTATGGTGCTTGTATCCATACCGCACTCCTAACTGCTAAGGCTCGCGTAGCTCCAACAAAACCGACGACGATCCCACGCCTTGAGCTTTGCGCTGCACTACTTGGGTCACTGTTAAGCGCTGCAGTTACTAAAGGCCTAAGGTGTACTATTGACAGTCAAGTGTTTTGGACTGACTCACAGGTCGTACTTGCCTGGCTGAAGTCGGAGCGCGCGACTATGACATTTGTTGCGAATAGGGTAGCCGCCATAAATGAGCTTACCAAATCTTCTTCTTGGCGCTATATTCATACGTCTGAAAACCCAGCAGATCTTGCATCACGTGGTATCGATCCCCAGTCAAGCAATGAATCTACGCTTTGGTGGCGTGGACCTACCTTTCTATCTCAACCAGAATCTCATTGGCCTACTCAAGTCGTCTCTATGCCCAAAGACGTACCTGAACTGAAAGCGTACTCCGCTATCGTGGGGGAGGCTGCGCCTTCAGCGCCTAAAATCGAATTTACAAAGTATTCTAATCTATCACATTTACTAAGAGTCTACGCAACAATCTTGAGATTTATACATAACTGTAGAAATCCAAACAACAAAATTATTGATCCATTAACATCTACTGAACTAAATGACATGGATATTATGGACACGATTGATACGTATCACGGAAATTCTTGGAATATGGAATGCCTAGGAACTATCACTATCACACCTGACATAGTAAAAACATACATTGATAAATTGGACATAAATAAGGGTAGTGGTATTGACAACATACCGCCAATTTTCATCGTAAAGTGTAAGGAATCCTTAGCTATTCCATTAAGTATACTGTTCGGTAGATCGATAGCAGAAGGCATCATGCCTGGTAAATGGAAAACAGCGAAGGTGGCGCCAATTTTTAAGGGAGGCACTAAATCAAAGGCTACTGACTATCGGCCCGTATCTGTTCTGTCCTGTATTAGTAAATTGCTAGAGAAAATAGTATACGACTCACTTTATCCACTAATATCCAAGAACATCCCAGAAAACCAGCATGGTTTTATGCGGAAACGTTCGGTAGTTTCGAATTTATTGCAGTCTTCCTGCTATGTGCTCAATAATATTGATGGTGGGAATCAAGTAGATGCTATTTATACCGATTTTTCAAAAGCATTCGATAAAGTGAGCCATTACGTTCTTTTGACGAAACTCAGCGCCATGGGGGTACATGGTAGTCTATTAAGATGGGTAACATCTTATGTTACCAATCGAAGCCAGGCTGTAGTTGTAGGAGGGGCACGTTCTGAACTTGTCAAAATGAGTTCTGGTGTACCGCAGGGTTCACTCTTGGGACCACTATTCTTCAATGCTTATATCTTTGACATCTGCAATTGCTTTCAAAATGCGCACTTTAATCTATTCGCAGATGATTTAAAACTATTTCTTATAGTCAATTCTAGTGACGACTGCATTAGATTACAGGATGACTTAACACGTTTGCAGAATTATTGTGAGAATAACAAACTGGAACTTAATGCTAATAAATGCTTCAAAATATCTTTTACGAGGAAAACTAATAAAATAGTATATAATTACACATTAGCTAATACAGTTCTGACGGAGAAAACCAAACTCAGGGATTTGGGTATCATTATGGACAGTAAAATGTTGTTTGATGCACACATTAGCCACATAATAACTCGTGCGAATAAAATGTTAGGATTCATTATGAGGGTAGGTCGTGATTTTTCTTGTACAGAAACCCTCAAAATTTTATACATGACTCACGTCCGAAGTATTCTGGAATTTAGCTCACCAGTGTGGTCGCCCCAGTATGACGTTTACAAACAGCGAATTGAGGCAGTACAACACAGATTTATTAGGCATCTGGCTTATAGGGAGCGAATTTCGTACAAAAATAATTATAAACTTTTGGAGAATTATTTTGGTTTAGATAGTTTAGAAAACCGTAGGGTGGCATCTGACATGAGATTGCTCTATGACATTGTTCATGCTAATATTGACTGTCCTGAACTGTTGTCGTTATTGCAATGGTGTGTTCCTAGAAAACGTACCAGAGTAACTCCGCTTTTTAGACCACTGCCCTACCATACCAACTACTGTTCCAATAACGCCTTAAAAAGAATTATGACAACGTACAATAAAAGATTCAGTAGCCTAGAGATATTTTCAACATCAAGAAATGTTTTTACTAACAATATCAGAATAAATATTGCAAATACACCGGGTTCGGAAGGTGTTTTAAACGATGAGTGATGGACATATTTTATGTTACAGACAAACCGCACACAACCACACACATACACACATATACACACACACACATACACAGCACACCAACACTCACACTTGCTTGCGTATGTAGGTATATTATAAATTTTTGATTATTGCATTAATTTTTAATTTTATAATGTTTTAAATGATCATGGATTTTTGTAATGTTTTATATTTTGTATTTTTAACGGTACTTAACGAATTTTATATTAATTCTTGTTTTAAAATTTTGTATTAAGTATCAAATTGTGAGTTTTATATTAATATTTGTAATGTTTTAAATATTGTGTTATAATAATTTTGAATTTTATATTATTTTTTGTAATTTTTTAATTTATTTTGTAATTTATTTTGTAAACTATACTAATTTAAGCTAATATTTTTGGTGTATAGTCGAAGCATATAATTGGCAATTTATAGTTGTAAGTTATGCTGTGATAATTTTCCCTTGTACATTGCTGTTTGTTTCGCTAATAAATAAAATAAATAAAATAAATAAATAAAAGCTGCACTCGACATCCTACTTAAAATAGCTCAATCAGAGTCCTTTTCAAAAGAAATTAATCAATTAAAATCAGGCACACCTTTACATGCAAAATGTTCAATTCTCTCCCTCAACCCCTTTATCCACACTGATGGACTACTTCGAGTTGGAGGAAGAATTTCAAATTCTACTTACCCCTTTGATAAAAAACATCAAATTTTATTAAAGGCTGATCATCATCTGACTAAACTTATTTTTGAGCAAAAACACAAACTTCTCTTTCATGCCGGCCCCTCTCACCTACTTACTTGCATCCGTGAGAGAAGAATATTGGCCTATTAGTGGTCGAAATCTAGCAAGAAAGGTCACTCGCCAATGTATAGTCTGCCGTCGTTTCAACGCGCAACCTATGTCTAACATTATGGGTGACATACCTAACGAGCGCCTTCAAGCGGACTATCCCTTTAACACTGTCGGCATCGACTACGCTGGTCCGTTCTACATCACTGATCGTAAGGGCCGAGGATGCAAGATCACTAAATGTTATCTGTGCGTTTTCGTCTGTTTTCGTTTTAAATGTATCCATTTAGAAACAGTCAGTGAACTAACAAAGGATGCCTTTATTATGACTTTGTCTAGATTTATTGCTAGACGAGGCCTACCTAGCGTAGTATATTGCGACAATGGTAAAAACTTTGTTTCGGCAGCGAAAGAAATCAGTACCTTCCTCAATTCCAACAAGAACTCAATTGCTGACTTTGCAGCTCAAAAGGGCATAGAGTTCAAGTTTTCACCTGTATACGCTCCTCACTTCAACGGCCTGGTTGAAGCTGGTGTCAAATCAGCCAAGTTCCACCTCCAGCGAATATTAGGCAATAACCACCTTACGTTTGAGGAGCTATCCTCCATGTTTGCCCAAATAGAAGCCATACTCAACAGCCGTCCCCTATGTCCCCTAAGCACCTCTCCTCTAGACTTCCAAGCCCTAACCCCGGGACACTTCTTAATAGGCAGGCCGCTGACGTCTTTACCCACTCCGAGCTTGATTGACATCAACTTCAATCGCCTAGACCGATTTCAACGCCTGGAACAACTAAGGCAACATTTTTGGCAGCGCTGGGCTAATGAGTATATTTCTCAACTTCAACAGCGTACCAAATGGCGAGTCAAGTCCAACGAACTCAAGCTCAACGATCTGGTCCTGCTAAAGGAAGACACATCTCCTCTCCACTGGCGCCTCGGACGCGTGCACCAGATCTTCCCTGGACCTGATGGCGTCCCACGTGTGGCCGACATATCCACCACCAACGGGATCATGAGAAGGGCCCTAAACCGCATCTGCCTTCTCCATCGACCAGACGACGAGTGTTGAAGGCAAGGAGCCTTCAACGGGCGGGAGGATGTCTACGCCGTGACGTAGACGCGGCTAGCCGGTTCAGCGGCCGCCCCTCCGGCCCCTCACCTCAAGCCTCACCCAACAGCAGACCTCCAACCATCGCGCTACCGAACGCACGTTCCGGCGATTCAAGTGAATTTAGTACTCAATATACCGATCAAACCATAAATCATCTACTTATTTCTCATGTCCCTAATCTCCTGGACAATGTTTTAATAGCTTCCTAATATATATAATCTAAAGTACCTACTAAGTAGGTAAACTGCCGTGCCAGGGGTAATGAAACTGGCAGCTGATATTATAAACCTCCTAGGTATTAAGGTAGCTTTACATAACAATGCATTACTTAAGTTACCTACGATTTATAGTGAAACTAGCTGTTCCCGCGAGCTTCGCTTTGCCTTAAAAAGTTTTCCCTTGGTAATTCCGGGATAAAAAGTAGCCTATGTTCTTTCTTAGGGTCTAGACCAGCTATACTCATCCTGCGGCCCGCGGGCCAAAAGGTTGAGTACCAGGGGTCTAGACCATATGTATACCAAATTTCATTGAAATCCGTTCAGTAGTTTTGGCGTGAAAGAGTAACAGACAGACCGACAGACAGACACAGTTACTTTCGCATTTATAATATTAATATAATATTATATATATTATATTTAGGATTTAGGATTAGGATTGGTTAGGATAGTAGGTATACCCGTTTCAGCTAAGATAAATCCTGTGACGTTATAGGGACGTTTTGAGTTTTGCGGTAGGTACTAGAGATATCCCATACTGAAATTCTATAGAGTTTGTCATCGACTTATTGTGTGAGTCGTATCCAAATAAATGTAATTACTTAAGTACTTACTTAATTCACACATATTTCGCAATACTATTTTTGCGTAGGTACCTATAATTCGGAAAATTTTGAACTGTCACAGGAATGATGTTAGCTGTGTTAGCTGAAACGAGGTACTTATAGCTACTATTTAACAATATGGATCTACGAATAAATAATTAATGTAGTTATTTATGTCCACCAAGCCGCACTAGGCCAGCGTAGTGAACTAGGCCTTAACCCTTCCTTCATTGGAAGGAGACCCGTGCCCCAGCAGTGGGGACGCGATGGGTCGTCGTGATGATAGTAAAGTAAAGTAAAAGTAAAAATGTTTATTTCCTTTAAAAATATACAAGAGATGGTGAATGTACTGACCCCCACACTAGGCAATGCCTGTCCCGTGGAGGATAGAGATAATAATTAACCCATTTAAATGCGGCTTTACAAGAACATAAAACTTATACAGTGCAATCTTGGATAAATTTGATATATGTTAGAAAATAAAATAAAATGTGTGTTTGTGTGTATGTGTGGGTGTGTGTGTGTGTGTGTGATGGTGTGTTTGTGTGTTTAGATTACTTTACAAGGGGTGCCAGAAAGTGTGTATTATGCGGTAAGTGCCAGGAGGTGTGATGAAATGTGCGCTATTTTAACTGTTTTAATAGACTTTCTGATTCATCATAGGTCCAGCTTATGAGATGATTCATCATCATCATCATCATCATCATCAGCCAATAATCATCCACTGCTGGACATAGGCCTCTCCCAAGGAGCGCCACAACACTCGGTCCTCGGCCTTCCTCATCCAACCACTACCCGCCACCCGCCTAAGGTCGTCAGTCCAGCGGGCAGGAGGGCGTCCCACGCTGCGTTTGCCTGTTCGTGATCTCCACTCGAGAACTCGTCTACCCCAACGGTTATCGGTTCTTCGGCAGATATGACCAGCCCACTGCCACTTCAGCTTGCATATTTTGACAGCTATGTCGGTAACCTTAGTCCTCTGACGGATAACCTCATTTCTGATACGATCCATCAGAGAAACCCCAAGCATAGCTCTCTCCATAGCACGCTGAGCGACTTTAAATCGGTGGACCAGTCCTACCGTCAGTGTCCACGTCTCTGCACCATACGTCATCACTGGCAGGACGCACTGGTTGAAGGCTTTTGTCTTCAGGCTCTGAGGAATGGCCGAGGAGAATATGTGACGAAGTTTCCCGAATGCAGCCCAACCCAGTTGGATGCGCCTTGCAGCCTCCTTGTCGAAGTTGCTTCTGCCTAGCCGAATAGTCTGCCCGAGGTAGACATATTCTTGCACAACATCGAGTGTTGCCTCACCAACGGCGACCGGCTCCGGTTTGTGAGCATTGTACATGACTTTCGTCTTGTCCAAGTTCATTCCGAGGCCTACACGTCGGGAAGCAGCATTTAGGCCACTTAGCATCCAGCTGAGTTCCTGCAGAGATTCTGCCATAATAACGATGTCGTCCGCGAAGCGGAGGTGTGACATGTACTCGCCATTTATACATAAGCCATGTCCTTTCCAGTCCAACGTCTTAAAGACATCTTCCAATGCATTGGTGAACAGTTTCGGAGATATCACATCCCCCTGTCTCACTCCACGTTGCAGTTGGATAGGTCTTGTCTTGTGGTCCTGTACTTGGACAGTCATAGTAGCGGCATTGTACAGACATCTCAACACCTCGATATAGCGCCAATCGATTTGGCATCTCTGCAAGGATTCCAAAACTGCCCAGGTCTCGATGGAGTCGAAGGCTTTTTCATAGTCCATGAGATGATTGGTGATAATTAATTTGGTTTCAAAGGTAGAGCAGTGTTTGAAGTTAAAAAAATAGACCAGTTTATTATAAATGAATGGAAATGTGTAAAGTCGAAAGCGTTGCGCAAAGGAAGTCTTTACTGATGGTGTAGGTAATTTGAAGACTCTCTTTCTATGATGATGATGATGATTTAGTTATTTATTGTCAGGTTCGTGGACAAGATCCAGGAGACGTTCAACACGTGGCTCGGCATCATCCTCATGGGCACCATCACGCAGATCTGCAACTGCATGTACCAGATCATAGAGGTACCTCACACGATATTGTTATTTAGAAATAAACCTTACAGTTATCCAAGGAACATTTATCTTGACCAACGGCCTTAGATTAAAAATATACCTACGAACATGATGATGTGTCACCAATGATTTCAAAAGGAAGCATGCGCCGGTCTGAAACAAATTCTGACAGATACCTATATGAGATTTTAGGACCAGCGCGAGGGTGCCATTTTCTTGAGCGGTTGGGCCTGTCTTTAGGGCTCCTGCACATGATGCCGCCGCCACGCCGTCGCCGCGCCGACGCGACGCCGCGTATACGAGTCGCGCGTTCCCTTCCCTCCCTGTCGTTGCATTCATTCCATTACCGGCCAACCCATGCACGTTCGTATGCGGGCGGTAATGGAATGAATGCAACGACAGGGAGGGCAACGAGCGCGGTGGCAGCGCGGCGGCGGCGCGGTGGCGGGCTTCGCGCGACTCGTATCTACAGTGTGAATGCGCGGCGTCTCGGCATCGTGTGCAGGAGCCCTTACGGTGCATATGTCGCAGGCAATTTGTAAGATTAGGGCGTGCAAAACCGGTTAACCGGAAAACCGGTTAACCGGACAATATATCACGGTTTTTCATAACCGGTTTTGAGAGTTCAAAACCGGAAACCGAAAACCGGGTTTTCACCGATTTTGATCGTATTTTTATATACTTTTTTACATACATTAGAAGTTGTACCCATAAACTCTAAAAATAAAAGAATTTGTGTATCGGTTGGCACACTGATGGACACTAGATTAATGCTGAAACTCATAAAAAAGAACTAAAATATTGTATGGAAATTGAGTGACGATTTTCTGGTGCACATGCCGGCACTCTGCCTAGGCGCAGTAAAGCAAACACGACGTCAGTGACCGATGTGTGCGTGTGAGTTCACATTTTTTGCTGTATGAAAACTTATTGCTGTGTGAAAAAAAGGTACTCTGGGTGCACATAATTATAACGTTGAAATCTGGCCCAATAAAGCACAACAAGGTGGTCTTCATACTAACTCTAGGTAAAACAGGACTGCATTGACCGTTGTTGAAAATATAATTAGGCCAAGTGCGGGGACTGCATTCGACGTTATGGAATTTTTCATGAAGTGTTGAGGACGTCAAATCAAATGCAGTCGTGTCCATCAATGAGTTAGGCTTTCTTTCGTTGCGTTGATATGAACAAATCTGTAATACATCAAAAAAACATTCATCATCTTACTGCTACTATAGAGTGGTCGTAAGAATCAGACGATAAATGTTTTTTTTTCAAAATCTGCCTGTATGTTTAAAATATACAATTATTTATGATAACAGAACGATATAAAAACACCATTAAGGTGCCACACACTTTTTTTTAGATGTGATAACAGTAAGTACTATGATAATGCTTATTTAACTTTTTTTCCTGTTCACTAAATTATTAATTAAAATAATAAATAAATAAAATAAAATTTATTTGAGCAGTAAAATAGTAACATTACAATTAAATAGTGTCACTGTTACCCGTACTAGGTCATCCCTGTATTACAGGCAACAGTGCCCTCCATAAGATAGCACAGTTTGTGAGTTTTACTTGTACAATTTGGTAGACTTAATATAAATTTAACATGCTTAAAATTAACATGCAGACATAACTAATAAATTGAAACGTGTATTACAAAAACTTTATCACAAATAAGGTAAAACAAATGTTGTAAAATTATCTCTAAAATATAGAACTAGTATGTATTTAACAACTAAATACAAAACCTACTACAATAGATTAAATAATTAATGAAAATCCAGTATTGACAATATCCATGAGTAATTAATTAATTAAAATTATTTATTTTATATAAAATTAATTGCTATTAAATTTATTTTATTTAAAATTTTCATATTTATAATTAGATATTATTACAATAAAAATAAAAATACGCATATTTGATTTTTTGATTATTATTAGGCAATTGTGATTAGTCAATTTTCTGTTTCTGCATATGTTAACGACATTAGAAAAGTGGTAGTCCATTTTTTTAATTCAAATTTTTTTAGAGTATACAATGTGTTGAGTTGACTTAATTTATTATATAAAAATTTACCAATGGCCGGTTTGAAACCTCTTGCAAACTTAGTTCTGCAAGTGTCTAAATCGAAGACTATGTCCTTACGCCTTTTATATCTAAAGTTAGTTTTACCATGTTGTAGTGTAATAGAGTGTGCGTCAAGAACACAGTTCAAGATGAATGATTTCCTGATAGACAATATGCATGAGGAGTTGTAGACAATAGTTGTTGGGGTTCTAATAGGCAGGAATAAACATACTTTTAGAGCAGCTCGCTGACCACGCTCTAGTGGCAGCATGTGAGTCTTTGCTGTCCCACCCCAAACGCCAATACAATAAGTAACAATGCTGTGACACAGTGCAAGATAGATGGTCTTCATTGTGTGTGGGCCTGCTACGTGACGAATATTTTTAAAAACTGATAGAAGTTTTCGTACACGAACAGTGACTGATTTAATGTGTTCTTGAAAAGTTAAACATTGGTCAAGAATGACTCCGAGGTATTTGATTGATTCAACTTTTTGAAGTTTATCACAAGGACATTTTGTTGGGAGAGAGTCATAACATGTCTCACTATGAACTTTAATGCCAAAAGAATCAGGGTTTGGTTGAGTAGAAGAGACAATTGTAAATGTCATGTATTTTGTTTTTTCAGCATTTAAACTGAGAAGATTATCTGCAAGCCATTTGCAAACCGTATCAAAACCAGCTTGCGCTCTATTGAATACAACCTCCCAACTTGTTCCCTTAAACAGTAACACTGTATCATCTGCAAAGGTTGTAATTTGTACAAATGGTATTTTGATATTACAAAGGTTATTTATATATAGAAGGAAGAGGGTTGGGCCAAGGATACTACCTTGAGGAACGCCAAAGTCCATCGAACGTGGCTCACTAGTAAAGTTTCCTACTCTCACGCTTTGTTGTCTTCCAGAGAGATAGTCTCGGAAAAGATCTAGCTGTGAGCCCCGAACGCCAACTTTCTCGAGTTTGTCCAGAAGTAAGGGGATCGATATAGTATCAAATGCCTTACGGAGATCTAGAAATATGGCTAAGCATTTATCCTTCTCATCTAATCCTCGAACAATACTCTCTGTTAGCCTTGATACAGCATGGGTGGTCGATTTTCCTTTGCGAAAGCCGAACTGTTTTGATGATATAATCATATGCTTTTCCAAGTAATCCACAAGTTGTTTATTTATAATTTTTTCTAGAATTTTTGATAAAGTAGGTAACAGTGAAATCGGTCTATAGTTACTTGGAATAGCTTTATCACCTGATTTATGTATTGGTATAATTATAGACTTTTTTAGAGCTGAAGGAAAGGTACCAGAAGATATAGATAGGTTACATATGTGTAATATTGGAGTGGCGAGGTGTTTGATATTTTGTTTTATAATAGCAGTTGAAATATTGTCCCAACCAGACGAGAACGTGTTTTTAAGTGTATTTACTATGGAAATTAATTCAGTATCATTTATAGTTAAAAGAACAAATGAATTAGGAGAGCCAATTGTATCTTTTGTATGTATTGGCTGGGTCAAAGCTCTGCGAGAAACAATGTTTTGTGCTAGTTTTCGCCCAACACTAGTAAAGTAGTCGTTTGCCTCATTCAATGTTTTTACAGGATCCTTAGCTGGAGATATCATATCAAGTGATGCATTTTTTTTAGGTTTATAACGAGTTATATCATTAATTACTTTCCAAGTTTGTTTCATACTGACCTTCGTAGCCGCATCTAATATAGATTTTTCATGTTTCCGTTTCAATGATTTGAGAATTTTGTTGCAATAGTTTCTGTACCTACGATAAGTTATTGCCAATATTAGATTATCTGGATCCAAATTTACTTTTTTGTGCATCTGGTCTCTATTTTTCAAGCATCGAAGGAGGCCTGGTGTCATCCAGGGTTTTAACTGTATTTTTCGTTTAGATAGAACCGATACCGTAGTATTTGAAGTTATCACGTCGTTAATTTTTTTTATGAAAAGATTTGTAGCTAAATTACTATCGTTACAGTTAACCACATCATTGAAATCCATGGCAGAAATTTCCTTGTTGATCCCTTGGTAGTTCACTTTAGCGACAGTATTAGTTGTATGGTGTATATTGCTATGCTTGAGGTTAAGTGAAATAAGTACAGTTTTATGATCAGTTATACTACTATTTATTACCAAGGTATGAGAATTAAATTTAGATTTTAGAACTATGTGATCCAGGCAAGTTTTTTTCCTAGTGGGGAATGTATGAGCTGGAAGAAGTCCAAAACCTGCAGTAAGGTCTAAATAAAATGAGGAACGATGGTCATTTGTATCAGTGGCAATATCAATATTGATATCACCGATAATTATAACATTTTTGTATTTACTAAGTTTATTTAAGATTATTTCTAATGAGGATAAAAATGCATCTATAGTTTTCATGAACGGTGGTCTGTAAATTGAGATAAGAGCAATTTCCTTTTCTATGATTGATACAATACAATTCGCATCACTAAAGTCCGGTTCATAAGAAGTCACATTTAAACTGTTTTTACAGTAGACAACAACACCATCATTTTGATTTACATTTTTTTTGGTTGAGAATGAGTAAAAATTATCGAAATGCGGTAGAGTTTGATTTGTTGGGCAGTTCAACCAACATTCGGTAAATACCATAATATCAGCATCAATACTCGAGCGTTTTAATGTGGCTTCAAAGTCAGAAATATTACAACAGATACTTCTAATGTTTTGGCTTAAAATGTTTATTTGTCTATTTGAACTGGTAAGATAGTTTTGACATTCATCCACATTACAGCAATACGGAGTAGACACCTGGTATTCATCGATAGATTCGATCACATGATTTATATCAGAATCCATATATTTTTTTTTATTTAAATTATGTAGTTGTCTTGAGAGTAACCAAGTGATTTAGATGTACAGTACAGAAACATGATAGGCATTTTTGTTTCCATATATTTTTTATGTACAGTTGTTTATGTCCAGTGTATAGAGTTGGTATAATATATCTTCTTATGAAAAGTAGGTAAGTGATAATTGCCTGTGATGGTACAAACGTTTTAGTAACAAATATTAGCATAATAATTGATTCAAATAACAAAAATAGTTCAGAAGTTATGCTGTTGTACGTGTCATGGGTTATAAAAGGATTTTGTAAAAATATAGGAGTACAATCATTTTTACACAATATTAAAATTAAAATTAAATAAAATATCACACAGATGGCGCATGCAGTACAGAATTCAAACACAGTGTGATTGAACATAATAATTAGGTTTAGTTTCAATTGATTAATTAAGTAAACAAGAGATACAATTATGAGACAACATAGTCATTTTTCTGTTGCCTGGCGCTTCATTTGCCCAAGTTGTTCCTCACTTTTCACTAATATGTGAGGTGAGCCTTCTTTTTGACGCATGAAAATCCTGCCGTTTGATGGCCATACAAAAGAATATCCCTCTGTTTTTGCAAATTCGCGGCACAGGAACAGCAGACGTTTCATCTTTGGTGTAAGGAGGAATTTGTCATATGGTTGATTAAAAATAGGTAAGTATATCATAAAAAATGTTTTATTCGTATGTTTTGTGGATATCTCTATCTAAGAATATGGGTTCCTTGTTTAATTAGTACTGTATGACAAAAAATATTTAAGTAATATCAAAACCGGTGAAAAACCGGTTACCCGGTTTTGAGGCTAAAAACCGAAAATTCAAAACCGGTTTTGAAAACCTTCCGGTTTTGCACGCCCTATGTAAGATCTCGCCGTTTACATACGGCGTCGTCAGTTTACAAACGCTCGCTGTTTTGTAGTTTGCCGAAGGCATATTCATAACTGGTTCAATCGTTCTGATTTCGACGTTAATTGCAGTTTTAGGGTGACCATGATTAAACACTGTTTGAACTTTGAACAAATGGAAAATCTGACTTTATTTCAGGATTTCAAGTACGACTTTTTACTTTTGTTTTTTAAAGTAGGTACCTAAGCAGGCACTACATAAGTTTACATATTTTATAAAAAGATACATTTAAATAAAAAACGTATTCATTTATACAGAACAATAAAACTAGGCATTCCCAGATAAAAACAAACACTGGTGCCCGAATGCACAAAATTAGTTAAACGCTACACTCTTTACTTTATTTGGTGAAAATACTTCTACACTCGTAATATTTGCACCGTTTTGAGTATTTATTGAGTCACAGAACCACTACTTGACGCCATTTTTGTTGTTGTGATCAACAGCGCCGCGCGTGGTAAGAAACAGAACTAAATTCTTCAATTTGCCGCGGCATTTTGTAAACGTCGTATGGATTGTCAATGAAATGTTGTGGCATACTATAAAATGACACGGCAATATACATTTTGCCTTCGGCATTACAAAACAGCGAGCGTTTGTAAAATGATGACGCCGTATGTAAACGGCGAGATCTTACAAAATGCCTGCGACACATGTAACAGCTCATCTGAGATTACAGGGGTTTACTCTCTAAATCGACCAACGAACTCCACGACTCTATCTTGTGTAGGTATACCTAAGCGTGCTGATTGCGTGACAATTCTCGTTCGCTCGTTCGATTTAGAGAATGAATCCCTGTTACCGAACACTTAAAACTGCGTAAGGGTTGATGACATTAAAAAAACCGGAAAATGCTCCGTAAGTGAGCGCTTTCGCATAATCAGGTTACCGGTACAGGTAGATACAGGGAACCCGATTCTCTATGTAAGAACCCTATTCTATTCTCTGTGGGGGTGTAAGTACCTGCACCTGGCTCTCTCGAGTGGAACCTTTGTGCATATCCCCAAGGTCTAAACTGCCTTCCTAAGCTTGGACCATTTCCCACCACGCTGGTCCACTGCGGGTTGGTGGGTTCACATATCTAGATGTGCTACATCTAGATATGCAGGTTTCCTCACGATGTTTTCCTTCACCGTAAGAGCGATGGTATACAAATACAAAAAAAATACAAAAATACAAAAACGTTTATTCATTTGCCAAAAAGTTTTTCAGTAAACTAAGCTTGACCCCTTCTTTTAAGTACATAAGCACCTGTGCCAGAAGAGGTCACTCTTTCTTAACAAAGTAATTTAGCCAAATTTTGACATAATTTAATTCTTATAAGTATTAAGTACAATGACACGGTTATACTATTTTAGTTTTTAATATTAAATTTAAAGCATAAATTATGTTATGTGAAGTATAATTCAAGTTTTGTTCAAGTATAATGTTTCAGGTCTAACATATTTCAGTAAGTATTGAACCAGTCATACACTGAAGGATAAGTATAAAACCAAAAATGTAATTAAGTATTTAATTGAGATATAAAAGTAAGAATTCAATTTATTTTATTTATCACCCAATACCTTAGTATAGGAAGATTACAAGTTATATTCAAGATTTTCAGTAAACATACTTTAATAAACAGTAATCAATTGACAGTTTGAGTTTCATTTCATTCCATTTAAGTTAATAAGTGCTAGACAATAAAAAGATTTACATACTCAATCAATTCCAGTAAATTACCTTTATGAGCAACAGTATGAGATGTGCAGTGTGGTAGCTTCAAACAAAAATATTATCTACTATATCAGTAAATATCATTTTATTTAAGTTGTGGTAAGTGCTAGACAATAAATAGATTTACATAATGAACTTTAGTAAATTACTTTTAATTACACATTCATGAGTTAGGTACAGTATGAGATTTACAGTGTGGCAGCTTCAAACAAAAGAATATCATTGAAAGAAATTGGATTTAAGCAATTGAGATATACAAGTATTCAACACCTTAGAATAGGAAGATTACAAGTCATTGAAGATTTTTAGTAAGCAAAATTTATTAAATTGTGAGTATCAAGGCAGTCAGATGTTGAGTAGTTAATTGAAAAACTTAAAATGTGAATAATTACAGCTATACAAGCAAAAATCAAACAGTTTTATTGCCTTAGATACCCTTTTGAATGAGTTAGGGTTAAAAGTTCCATAGATTTACAGTTTGAGTTAAATATTATTTTATGTTATTATGCTAAAGTAAGAGATAGACAATAAAAAGATTAACATAATTAAATTTTATTTAGTATATATTACTTTCATTTATACAGTTTGAGATGAACAGTGTGGTAGCTTCAAACAAAAATATCATTTAATCTGAAGGCATTTCAAGGTTAGCAGGTATCTGTATCATGTATTCATGTCATAAAATAACACTAACTAAAATATAACAAAAATAATAACAAAACAAATACAACACACCAGCAGTTGATCAGTAAAACAGCACCCTAAGAGCTTCACAAGTAGACAAGTATTTAAAAGTAGATAACAAAAGATTGGTATCGAGATGTTACTTTTCTATCTTTATTTATTGATTCTCTAAATCCAAAACCAAAACCAAAACAACCACTTAAAATTTATTATATTCAAGAAGTTTTTCACATTCACAATATTCCAAGGATTTCAACCATTCAGTTAAAGACTTTTTACATTCATGATACGACATAAAGTATATTTCTAGTTCTTTATTTATAGTATTGAATAGATGAGATGATTGGTGAGGATATTGTATCTGTGCAAACAAAGTTCTAACTGGGAGGGACTTGGCCACAACATCCTTTCTTCTTTTATTTAATATGCTGATGTCAAATTTAAGTGTTGTGTGCTTTTTCAGTATAACATGTAATATATAAAGTTGTCTTATTGATAATAGGTTACTTGTATGGTACAGCTCGCGAGTACTAAAGGTTCGTTTTTTAAAATACATGACTTTAAGAAGAATTCTTTGTGCACGTTCTACCTCTATGAACTTTGTTTTTAGCGCACCACCCCAGACAGTGATACAATATATTATTAATGATTGTGCGAGGGCTATGTATATTTTGTTTAGAAGATTTTTGTCAGTCACGTGCCGCAGTGTTTTAAATATCCATATTAGTTTCCTTAATCTCCCTGCGAGGGCCTCTATTTGCGAATGCCACGAAAGACGTTGGTCTATGATGACACCCAAATATTTTACGAAGCTAACTTTAGTAATAGCTGGGCAGGTACATTTTGACTGGGCTATGTTGGTACAGTTGTGAATTTTGATATTGTATGAACTATCAGGTTGGCTATTATTATAGATCGAAAAGCACATGAAATTGGTTTTAGCGGTGTTGAGTGTAAGTAAGTTGGATTCTAACCAGTTTGAAATAGAAGCCAATCCTTTTTCTGCTGCTATCTTAATAGTGTCCCAAGACTTACCAGTAAAGACCACTGCTGTGTCATCTGCATATGAGACAACCTGGGTGTTATCAAGTTCTATGTTGCATAATTCATTGATATATATCAAAAATAGGGTAGGACCCAGTACAGAACCCTGAGGGACCCCGTAGCTTATACTTGTGACGTCACTGACAGTTTGTTCAATTTTAACTCTTTGTCTTCTCTCACTTAGATAATCCCCAAGCAACTGCAAAGCCGTACCCCTGATTCCAATTTTTTCTAGTTTGTTCACCAGAATGGGGACAGAGACAGTATCAAATGCCTTTTTGAGGTCTAAAAATACTGTCAGACATTTGCCTTTATTGTCAAGTTGATCTATGATTTTTGATGTAATAGATAAAACAGCATCTTGTGTACTTTTACCTTTACGAAATCCATATTGATAATCAGATAAAATTTTGTATTTATCAAGATAATTTATTAGTCTGTTGTTAATTAACTTTTCTAGAATTTTAGATAATGATGGTAAAACTGAAATTGGTCTGTAATTATTAACATCATCTCTGTCCCCACTCTTGTGAACCGGGGTTATGATTGCTATTTTTAATAGTGCAGGGAATACACCCATGGTAAAGCAGAGATTTGCCAGGTGAGAGATGACGGGTACTATTTCTTTTCTAGCTACTTTGAGAAAACTGGATGGTATACCGTCCCACCCGGGCGCACTATCTGATTTAAGTCCCATTAGTATAGTATGAACTTCTTCGGGATCTGTGTCTAACATAGCAAATGACGATAATGAAGGTAAGCTTTGGGAAGTAGTATAACAATTTGTATTGTGCTTAGGTATTTTATCACCCATTTTTTGAGTAATAGCATTAGCAAGGTTTTTTCCAATATCAGCAAAAAAATTATTAACGTAATCAACAGATTCCTGAGAGGTGGACTTAGTTTGTAGTAATTTTGTACTATCCGATTTATTATTCTTTATATGAGTTATATTTTTTATATTTTTCCATAAACTTTTTGATGTTTTCGAGGCAAATTGTAATAACCTTCTTTGATAATTTCTTTTAATTTTCTTGAGTAAATTGTTGCAGAAGTTACGGTATCTTCTAAAGGTAATTTTCAAGATTTCATCCCCTGTGTTAGCACGTAGCTGTTTTTGGATATTATTACGGTTTCTAATGCATCGTAAGAGTCCTGGAGTAATCCAGGGTTTAATAATTCTTTGGTTTTTTGAAAGGACAAAGGCAGGGTTCTAAGGACGTTTTGTACCACTATGGAAATGACGGGTTCCGTAATGAAAGTACCATGATTAGAGAGACACTGTACAGGTACACAAGTCAATTAATTACTAGATTTTTAGAAGCTGGGAGAAAAGAGAAAAACGGAAAAAAAGAATCTTTAAAATGTAGTCGCAATGGAACGTAAACATTCATACAGGAAGAATGGAACGTCAAGTGAAGTAATGTTTATGCCAAGTACTCTGTGATTTATAATTATGATAAAAATTGACAAACCAGAGCAGAAAAATTGAAATGATAAAAAAATGTGTCATGTCAACAACTAAACGTCAACACCATGTCAACACTTGAACAACACAAGACGAACAACGTGAATAATAATTTGATAATAATATGTTAGGTATATCAAGTTATATGTTTACGTTTAAATAAATACGGGACGTGCAACGTACATAATAAATATAATGATTTTATTAATATTATTATCGACTAGATCAGGCTACTACTTTCATCATGGGATAATGTTATACAAAAATACTTATCCAACTTCTGAAGTTTTAAATTGCCATTCCGCAACAGGGATCTGCTATGCCATTTCGAAATGCTATATGTAAAGGTTCTACTATATGGGTATGCATTTGGCGAGTAATGTAATGAAATAAAAATATACTGTTTAAAAGATCATTGTTTTATTTACATAACATAATTTGCCTGGAATCAACTTTAGGAATTTTATGTTCCTATTACCTACTCTATTCTATTCTCTGTTGGGGTGTAAGTACCTGCACCTGGCTCTCTAGATATGCTAAATCTAGATAGGTATGCAGGTTTCCTTCACTGTAAGTGTGATGGTATACATTTTAATTAAATTCAAAGAACACATTGGTACATGTCAGCGCCGGGATTCGAACTGCAGAACGTAGTTGCTCTTCTCATATTTGACTTAGGTATTTATCATCCTATGGTTCATTGAAAATATTGTCAGGATTTTGCGTGTTCTTGTTCTGCTGCTTCTGCAGGTTCCTGATGAAGAAGTGGGACGGGAGCCTGCCGGGGAGGTGGAACAGGAACCGGGTCTGGTTCTCCCCTTTGTCACATTTGTTCTATATCTTCAGCAGTTTCAGCGGTATTCAAAATATTAAATAATTAGGTTAGGTAATGGAAAATGAAATAACAACTACTATGACAAGATTGACAAGCAAGATTCAGTGTTATTAGATTTAAATATTCAAAAAATATCGATTATAGTGAATCGAATAAAGAGGAAAAGAAAATGGTTTACTATGGATAAAAGTCTTCAAGACTTAAATATAATGATATTTTATAAACCAAATGTACTAGTTTTGGCACAAATAGTACCAGAACATGTAATTTATTGATAAATAAAATATCTTTTGTATTTAAGAATGTATCGATATTTCTATTCGATTACTTTTTTGCTCGGATTTGCTGGTAATATTCCGAGGTCTGGCACCACTGTTGTTACGTTCCGTTCTCTATATGTTTGTTTTTACGTTCCATTATCCTTAGATTTAAATATTCTTCATTTATAATTTTTTCTTTTCCCCCGACTTCTAAAAATATTGTAATTACTGAAAATACCTTATCTACACTGTATTAATAAATGGTGAAAACATGGTTCTGAAACGCTCCAAAAAAAAGGCGGTACGCCCACTGCCGTTCTCCTTTTTACTTCACGGGTGTTGTCTGTAAGACATCTATTTATTTTATCTATTAGGATCTGTGTAACCAATTGAGGATCATTACAAAATAATAATTCAGATATGTTCTCATTCATTAATGAATTTAAAGCTTCATCAAAATTAATAACTTTTTTTGTTTTACTACATTTGTATTTAAGGTTTTGCCTTGTAAGACTAAGCAAAGTCATTGAGTGATCAGTAATAGACGTGTTCAGAACTAAAACTAGAGCAGATGTCTTACTTCTATCTATTTTCAGAGCTACGTGGTCTAAACAGCTGCCTTGTCGTGTTGGTAGATTGTGTGCCGGCATTAAACTATGTGTAGGGAGCATTTCTAGATAATTTTGTCTATTCTTTCGCTCATAGCTTTGCTCATGTTCTTTAGAGATGGTATTTATATTGATGTCCCCAGTTAGTATTATATTTTTACATGTTTTTAGTTTTGCTAAGTGAAGGTTCAAAGTATTTATAAAGTTTTCAGCATTAGTGTTACAAGGGGACCGGTAAATTGCCAGAACAATGTTATTTTCTGTATCTATCTGAAGACAGGAGGCGTCAGCTAAGCTAATTTCAGTAACCCGGACTGATATATTATTATTTACATATGTTATCACTCCATCATTTTGATTAAAATATCGAGTTGTTGCATATGAAGTATAGTTAGGTAGAATAGGTATCGGTTTGTCTTTACTGAGCCAACATTCTGTTAGAACAATCAAGTCAGGACAAAAATCTAAATTTGCAAGAGTAACCAATAAGTCATCAAAGTGACAGTATATACTTGTTATGTTTTGATTTATTAAATAAAAGTCCTTTGTATTAAAGTGAATAAATTTATCAATAGATTCTAAGTCGCATTGAAATGCTTGGGCTATTTCTATGTTATCTAGGTCAATCACAGTATTTAATGTGTCATCCATTTTTATTTATCGAATTGAAGTAAACACGTTGTATCTATGCTCAGGGGTAAAGTTGTTTTTAGTTTATAGATAGTATAGGGTGAGAAAGTAGGTAACAGTTGGTTTTTAGGTTTATGTGTGAATATGTGAGATTGTGATATGAAAGATTGCGTGTAGTCAGATGATATGCTTGGGGTAGTGTGGTTGTCGGGTAATTGAGTTAGTGTGTTTGTGTGCATGGGTGTTTGTAACATAACAATTAAACATACATTATAATCTATACATACAGTTGTGTATGTTTGCTGGTGGTGTTGTATGTATGACATTACATCATAACAGAAATAACAAGAGTACTTACAGGCTAGGAGTCAGTTCTTATTTAACAATTCATCAACTTGGAGTTCTGTTTTTATTGTTATTATGGGCGAGTTTTCGGTTTTCCGCACATAGACTCGTCCATAAGAGGTCCAGCAGAACTTGTACTGCTTAGATTTGGCGAGGTCTCTGGCGCGAAAGTACAGTCGCGATCCCTTGGCAGTAAGTTGTTCCGATACATAGATAGGTATGTATCGGAACGCAGAGCAGAGCTTCCCCTTTGTAGTTGTATTATAAGCCTTGCATAAATAAGTAAAAAAAAGGTAGGTATACTTAATAAAAAAAAGGTAGGTATACATTGTACTTAAGTTAAAAGAACTCATTGGTACATGTCAGCGCCGGGATTCGAACCCGCATCTCTTGATTGAGAAGCGGGCGCTCATCCGACTGAGCTACCACCGCTCTAAGAACCCTAACATGACCAACGAATGCGACGTTGGATAGACAATTGGTTTTTAGCATTGATTTCAAAAGGAAAGATAGGCCCTTCAGAACATTTTACTCAAACCTTCTTCATACAAGCAAAATAACTGTTATCTGTCATAATTTGTTTGAACTATGTCAGTGCCTAGCAACTATCTTAACGACGTAACCTTGTACGTGCGTTAATAATTTACCATCCCGGACATTGTTTTATTATTTGCAGGCGCCATATCAATAATTTAAGACAAATCCAACTACTAAAATTAAAACTGTTTTGGGCTGTGGACCTGTAGAGCGTCCCGTACAAATGGACTAAAAATCACGCTCCAAAACGTAAGTGTGTGCAACAAGAAAATGTTCTCGGAGGATAGTCAACAAAAAATGACGTCCGCACAAGGTTACAGCGCGCGGCCATTGTAGACTTTGGTAGTAAAATAATTATCACTTTATAATGTGTTTATTACTTAATTTAATGGTAATTACCGATAATACGATATTCGATGTTTCTTTTTGACCTTCGTATAATGGTTTTTGCAGCCTTTCACAACACAACTACATATTTATCACAAGATTCACAAGACCATCTCTCGGCCACAGACAACTGTCGACTGAGGAGCGTTGGCCCTAAAATTACGATTTTAGGGCCAACGCGCGGGTGGCATTTTTTTGAGTGGGAGGCCCTGTCCTTACGCTAGTAATATATATGTCAATGGTTTTTAGGTTCCCTTGTGCGGGTGAAATGTGTCAAAACCGCTCTCACTCGGTCGCTATTCGTCTATATTGTAGTTAGCATTACGAAATTTCCCAATCCTTTCATAGGTATATCTGTAGGTTTATCTTAATTCAATGTGTAAATAAGTAAATACATAAAAAAATCTGCAGTTGGTTCATATTATGTTGTCTTTCTTCCATGATGGTAATGGATTCTATACTTACCTACTGATGATGATTATACCTATTATAATAAATATATTATGTGTAATTCCGGTGTTCCAGGGTGACTTCGACCTGCGGTACTTGGTATTCTGCTGCGGCACCATCGTGCACATATTCCTGCCGTGTCGTAATGCGTCGGAACTCAAGTACATGGTGAGTTTCTCGCAAGGGCAAGCGCAGTGGACTTCTTGTCTACAGCACATGCTGAGTTGGTGCCTCTTTGAGTTCTTTGACGCTCTGGGTAGCAACTTGTTGTGTTATTGTTTGTTTTGCGTTGTATTATTTTCCGTATGTTTTGTTGTTGTTGTGAGTCAAATAAATGTTTCTTTATCAAACGACATGATAATTCAACAAATTCTCAACCCCACCCACTTTAAAACATACTGTTAGTGACTGGTCATAATCATAATTATAAGGCACTAAATACAACAAGCAAGCATCGCTTTCGAGTGGAAACCGCTAGGAGGCCATCGGAGACGCGGTCGCCCCGTGCACACATGGCGGCGCACAGTGGACGGCGAGCTGCGAGCGCAAGGCCTGAGCTGGACGGAGGCCAGAGCGGTTGCTGAGGACAGGACGGCGTGGCGCACTCTCGTGAAGGCCCTCTGTACCACTGGGGTACCTTAGGACGACAACAAATACAACAAACACCATTTTGATATGAATTTTAGTTTAAGACCGGTATTTATCGTTTCAAAAAGATGTAAAATCGCGTGAACGCCTTTATTACCAATAAATCGTTAAAAAACGACGTTGGAAATACTAATACCTTGTCCAGTCGACAGAGACATCGACCCTGATCTACCTGTGCGGCTGGGAGACGGTGACCGACAAGTCCACCCGGCGGTCCATCATGTTCATGATCGCGCGCGGTCAGATACCGCTCGAGATCACCGCGTTCAACATGTTTGCGTTCGAGATGGAACTGTTTCTGTCGGTGAGCTTTGTTTTTAAACGTTTAAAGCTGGTTTTTACGTTTATGTCCATAGAATTTCATTGTGGAAATACAGGGTGTTGCAAAAATGGTTGGTATACTAAGGCGAAACCTACATGTGCAGCATGGCATATCTAAGCCCGAAAATGAAATCAGAATTTCTAAATTCGTGAAAAAAATTCATTTTCCATAAAAAACTATGTTGGTCACGTGAATTTTTACTATGGAACATCACTTTTTTTTCGCGATTTTTTTAATATGATTGAATATCATTTTACTGGACGTAAATTTTACAATTATTTTTGTCCATTGTCATAATATTACTCTACCACCATTTCAAAGGCTCAGTCACTGAGGAGAAGAAATGGTGTAGGAAACTCTTCGAGCATCTTTTAAACTTTTTCTTATATCTAGAACAGCCCCCGTATTATGTAACTTCGAGTGGGGTTGGTTGGTATAAAATGGCTGACAACTTAGAGCATTATTAATTAATAACGTTTTACTGACTTATCTGATTTCACAAACGTTTATGTTGAATGTAAGGATATATTGGTAGGCTTCTTGCATATTTCTTTCACTAAGATTTTTGGTGTTTTCGGTTAATAAGTCTCTAAGTTGATACCAATTATCACCGGTTGCTACTCGTAACTCTAAAAAAGTTACAAAATACGGGGGGTCCACTCCATATCTATTACAATTTTACTTAAGTATAACCATTTAATTTTTCAATAGTTTTAGCTGAAGTGGACAAGACCACACGTCACGTGTTAGCTTTGTTAACATTGAAGTATTTTAGGATTCATTTTTGTTCCTATGGCTGGACTGACTGTATTTTTGTATGTTTTTCAGATATTACAAACCTCTTACTCTATGTTTACTCTACTGCGGGATTAAATGCCGAATATCTAACGGTATTCAGGAGGATGTTAAATTTTTTTTTATGTTTGCACCATTCACCATACATAGTAGATTATGAATTAAGCACACATTTTACCTATCAAGCTATTTATCAAATGACTATAAGTTAAGAAATATACCTAAGTACCTACTTACTTAATTCATTTTATGATTTGGTTCTTAATAAAAAATATTCAATGTTTGTTTTTCCTTACATAAGTCGTCAATCTGAACAACATTCGTTAGATAGTTTTGGGAAACTCACAGTATAACGATTAAAATAAAAAATGTTTATAACCAAATTTGACAGATTTATAAGGCGTTTGACAGCTAATTGACAGGGTTTAGTCTATATAAGTTTTAATGGTGACACCGTAACACCCTCATGATATTTTTTTTATGAGGTAAAAATGCTTTGCTGTCCTTGTACAGCTAGGGGCGAAGAAATCAGACCCCGGTATCTTCGTCCCAGACTTTACTTGAAATGGTTGAATTTTGAATCTTTAGTTACCCTTAATATTAGAACTCTAAGTGCCTGTTTCGCAATTGTCTGTAATGGTAGTATTACGTTGCATTGTTAAATCTATTGGGAAGTATGAATTACAATGGATAAGTAATGTTAAAAAAACGAATAAAAAATTAGATTTTCATATTTTATTAACTGTTTCTTCAAAAAATATAATTCCTTACAATAGGTACCTGTTTTAATCGTGATTCTATCTAAGCTTATAATTATGGTTTAATATATTTTAAAAATCTACGTTAAATTAAATATGATAATAGAACACGTATTTACAATGTATACTTGTAAATGAACTTTAATGAACCCAATAATATATGGGTATTTTGTTCTTAAAATTATTAATTCATTAGGTAAGTATATAGATACAATGTGATGTACAATATTATTCTGGAGTCATTAAGTCATAAATCCACAAAAGATGGGTCCAAATCTGTAACATCCGAATCTGTATCAGATATCCACAGTGCGTATCATGGTCGCTAGTTTGAACGCAAATTCTTTTTAAAAGTATTCCGTCAAATTAGATGTCATGATACGCGCCGATGCTATTATAATCTGATACCTACAAGGAAATTATAAAAATGTGGACCCAGCTCGTCAATATGTAGAACTTTTAATCAAATTACAGTTTTTTTATAATAATATGCCTCATTTCGACTTTGTAAATGGAAATAATTGAAACCCCTTAAACGTTGCGGTAAACTCTAAATTCAATCATTTGTAAAAACATTTGGTCTGACCGTAGAATAAACATCTGACGACGCTGCGAATCCATATTCTGAGGGTGTAGTTGTAGATCTAGAACACCGCAGATATGACAGTCCACACGCAGTACACGGCAAAGATGAGGAAGATCAGACGTACTGTCTGGTGCAGATAGTACAACCTGAAATAAAATAGTTTTTTTTGAAATTAAAAGAGTTTTGTAAAGAAGTTTTATAAAAAAAGAGCAAATATGTTTAAAACCTTTACAGCCCTTATCACCTTTACTAAGTTATGGTAGCCAGCTGTACAGGAGGTGACAAATTTGGTAAAAAATAAATTACATTCCCAATATAAAAAACTCACATAATTAAAATAGTAAATTTTCTATCGAGAAGCCATTTAAAACAAATTTTCAAATAGGTTTTATCAAAAAAATATATGTATGTATCTTGCTGTATAACCTGTGCATGTGTTGTTTTAGTTAATAAATAACTTATCTATCTATCTAAATAACCTTTTGAGTCACGTAGAGTCTTTTGGCTTACCATTACCATACATATTTTTAAACAGCCTATATAATTATATACAGGTTGTTGCAAAAAGGGTATACTAAGCCGAAACCTACATGTGCAGCATGGTATATCTAAGCCCGAAACTGAAATCAGAATTGCAAAATTCGCGAAAAAAATTTATCATTTTCCATAGAAACTATGTTGGTCACGTGACTTTTTTACTATGGAGAATGTTTTTTTTTCGAGAATTTTGACATATATATATGTATATCATTTCTATAATAACACCAGCACATACCGTCTCCACTTGATCTTGGCCTGCGGCAGCGTATCCTCGCTCTCCTTGAAGATGTACTTCCTGATGCCGGCGAGGTACTGGCTGAAGTACTCCGACCAGTCCACCGAGGTCATGCTGAACGGGAACAGCTGCGGATGAGGGGGTCAGGTTAGGTTGCGTGTTGATGTACAGTTTAAGAAATAAAGGACCAGATTTTTTTAAGATACTGTTGGGAATGGAGGGTCTTGGGTGTTGTCGTACAGTTTAAAAATACTGGGTGTATGTAAATTATTAGTAAAAAAAACGTGGGATGTGAACTTTTTTTTGAACGGGTGAGCGTCCGCTTCTTACGGAGATGCGGGTTCGAGTCCCGGTGCTGACATGTACCAATGAGTTCTTTGAATTTAAGTACAATGTATACCGTCGCTCTAACGGTAAAGGAAAACATCGTGAGGACACCTGCATATCTAGATTTAGATATGTGAACCCAAGAAACCCGCAGTGAGCGTGGTGGGAAATGGTCCAAGCTTAGGAAGGTCCCAGTTTAGTCCTTGGGGATATGCACAAAGGTTCCATTCGAGAGAGCCAGGTGCAGGTACTAGAGAATAAAATAGAATAGAATAGGTTTCCATACTGTGCTATCTAGTGTCTGGACTCTGGAGAGACGGACTGCAGTTTAACTGCAAATACAACTACTGTTGTGCAGTTTAGATGGAATGTAGTTGACACAGTCCGATGTTTAACACTGTGATTGCAGTTAACACTGCGATTGCATCAATTACACACCATTGCAGTCGTGTCAACTTAGTATTTTCCAAAATGTCTCTGGATCCCTAATAAAATGTGTTGACTCTGGCTTCTCACCCGCTTGTCCTCCTCAGAGGTGTCATCCCACAGCTGTCGCGTGCGGCGGTTGCAGAACTGGATCTCGCGCGTCGTGAAGTACGACAAGACTGACGAGAACTTGTGGATCTTGCGGTAGACCTTCAGCATCCTGGTGATATATATACAGGGTGTTAAAAAAGATAATATAGGGTGTTAAGAAAAGTTATAGTAAGACAGGGTGACGAAATTACGACAGGACTGAAGAGAACTTGTGGATCTTGCGGTAGACCTTCAGCATCCTGGTGACACACGTATACGGGGGATTAATAAACGATATGATGAAAGGGGATGACACACAAAATTATTGCATTATGAGCAACCTTTGTCCTATGAAAACTTAAAAAAATCATATATACCTAAATGCTTTTCCATAGCAAATTTGTTAGTTACGCGATTTTTCAGAGATCTTTTTTCATGTTAGTACTCTATAATATTATTTACTCTAGATTTTTTCTCATATATGTACACAAATAATATTTTATCTTACCAACTATAAAAATCCTTTTTTTGCCAACTATTTTTGAGACTCATCAATCAATAATAATATAGGGTAAAAGTACTAGTAACTGGCAGTTTAAGCGACTAGCAACACAAAAAAATATATTAAAAATAAAGTATTGGCCTGATTTAAGCACTGGTAGGCTTGAATTACTGGCAATAAGATGACGAACAATTATAGGCATAAATGGTAAAGATATATGATTAATATTCGATTTTAATGATGTTTATATCCACTACCCCCAAAAAACCTAGTAACTGGCAGTAAAAATTAGTAACTGTCACATGATGTTTCAGTAACTGGCACCTTTTAAAAAATCATGCAATTACGTCAATAAGTACTCTAAAATCAATAATATATTTGATATTAGGTAATGTACAATTACCTGTCTAGGTTCTGTACCGGTAAGACTCAAAATCACCGTTGTAATGGTCAACTTCTACGACAAAATGACAGTACAAGTATGCGACGAATTGTGGGTCCATATGAATGCAACAAATCGAGAAACCCTTGGATTTGGAAACGGAAATGGAGAAAGCAAATGCTTGTGGACCTTGATGTATTCATTCAGCAGCTTGGGAGAAGTCACCTGGCTAAGTTGAAGACTGCTGACGGTAGTATAGTTGCCTCTAAGCTGAAATTTCTTGCGGAAATTGAAGGTTTCTACGGCTTTCAGCTTCACATGCTCTGGGTAAAGACAGAATTAGTACAGCTCTTCTGAAAGCTATTACTATCCTCGAACAGCTTCAGAAGCTCTTTAACCAATTTTGTTTATAAGTCATGTTTTCAAGCTGTTTTATAAGGTCATCACGAACCGTGTTTCTATCAAGTTCTTCAAGGACTATAAGAAAGCCTTTGATTCCATTTAGACCTGCAGTTAGGTAGGCAGTTCTGGAATTCCCTCGTTGTAACATGCATAGCGGCCTTAATGCAGCAACAGTATATTATCTCTACCTTGGACAGTCTATTCGACTAGGCAGAAGGAACTTCGAAAACGAAGCTTTCGAGGATTGGACTGCATAGGGGAAGATTTGACAAATTTTCACATAAATGCCTGAAGGCAAAGGTCTTCAGTCAATGCGTCTCACTGGTGATGACGTATGGATCATAGACGTGGACACTGACGGTTGGACTGGTCCACCGATTCAAAATCGATCAGCGGGCATTGGAAAGATTGGTGGTTCTTTGAAGGACCATATCAGAAATAAGGTAATCCGTAAGAGAACTTGAGTAACCAATATAGCTCTTAAATTCTGTATGCTCAAGTGGCATTAGGCCTGCCATAGCTGCCGAAGAACCGATGACCAGTGGGGTAAACGCGCTCTAGAGTGGAGACCACGAACAGGCAAGGGTAGCGGCGGATACCTTCGGGCCAGCTGGACCAACGACCTTATAAAGCTGACCGGTAGTGGCTGGATGAGGAAGGTCGAGAACAGAGTGCAGTGTCACTGCTGATGAGAGGTCCAGCAGTGGACAATTACAGACTACTGTAGATTGCCTTGATTTTATAGTCATTTTTCTGAAAAGAAACATGAAAGAAATGTTTACCGCACCAGTAAGTGCCAGTTATTGGTGCGTAAAAAAATGTATGCAGATTAGTAACTGGCAGCCCCGTGCCAGTTATTGAAACCAAGCTGCCTAGACACTGGGGGTTTTTACAGTGCACTTTAAATCGTATTTTCTGTCGATAGAAGGTATAAAATAGCTTAAAATCACAAAACCCAAAATATTAGTAACTGGCAGGGGGGTGCCAGTTACTAAGTGAAGATATAAATTACATTTCAGTAACTAGCACCCTCAAATATAACTCAAAAGCAACTAAAATCACAGTGAATCGGGCTATTATGATATTGTTTAGACCTTCTCCTACTTCCTTGTTATTGTCACACCATCAAAAACTTATTAATTTTCGCGAAAACAGGCCATACAAATTTTGGTGTCTCCTTAAGAAAAACTTAACGCACGTGCATTTTTTTGGCGATCTTCGCCGCTTTGACTGAGATAATTTCCAGCGCCGGAAAATACCCACCTAGCGGCGTAAAATTAAACTATAATATCAATGAATAATTGGAGATTGCTGTAAACACATCAAAGATGGTCTTACTATATCCAAAATCTTAATATATTTAGTTTTATAGTCAAAGTGCCAGTTACTGACACATGCCAGTTATACCACGATTTACCCTACATATTAACTTGTAAACGGCCGAACCGATTTTAACGAAACAACAATGAGGACATACTTAGGCTTCTGCCCCACACACAGGGCGAGTCCGTCGACGAGCGCGGCCGGCAGCAGGTGCAGCAGCACCCTGTATACGCGGTTCACCGCCGCCGACTTGTGCAGGCTCAGCGAGAAGTACCTGGAGTGATATTATTGACATGTTATTTTTAATTTTAAAAATAAATTTTATCAGAGCTACAAAGGCAATTTTGAAAAAAATTGTGATAGTGTTGGGTTGGCACTTCAACTGCAAGATTGCGTGCAGCGCAGATTTTCAGTAACCCCATATTTTTTTCTGGAAACTTTCCGAAGGCAAATTAAAAATGTTAAAGTAGTTACCCGACACAATCACAAAGACACGAAGATACAGTCATTACCCATGAGAGTGAAAATTGTAGTTACTAGAAAGGGTTCAGGTCCTCTTCCAAAAAGTCGATCACCGACTGTCGATCCTGTGCGAGCTAGCGGCTAGCGTGCGAACGAGTTCTCGGCGCTCGGCCAATCAACTCCATACGTGTAATCAAGGTAATCATGTCCCCTAGCACGGCACTCACCACACGGCGCTGGTGAGCGGGTGCGCGTCGATGTACGCCATGTTGAGCTCCATGAATGACCCCCACGTGATTCTGTTCTCCACAGAGCTTACGTAGTTGAAGATCGGAGGCTCCGGCGCAGGGCTGGAAGGTGAAACAAGGACACGGTTTAGCTAAATAAGTTTATAAAGTCGTATATTATATTATAAGTACCCAGCTAAACTGCCGGGGATCGAACCAAGAACCCTCGCAGCGGTCAGATTTACTAACCATCAGGTATTTAACCGTTGGCGCAAGCCTGCCATCTATCGGTGGACTTTGGTACCTTTACGCTTCACAACACCTCATAGCATGCCATCTATCGGTGATCATTGATAACTTTACGCTTCACAACACTTCTTAGCATACCATCTATCGGTGATTATTGGTGCTTCTAAGTGGGGTTAGGTTTCTCTGCCCTTGACTATACATTTACTCTCCATATCCTCTATTTCACATAGTGGCATATCATACCTGTTCATAAACGGCGCGATATGATTCGCAACCTATCACGTGAGTACAAATAATGTGCTGCGAAAAGTGGGTGGCTCGCTTGTGAGCCACCTCTGACTACCCGTTCGGGGATTACAGTCGTGAGTGCATATATACATACCTGTTCTTATGTCCCATATGGACGCTCCTGGCGGCAGCTAGCAGACAGTTGACGACCAGGTCCACGGGCACGATCTCTGCAGTCACCGCGGCGTCACACTGCAGAGTACGGAGCACCCCCGTCGCTGGAATAGTAATGGGGGTTATGAGGACAAATTGCTACACTCACGAGAAATGAAAAAGTTTATCTCACATAATTCGATACATAAATATCGCTTTTAGTATCCTTTTAGGTTGACCTTGAATCTATAAAATGTATCTGTGCTACCATTTTATAAAAAAAGGATGGTTGCCTTGAGGTGATCTGATGATGGAAACGGATGGCAGTCAAGGGAACTCCTCAACGGTAGGTATATAGCAACTACCTCGTGTTTATTCAAAATACATTCATGAAACCTGTAGGCGCGGCGCTAAAGATCGTATATACACTCACGTGCAAAGAAACAGTTCGACTTTTTTTTTAATTTAATACGAAATTTGAACAAAATATTTTCGTTTTTTTTGGTAATATTCTGATGCGCCGTTAAATGTACTTAAATATTGCAGAAGGCGTCATTAAGTTAGTTTTTTTTCCGTTAAGGAGTAATTTGGTGATTTTCTGAATGGAACTTTTTCATTGCCCGTGAGTGTAATAGGGTAAAAGTGCCTCACATTGACCCCATTATTACATAGATATTTTATTGTTAGAGCATAACGAGGGAGTAGTGGTTAACTTTTGACACATCTGTCAAGAATTTTATATGGAGATGACGTTTAATTTATAAATCAATCCCTGTCGGTTAGATAACCGACAATGGAGAAATTGGCACTAAACTTTTCAAATGAATGTACTGTAAAAAGTATGTTATCTGTTTTAAAGATGATGGTCATGATGTGCAGGTCCTACCTCCTCCGACGGCCACCCCCGTGGGTCCGTACATGTTGTCGATCCAGCATCGCAGCGGTTCTTTGGCCGTTGAAGTCACTGGAGAAGGAAATCATTTTGGATAAGTTCAATCATAGGGTTTTTAGGGTAAATATTTTCTTTTAAAATCCTACCTTCAGTCACTATATATTTTTGTATTATATGCGGGGACCTATTAATGGCATAAAATGATTATTAAGTTGAGTTGAGTTATTATTTAGTAGGTATGTTGTGAAGTTTTTAGAAAATGCTGTTGGTTTTCCTAAATTAAAATAAAATAAATCATTAAAATTTGGTTCCAACACTATGAATAGTTTTATTGATACGAGGGGTGTTGTAAGTTTATCTTGTCTGTGTAACTGTGTGTGTACCTACCTGCTGTCTGTGGTAGCGTGCTCCCAAACGGCTGAACCGATTTCCGCTTTGTATTTTCAGGGTGACTGGCAATGTTACCCCGAGGGTTCTTAGCTATATTTTATCAAAAACGGCTTAGCCATTCAAAAGTTATGCGAGTTCTTAGTGTTGAATGTTGGAGGTTTTTAACGTTTGTTAGGTTCTTTACCATAGTGAGGAACTATACATATTGCACCTTTAGTACAATAATCGACTCAACTCAAAATTTTGGGATAGTAACTTTTTGAGCTACCGACTTAAACTCACTGCTCAAAATAGTGGCTTTGTCAAAAAGAGAATCCTTTTTCTCTTTTTGACAAAGCCACTATTTTGAGCAGTGAGTTTAAGTCGGTAGCTCAAAAAGTTACTATCCCAAAATTTTGAGTTGAGTCGATTATTTTTACAAGTGAAACGATAGAAAAATGAATTAAAAAATTTGGACACCAGAGACAAATGAGTGAAAAATCACTTAAGTAGGCCATTTTTGTTTTTCGCGTTTCGGCCATAAAGTCAGTTTTTTGAGTTAGGTCACTATTGTACTAAAGGTGCGATATACACACCTATAGCAGGCCTGAAAATGCCCAGCGGTAATCCCCCGCAATGCTCTTTCAGCTCTTTTTCAGCGAGCGCCTTCGTGAACGTGTAGGTGTTCGGCCAGGGGCCCAGGATCCTGAAATTTAAGACAATGTCATAATGAATAATGAATGCATTTTTTTACCTTGTCTAACTAACAAACCGCCTATTCAATCTTTCAAAGATTGACAGTTGGTTAGTTTGACAAAGCACAAAAATGTAATCGTAGTATACTTCAGCCCGTCTAGTATAGTGCCACAAACTTATCTGTTCCGGTGACAGCTAAAATAAATCTCTAATATTTCTTAATTCTATAAGATTTTAAGTTTGCTCGTATTGTTATTTCGCTCTTGCGGTGTTAATAAACCCATCTAATGTTTTAAAATATACAATTCATTAGTAAGTAATGAGATATGGATCAATTAAGTTCGCTGTCACCGGAACAGATAAGTTTGTGGCACTATACAGGTTTGATAGTTCGTCGAAAATTATAAAAGTGACAGTTTTCTCACATATACAAAGTGGCGCGTCTAGCGGAAACTATCATGAAACCTTTGACAGATAATGTATGCAGATGACAGAAGAAAACCAATTTCTTTTACATAAATTGCAAAGCTCGTACTAGAGGCCCAGGAAGTATCAAATTGTTTGGACTGAACTCTACAATGCTTGATCTCTTTTAAAACCTGTCTTGGAGTCATACAATACATAATGGAGCAATTCATTGAAAATTCGCATTAAAACACTCACGTGTCGGACTAAATTTTATACATAATATATGTAGAAACAATATTAAGTATTATGCATTTATAAAATATTCAAAAACGTTTTCGTAACACTTAAATTGAACCCAGGTCACCTACAAAGGTGAAGGCTGTTGTTTTGAATGGAATAATTCAGAATATTTTCCTCCACTATATTGCCTAATCTAAATGAAAGTCAATACACTGGGCCAATGGGGCAACGACCTGAGAGGTGCTATTCTGTAACTGTTACGAGCGAAGGCTAAAGGTAAGCGTCCACTTCTCGGTAATGTACGTACGTATCGGACCAAACGGATTGTCATAATGTATGAAGAAACGGCGTCGGCAATGCTGGCTGGGGCAAATATTTTTTTAAAGACAAATATCTGTCTGATACTCTGGTCTTGGGTGTTGATATTTAAATTTAATATGTATCTATCTATGTATTTGTGTAGATATATCAGCTGTCCGATACCCATGACACAGGCTCTGCCTAGCTTGGGGTCGGATGGCCGTGTGTGGGATGTCCCCACATATTATTATTATTATTTATTACTGAATGCCATGCGTCCGTTGCGTACGGTGCCGAAAGGTGGAAGCTTACCTTTAGGCAAGGGCGACTCTCTGACAAGTAGACATAATTTTGTGAGGACAACTTGCATAGCGGATGCTTAACTTTAACCTTTTAAATAACTAGACAGGCAGAATGAATATATCCCTTATTTGTTTATTTCTCGTGAAGGTCCGATTGCGAAACTCACCAAGTATTTAGTGTCGTAATAAAACCCTCAGTAATGAAAGGTTCAAGTGAGGTTTTTAACAAAACAATCGTGGCATTGACCTCTGTGGTCGTGTCAAGGTGTAAAACCTTTTTGGGCAAAAAATTCACGAAGGGCAAGACTCCTTGAGGTAAGAATTAAGAAAAAAATGCTTTTAAGAATTATAATTCGCAGTTTCCGACAGGAAATTAAACAGGATTGGTAACTAAAAACAAATCTCATGGAATATGTACTTACTTACCTGAATATATTTACCATAATTACATAAAGGATTTGTTATTTTTTTTCTTTTCTAGGTAAGTGAGTAACCTTATCTATCTACATATAGTAGCTATAGTATATATGGTATTTGGTGGTCCTAAAGAAACCAATTTCTTTGTTCTACCATCCCTTTAGATATCGCAAAAACAGCTCCTTTTCACTTTTAGTTAAAAAAAATCTTGCATTTTCATCTTATTTGTTTTACGACTGAGACTTGCCAATCCTTTCACCACACAGCAAATCCTAAGACGAATCGCGATACAGAGACCCGTTTACCATCATGGCAGGGCTACACAGGTTCCTTATCGACGTTTATCGACTCGTTTAATCAGAGCCGTATTTCTGACCAATCGCGATACAGCCACGTTTATCTCCGTCGTTAACAGCCCCGTGCAGCCTGGCGCCTAGCCACTAGCCACACTCACTTCACTCGGCTTTTTACACTTTAGGGAATCCTGGTTAGGTTTGCGGTGCCTCGCTTCGCTCAGCTCTTTAGGGTTAGAAAATGCCGATAAGGTTAGGTTTTAGTTAGAGAATGCTGGGTTGAGGCCCCGCTTTGCTCTTTACGGTGAATGCTTTTTCCATGTTCTGGACACTTACGTGGGCTACAGCTTGCCAATCTCATGGCAGGGCACAAGGGTTCGTTATCGACGTCGATAAACTAGTTAATGCACGATTCGCCAATTACAGCGCCGTATCTATCGAATCGCGATATAGTGTCGTTTATCTTAAGCTGCATACAGACTGGCCAAACGAACGCCAACGAACGGGTTTCGTCGACCTTCGTTGCTGCAATCGGCCCTGTATTATGTATGACTAATATCCATCGTTGGGCGTTCGTTGGGCGTTGTACACAGCTTTAGTCAATGGGGTAGTTGTTAAGCATAGTTTACACGGAGCCAACACTGGCTGCCAATAAGACTGGCAGTGTCAGCTGGCTTGGTTTTGGCCTTGTGTAAACAGTTTTTCAAGCCAAGCCAGCGCTGACTGCCAGCGCTGGCGAGAATAGAGCGACCGTCTATTTTTCTAGCCAGTGACTGGCTCCAGCATTACTGGCTTCGTGTAAACTTTGCTTTAATGCTTGTTCCATGTAGTGGACTCACTCGGGCAGCAGCCGGGCTCGCTGCTCGTCTGTCAGCGTGTCTACAAGGGACTGCAACTGCGCGCAGTCCGCGGCGCACGGGTAGAAGCGCTCCTCGACTGCAGACAGGTGGCTGTTGGAGTAGGCCGTCGAGATGTGCATCATTACCTGGGGGTATGAGAGCATATGTGACGATTTATGTAGATAAAAAGGCAGAAGGAATCTCGCTAGCTAAAAACTGAGGCGCCCTAAGTAAGTCAGTTTCATTATAACGACACACACATTCACACTCAAAGTAAGTCAGTCCACCGCGCGCCAATTACGCACCTACGCACCCAGGCGAAAGCGAAGCGATCTTCCTTCCGCCTTTTTTTCTACCTTGATGGTAAAAGTACTATTTTAGCCCGCGAGCTTCGGTTTTCCTAAGAAAGAGGGTATTCTGGGATAAAAAGTAGGATGTATATACTTATGTGTTAATCCAAGTATTAAGTAATAGGAGTCTCGAGTCCCCCGAGCTAACCAAAGGAAACGGCGTGTGAGGCACAATATGTAATGCTGGCACCACAGTTGGCTGTTCGTATTTGTTATTGGATGATTGCTGTATTTGCCAAATACCAAAAATGTTGACAAATTCGGTAATCATTTTGACGTATATTCATAAAAATTATATATTCATAGAAAAAAACTGCTTTCTGTGCTCAATACCTACGTATTGAGCACAGAAAGCAGTTTTTTTCATACAAATAGCCAAGTGGGGTGGTAACATAACTAATTATAATTAATTGATAGGTATTTAAGTTAAAATAGGGTAATAGTGCCTCACATCGAGCCCCTCATTGCCAGCCGCAGCACGTAAATAGACAAAACCGAACCGCCCGCCCCAGAAAATAAAACACAAATTATAACTATGTAATAGGTCGTCGTCACATCGAACCCCCAAAACAAAACAACCTCTGAATAAACACACAAATTATAATTATGCAATAATAGGGTAAAAGTCCCTCACATCGAGCCCCCGCATGTCTCGAGCCAGGCGCAGCACGTGCAGCGGCGCGCGCACGTTGGTCTCCAGCGCCGTGCGCAGATCCTCGTCGAACTTCACCGTGGCCGCCGAGTGGAAGATTATGTTCACCTGGAATAAATTATAACCATTAGCCGGATCCCCACTAGACGATCCAACGCGATCCGATCGCGCGATCCATGGAATTTTACATACTAAACTTCTTGGATCGGGCGATCGGATCGCGTTGGATGGTCTGGTGGAGATCCGGCTATTAGGCGTAGGTAGGGGCACTTACCCTTACTTTTAACAAAACACTCGTGGCATTGACCTCTGTGGCCGTGTCGAGGTGTAAAACCTTTGGTCAAAAAATTAACGAAGGGCAAGACTCTTTGAGGTAAGGAATTAAGAAAAAAAGGATTTTTTTATTTCCTGTTTCTGTCAGTAAATATATCGTAGTTTATTTTCTCTATGTCGCGGTGTTAGGACTTAAATTAAATTTATATGTACTTAGAAGGAAAAAAAAATATGTAATAGAGAGCGTGATGTCGACAGCACGAATTGTACCGATTCACAATTAAGTTACTTATTCCAGCGTATCCTCTCTTTCTTTGGACTATCCCGGATAGTCTATCCGGTCCAGATGCCACTACACGGTATCGTTATCTCGATAAACTACCCAGGGTTTGTGGTGTGGTTGTGGTGATGGTAATCATATAGATAGGTATACCTGCCTCTGTGGTCTAGTGGTGGAAGCTTCGCTTCATGACCCAGAGGTCCCGGGTTAGATTACCGGGTGGGACCATTAATTTGTATTTCTAAATTGTGGTTAGGACATAGAAGGCTGATCACCTGATGTCCGAAACAGTGAAACGATCCATGCTCATGGATGGGCATGTAAAACAGTCGGTCCTGCGCTTAGCTCGCTCCAGTCGTGTCGGTCAATCCGTCCCATTGGGCTATGAGAGTGATGGAACAGAGAGTGCTTCTGTGTTCTGGGTATATTGGGCATTTTAATCTACTCCTGCGTAGATGGCTGATCTCAATTGAGATAGGCCACCGTGGTCGAAATTCGGCTAGGAGGACATTATCATTATAGGTATACCTTCTCGGCGAGCGTGTGTCGGTCCGCCAGCGTGAGCCCGAGCCCGGCGGAGCCGCAGTCGCCAGCCACCGCCACGATCTTGTGACGGAACTTGGGCACCCCAACTCACCTCTTATAAATGAATAAGACAGGCAAATAATGGAATTTCGAAGAAACGCCCTATAATGGCGTGACATGCATGACCGACAAATCTGACCGAAGCGAAGAAGAGAGCACCAAGCAACCCGCATTTCTAAACTACGTGATATATTTATAGTGACGCTGTAGCTCTCGACAACTCCGTCAAAAAACTACAGGCAGTATACCTTCAGTGGAAGTCACCAGTCTGACATTAGGTGCAGCGGATCTAGCCGAATAGACAAATCCGACCCGAAAAAGGAAAAGGCTAGGAAGAAGAGACGAAAGAGAGTGACCAGGAACCCGGGGTTTGTCGTGTGGTTGTGGTGATGGTGTAGTGAACCACAACAACAAGAAGGTATCTGGTATACCTATATGATTACCAAATCATATAGGTATACCTTCTCAGCGTGTGTCGGTCGGTGTACGTAGTTTTGTCGAGAGTCTGGAGCGCGCTTAGGAAAAGGCTAGGAAGAGGACAAGAAAAGGTAAACCGAGGAGTTGTGTTAAGGGAAGACATACCTTCTCAGCGAGCGTGTGTCGGTCCGCCAGCGTCAGGCCGAGCCCGGCGGCGCCGCAGTCGCCGGCCACCGCCACGATCTTGTGACGGAACTTGGGGACTTCCTCCTTGAGACGGTCGAATACCTGCCGACAATATCGTAAATTTATATAAAACGCGAGAACGGTGTAGTGGTTAGTGACCCTGGCTGCTATGCCGAAGGTCTCGGGTTCGATTCTCGGTTGGGGCAGATATTTGTTAAAAAGATAAAATAAATTAATATGTGGGGACATCTCACACACGGCCATCCGACCCCAAGCTAGGCAGAGCCTGTGTTATGGGTATCGGACAGCTGATATATCTACACAAATACATAGATAGTTAAATATTAAATATAAATACTTGTATCAACACCCAAGGCCCTAGTACAAATATATCGGATGGTCGAATGGCGTAGTGGTTAGTGACCCTGACTGCTGTGCCGAAGGTCCCGGGTTCGATTCCCGGCTGGGGCAGATATTTGTTTAAAGACAGATATTTGTACGGTGGCCTGCGCCTAAAAGTATACAGGCGGAGTTTTTAAAATAGCGATCTCAAGCTCACATGCTGCTCAAGCACATCCACATAAACACCACTGCTACACACATCACACACAACACGTCCCCGGATTTATAACAGATGTAGCTGGTCCCTTAATCATCAGGGAGCTATTTTAAAAACTTCGCCTGTATACTTTTAGGCGCAGGCCACCGTACTCGGGCCTTGGGTGTTAATTATAATAATTATGTATTGGGTAGATATATCAGCTATGTCCGATACCCATATTACAGGCTCTTCCTAGCTTGGGATCGGATGGCTGTGTGTGAGATGTCCCCACACATTATGACATGATTATTACAATAGGGGTGCAAGAGCTTAAAGAGTTTTCCCGAGTGACATATCAGTACTCTACTGATACACGTCTCACTACGATCACAAATCCATAGTATTCCTTATTATTCAGTTGTTTGGATACGGTATACTGTAATATAACTTCATACGCCATGAATGCTTTGTGAATTAACCATATCTTATACTAAAGTAGAAGGTATATGTAAAGGTACCTATCTGACTGTCCTATTTTATGAAGACGGGTTAAACAATGTGAATGACTTGTTAAGTTAGTCAGTCGTTTACTTTATTGACTCAGTCGGTGCTAAACAGTTTAGTAAATCGATTTGTTGCATGCCATAATAAAGCTATAAACTTTTATAGCCATTTATGCCAATAGTACTTAGTAGTAGCAAAGTAGCATCAGAAATAAGGTAATTCGTCAGATATATCTAAGTTACAAGCTGAAGTGGTAGACGTGTTCTCGTGTGGAGACCACGGGCTAGCGTAGAGCGTGGGACGCCCTCAAGTCTGCTGGACCAACGATGCCTACCTTTGACTTTTAGAGGCTAGAAAGCAGAGAACAGGTTGCGACTAAAGTTCTTAATTTCCAGCAAATTTGTTAACTACTACACTCACAAGCAATCAAAAAGTACTTAATCTCAAAATGGCGATACCAAACGACACCATTTTAAAAATATTTAACTCATAATTTGATCTGAATATTCACGTGTTTAGTTGGTAATATTCTGATTCTGATGGCTGTATCCGTTTAGGGGTAATTTGGGGCTATTGTCACTGGAACTTTTTCATTAGTCTTGGGTTTACCTATTATTATTAGGGTGAATTTCCCGCAGCCAAAAATTGCGTGGCATCAATGAAATCGGTACTAAAAAACCAAGTTATAATTTTCTAATATTTTTTTCCGGTTAAGTGAAATAGTTATCTATGTGTAACACTAAATATTGTATTAAAAGGATTACTGGATATTTAAAAAAAAAAGATTAAACCTCCAAATCTTTCATTGCCGTGTCTGTCCCCACGTCACCACGTTTTGTATTATTCTTCATTCATGAAAAAATATTGAGTATTGATAGTTAAAGTTAGTTTCATTTGATACATTAATAGTTAAAGTATTGTCACGGAATACATTTATTGAAAAATATAAAGAATATAACGAACGGTAAGTGAAAATTCATGTGTCCCAGAACTTCTGTTCATCGCCGTGTCCTAAACATGATCAAGGATATTGTTTTACCTATGAACTTGGGTGCCCCTCTCAGTGCGCTAATCGTTTCTTACAAGTGTCGCCTAACTGCTCGACGTGGAAGGAGGTACATCGGTGCACGCGTTTTTGCGCTATAGTGAAAATCAGTAAAAATTTTGGGGACTGGACATTTTTTCTTACATTGCCGTGGATAGATATAACTTCTTTAAAATTAAGTTTGTCTTCTAGAGTAAGCATTCAAAAGAAAGCTTTTTGAAAATATTTACCTTATAAAGTGTTTATTTCTTCAAATAGTTAATACTTGTTTAGTTATTTATATTTAATGCCTTGGTTTTCATCGCTATGCTTTCATTTCCGTGGCTTCCGTGGCCAATATTTGCTATGGCAATGAAAAAAAAGCCACGGCAATGAAAAAAAATTCATTGCCATGTCTTGTAAAATAATTTGTATTCATTGCCGTGGTTAGGTTATTCATTTCCGTGGCCAGGTTATTCATTTCCGTGACTTATGTTTTCATCGCCGTGGTATGGATGATTAGGCAAAGTAAAATATCTTTACCATCTTTTACCTGTAATACAGGTAATACCGATCACTGACATATTACCTACAGGACTAGTCAAATTACCTCTTTTTGCAGTGCATTAATACGGGTGCGTATCGCGATGTATAAAAACGAAATATATAATATTACATTAATAATAACAATCACAACAAAAATTATAATGAACGTTATGTATAAATAAGATCGGTGGTAGCTCAGTCGGGTAAGGTAAGCGAATTCCGGCGCTGACATGTACCAATGCGTTCCTTTGAATTTAAATACAATGTATACCATCGCTCTTACGGTGAAGGAAAACATCGTGATGAATCCTGCATATCTACCTATTGATTTAGCACATCTATATAATATGTGAACCCACCAACCCCCTGTGGACCAGCGTGGTGGGAAATGGTCCAAGCTTAGAAAGTCAGCTTAGACCTTGGAATAGAATATTCACATTGCACAAAGGTCCCATTCAGGCAGAAGCAACTTCGACAAGGAGGCTGAAAGGCGCATCCAACAGTCTTCAACCATTGCGCCCTGCCAGTTATGAAATTTGGTGCAGAGACGTGGACACTGATGGTGGGACTGGTCCACCGATTTAAAGTCACTCAGCGTGCTATGGAGAGAGCTATGCTTGGGGTTTCTCTAATTGATGGTACCTATCAGAAAAGAGGTTATACCTACGTTAGAGGACTAAGGTTACCAACATAGCTGTCAAAATATGCAAGCTTAGGCAGGTAGCCGGTAGTGGCTGGATTCGGAAGACCGAGGACCGAGTGTTGTGGCGCTCCTTGGGCGAGGCCTATGTCCAGCATTTGATGATTATAGGCTGATGATGATAACATGTACATTTCATATTATTATACCAATTAAAATATACTATGATTTAGCATAAAGTTCATAAAATATTCTATCATATCATATAATCTGTGTTAAATTACACAACACCATCAAAACCTCTAGCACCACAACCTAAAGATAGGTGCGATGACGAGAAAAGCGAGGAGGAGCGGTTAAGTGCACATGTTCATCAAAAGCGAAGCGGGGCTACATGGGGAGACGCTATATGTTTAGGTTTTGGTGCAAGGAGTTTTAACTGCGTTATTATTATTTGCGCTATGTAGGGGGACGCTTAGCTGACCAACATGTGCACCTAACCGCACCTATCTTTATATTTTGGTGCTAGGTGTTTTGCCGGTGTTGTGTAATAAAATGAACAGTATACAAATTGGATATTATACCTTATGAAAATATAGATGTTATAGGTAAGGTTTATGATCAAGGTTTGTGAACGTTATTAGTGTGAAATGAAACATTTTGTTTTATACGTCGCAATACGGACCCCACAATCCTACTTAGAGAATTCCATACTATATTCTTATTTTTTATACATACTGTCGTTCTTTCTTTCGTTCCAATATCTATCCAAATATTTCCGCCATACATACCTGTCTAAGTTTGCGTTTCCCGCACAGTCTTTTTAAAAAATTGCAGTGGATTGATTCTTTCATTTCCATTGTATACAGTTATTTCATTGCCGTGGAAGTTTGTTTCATTGCCGTGGGCCTTTGTTTCATTGCCGTGGACGCTTGTTTCATTATCGAGAACGCATGTTTCATCGCCGTGGCACGAAATTTTTAATCATCCGTATCTCGTTAAGTTTTTAACTTATCTGCTAACCATTTAGTAAGATCACTAACATTAACAAAAACTTTAATAAAAGCGTTTTTCTAATATTAAAAACCTTAAGATAAAAAAGTCCACGGAAATGAAGATTTTTTAGGACTTGTTGAAATCCACCCATTAATAAAATTTGCACCATGAGTTTTCCATGTCAAGGCAGAACTTGGTACTTGGGCGTCCGTTCAACATTTGTCCAAGAGCGAGCCAATATTGGCACAATGCAAGACGCAAGGTCGTAGTTTTCCTGTTTACTCATCATTATTATGTGTAAATAAACTTTTGTATGACATATACTTCTTTATTTAAGTGAGTGGTTTACGGAGAAAAATCACGACTTATTTATTTTTACTGCAAGTACATACTTAATAAGAAGTAATAACCTAACCTAACCAACGTAAAAATCCCCCGATATTCAACACTAAAAGTCGCATAAGTTTTGAAAGGTTAAGAAGATATTGATAAGATATGGCCAAGAACTCTCGGGTAAACCTTACCTATGACCCAAAAAAAACAAATCGAAAATCGGTTTATCCGTGTAGGAGCTACGCTACCAGAGACAGATACACACAAGACAGATACAAAGACACGTTAAACTTATAACACCTCCTCTTTCATCGGGGGTTAAAAGGCGGTGCAAAACAGAACTTTTAGGGCCTTTTTCACTGCAGGATGACTACATCTGGGATTTTAAAAAGATATGCTGTCTCTTTTTGTAGTTTTGTTTCAGACAGTAACACAATGTCTTTTATAATACCACAGATAGCCAATATCAAGACATTGTTAAAAAGCCTCTAAACACTGGATTTATTTATTTATACTTTTATTGCACATATTACAAAAGTAGATGTACAATCAGGTGGACTTAATGCTAAGAGCATTCTCTACCGTGGACATGGACTAGTCAAGTTGCTTCGAGACAAAGAAGACCTACGGGTAATACGATGAAGCTTTTTTAATTCATCGGTATTTTAATGTTTTCACAGTTTCAACAAACAGTGCTATTATTGTCTACCAGTCAACCGTCATCAAAGATCGTCAAAAATCTTATCGACCCTCGTGTAGATATCCTTGCCTCGTAGTCTAGGGTTAAAAAGACGTTGTAAATCACCATATCCACTTACCGGATCATCAAAGATCTCATCCACCCTCGTGTATCTACATTATCTGTCCTTGTCTCGTAGTCTGGGGTTAAAAAGGCTATTAATCCACTTACGGGGTCATCAAAGATCTCGTCGACCCTGGTGTAGATATCCTTGCCTCGCTTCTGCCGCACCAGCAGATAGACATTCTCCACTCCGGGACAGCACCGCAGCAGCTTCTCTAGCAGCACCTTGCCGAGGAACCCTGGGGACGAGTGGAGGTGTGGTGAGTGAGAATATAATAGAATAGAATACTTACACTCACGGGCAATGAAAAGTTTCCACTGAGAAGATAACCAAATTACTCCTAAACGGAAAAGGCTAGCTTAATGACGCCTCCTGCAACATTGAAGTACATTTATCAGAGCATCAGGATATTAATAACTAAAAACTGTAGTATTTTGTTCAAATTCTAAATTAAATGTTTGAAAAAATTGGGGTCGTTTGGCATCCGCATTTTGTGAGTGGAACCTTTTCTTTGCTCGTGAGTACATCACATAAACCGAACATACAAAAACAAAAGACTAAAATCAATGTACAATAGGCGGCCTTTTGCGCTGTGATCGATCTCTACAGGAACATTATAAATTACGGAAACAAAGTTACAAATGAGTTTGGTGTTTAACCAAGTCTCATAAGTCATAAATTTCTCTCAAGCCTGTCCTTAGCCTTCCTCATCGAGAAACAGAAAAACCACTAAGGGTTACCTTAGGGCCTTTGGACATAGACCAGGTGGGCTAAAGCCCTGGAAGGCCACTCTACCTCTGTGATATTTTTCAGGTTTGCATTTATGTAAATGAAAATATTTATGTTACGTGGGTAATAATACATACAATGTTTAGGATATCCGTAATCAATTATCGTGTGCGTATAAGATGATAGTCCACTTAATAATAAAACAATTAAGTTACAGTAAAACTGAATTTAATTATTGTTTCTTGTAAATAAATTACCGGATACTTTATACCTATAGATAAATGCGTGCTCTCTGATTAGTTATTGATGATGCGTGATCTTAGTGGTTTTAAGATAGGTTTTAGAAACTTTATCTAAGATTTTTAAATACCAGTGACGGATAAAGCAATTTTGTTTAATTCATCGTTTCCTATACTTAAATTTTGCATTTGTTGAACAATATTAAATTTATAATGTAACTACTTATGATGATTAACATACACGTTAAATGCAAAAGTGCTTACGTACACTGGCCCAAAGAGTCTGACTCTGCCACCACATATTAATGTAGAGACGCCCCCTTAACCTCCTGACCCCGAGAGGTATAAATGTAAAAATTGGTAATAAATTTAAAAAAAAAAAAAAAAAATACTACTGAACTGTTTTGTCGCTTTGTCAAAGAACAAATTGTTTTAGGGATAGGTACTTTATAAAACTTTAAAGGAATAACAGGGATACTCCATAAAACTTTTAATATAGGTATTTTTAAACTATATATTATATTTTTTTTCAATGTCCTACTCATAGCACGCCAGGTGTCAGGAGGTTAATATAATGTTTTTGCAACATCCTGTAACATCATAATATACAGGTGTGGCTCCCATTGGTTCCTGAGATTTTTAGTACAATGCACAATCATCATCACGACCCATTACGTCCCCACTGCTGGGGCACGGGTCTCCTTCCAATGAAGGAAGGGTTTAGGCCTAGTCCACCACGCTGGCCTAGTGCGGGTTGGTTGGTAATGCACAATGCATCACGTTTTACTAAAGGGTCTAGCACACTGACCCACTATCGCACCTATAACATTATGACATTATGTTATTGTAATGTGAGTTTTATGAGTTAGCAAGAACGGTTGTTTTCATTCGTCACGGATGACCCATGCTTTTTCTGATCATCATCGGACTTTCCTCTGTTACGTGCAAGGTAATATTGTTAATGTAGAAAGCACTCACGAGCAATGAAAAAGTTCCAGTGACAATAGCACCAAATTACTCGTAAGTAAACGAAAAAAACTAGCTTAATTACGCTGTTTGCAATATTGAAGTACATTTTAGCAGCGCATCAGAATATTAAGTACAGTTCCACAAACTTATCTGTTCCGGTGAGAGCGAACTAAATTGATCCATATCTCATTACTTACTAATGAATTATATATTGTTAAGGATTAGATGGGTTTATTAATACCGCAAGGGCGAATTACTACTATAGGCAATCTTAAAATCATATAGAATGAAGAAATATTACACATTTACGTGAGCTGTCACTGGAACAGGTAAGTTTGTGGCACTATACTTACTTTTAAATTAGTTACTAAATGATAAAAAAATTGGGTCATTTTGTAGGTGAAAATTTTTCAATGTTCGCGAGTGTATTTTTTAAGTTATCCTTTAAATTACACAAAACACCACTCACCTGTACCACCAGTGACAAATATATTCTTCCCATGATAAAACCTCTGTATCTCCGTCCTGCTCACTCTGTCACCATCTTGTATCACATTGCTATTGAAGTCCACATCTGCTATCCTTTTCTCGCTCTCAGTACATTCGAGACATATCCTAGCTTTGGCTAAATTCTCTTCGAAGTAGTTGGACTCTGTGGGTACTTCTGGTATTCTGGTTGCCATGGTAACGAAGGGGGGGTTGGTAGCTATGGCAGTCGCTGACATGGTGAAGGGTTTTTTGAGTCCGTCAATCCGGAGTCATGGTATTTTAACCTGCAAGTAAAGAGACAACATTTCAATTGGGTAATAATGTACATGGTACATAATATGTTTTTTTTGGGTTACTGTGGTTGGATGAGGAAGACGGAGAGATCAAGTACAAGGGCGAATTTTCAAAAGTTGTTCAGAAGGACCCCCTGAGTCACCCTTTCGGCTAAGTATACCCGATTTTTTTTTCGAGAAAAGTCACGTGACCAACAAAGTTACTATGGAAAAAGAAAAAAAAAAACGTGATTTTTCTACCCCCTTTCGGCTTAGCATACCCTTTTTGCAACACCCTGTATAACTCGCTAACTACGACTCTATCTCGTTGTATTAAGCGTGCCGATGGAGTGACCATTCTCGTTTCTTCGTTTGTCGATTAGAGAGTGACCCCCGGGCGGTCGGTGCGGTGAAGAATGTAAAAGTCACCAAAAAGTATGTCAAGATCGCGGACAGTGGATACACACACTTTTACTCAGCTGGTGTTTGGAGGAATTAAGCAATTATTTATTTATTCTATTAAACAAATATATAAATAAATATGTGGGGACATCTCCCACACGGCCATCTAACCCCAAGCTAGGCAGAACCTGTGTTATGGGTGTCGGACAGCTGATATATCTACACAAATACATAGATAGATACATACTAAATATAGGTTAGGTTATGTTAGGTTAGGTTAGGTTATCAACACCCAAGACCCAAGTACAAATATCTGTCTTTAAACAAACATCTGCCCCAGCCGGGAATCGAACCCGGGACCTTCATTGTCATTCAGCCGTCAATTATATCAAGTCAATCAAATATTAGTTACATGAAATATCACTGGAATTAAGTTATAGGTGACATTCTATCAGACCCGGTTGCACTGCATCTTTATCGACTTGTAAACCTCATTCAAATAAAAAAAATACAAAAAAAAAATACAAAATTGTTTATTGTCTTAACAAAGATTTCTTAATAACTAGTATTGATAACTCAAATTGCCGTCTTTATCGCGAATTAGCATACAGTGACGTTTATTTACGTCGATTACGATGTCGTGGAGCGCAAACGGGTATACAGTGCTCCAAAATTGATAATGCGCATAGAAATCTTTGACAGATCGGTTGGTTTCGATTATGTGACACATGATATTGACTCCTATTTCTTTCGAACAAGGTGCAAAATGCAAGTGTATTTTTAAGGCTCTTACGATTTAATGATTCGGGTGTGAAGATCTGCATGTGCATTATTAATTTTGGACAAGTGTACTTTAATGCTGGCACCCCACTTGGCTATTCGTATTTGTTGTTGGATGTTTGCTGTATTTACCAAATACCAATGTGAGTATAAGTACAGACCGCACACACATGGCAGTTTTAGAACATACGCAAATACTAATAGCCAAGTAGGGTGGTAGCACAGACCTATACATATAACACTAGATTCCCCAAGTGTACATACCTACAACGCGTGTTAAAAGGTTGATCGTAATTATGATCAACTTTTGGTTTAACCTTTAGTTCCGTCCAGCTGTCATTATCAGTGTCAAAAATAATAGGTAACTAGGTACGAGTAATTCCTATACAAATATCGGCACGCCCGGTTCACATAGAAATGATTGCATTTTTGGCAGCTAGTCATACCTATAGGTCTGTGGGTGGTATAAGATCTTTGTCCAGTTCGCATGGCTTCGCGTATAATTTTGACAGCCGACGTTCGTCGTACCTTCCGTTATGTAACGTCAATTTCGAGGTCAGTGGGCCAAACGAAAGAATTCAACACTAGTTTAATTCAGCAACGATAATGTTCAATGTTGCATCATGTGGTTGAGCTATATATTATAATGCTATACAATGCATTTAGAGGATAGAGTTTTATTAAGAAGTCATTATGCTTGAACTATCCAAGCGACTACCACTTATTAATAACTAGCTGTTCTCGCGAGCTTCGCTTCGCCTTCAAAAGTTTTTCCGTGGGAATTCCGCGATAAAAAGTAGCCTATGTTCTTTCTCAGGCTCTAGATTATCTGTATACTAAATTTCATTCAATCCGTTCTGTAGTTTTGGCGTAAAAGAGTAACAGACAGACAGACAGACACAGTTACATTCGCATTTATAATATTAAGTTAGGAAGTTAGGATTTTGAAAATTTTAAAATAATTCGCGATGAAAAAAATTATTTAAGCTCAAAAGGTCATTGCGTTGCAAGTTTCTTACGTACTTTACCTACCATTATAAGTCCATTTATAAAGTAAAATGGAAATGTGCCCCAACTAAGGGTGAAGCCCCATTCGTTGTCGGAACGGCACAACGCATTGTATGCCAAATCTGCGTTTCGTCTAGGCGCGACGCAAAAGAACCCATCATGAAATATGATTATCATTTTCGTTAATCTGGTAGGTATACCTAAAATAATGAATGAAGAAGAATATGTTTACCACGTTAATGTCATAAATTACAGAGCATTGTAGTTGCCCTAATAGAGAAACTTCTTTTGGTGTTGGCACTCGATTCTGTTGCACAGCTAGCGTGTCTTTACTCTCGTATTCGCAACCCACTAACCCACACTAAAACTTAACGGTATGTCCAAACTTCGCATCTCTGTAATGAGACCAGTTACTGTGAACAATTAACCTTTGTTCAGAATGTTTCAGGAACTTTTCACTCGAAATTAGTTGTTTCAAAGAACAAACATATACGTAAAGAGCGAGTCATTCAAAGCATTGTTTTAATACGTTTACGGGACATTGAACTTAATAAGTATTTGCACGTGTAAGTATGCACTTAATTTAGTTAAGAATAGAATTAATAGTTGCCGTTTTTCAGAAACAGAAGTTGAATAGCTCGTAAAATAATTATTGAGTGACATTGCATTTATTATTTTTTGCACACCTTTAACATAGTTTCTCCTGTACTTCCTGTGGGTTGACTGGAAGAAAATGCTTTTAGCATTAAGTCCACCCTTTGTACATTTATTTATATATTTTTGCAATAAAGGATTAAATAAATAAATAAAATCTTCATGTGATTATTTTCACGGTTTAACTAGATAATGTAGTGAAGGTTTGTTTTTTATGTGGAATATTTTGTTTTTATTATCCTGCTTTAGAGAAGAGGGTTTCTTTGAAAAAATATATAACGGTATGTATACATGCTTAAAAAAACATTTTACTTTAACATCGGACAAGCCATGGTGTTGACCAACAAATAGAGCAGCCCCAAGTGGCCCAATACTATTTAATTAGTATGGATTTGACACATTTACGAGGTGTTTGACAGCCTCTTCTGCCTTTCGCCTGTTTTTTCTGGTCCACAGGAGTTTATGGACCTTGTAGCAGTCTTTGATGAGCAAATTGAAATGAAGTTATGGCACAGTGATGCTTTTATTCAGGTCACACGTGACCGCATTTATTTACTGACACAATGGTCTGACTTGAATTCTTTATTGTTTTATTATTATTGCACTTTGTCAAGTGGGTATACAAATGCATGCTTACTGAACTCAGACCGTTCTCATGCAGTTATTTTACAGATGACCGAATGGTGTAGTGGTTAGTGACCCTGGCTGCTATACGAAGGTCCCGTATTCGATGTCCGGCCGGGGCAGGTGTTTGTTTAAAGACAGATATTTCTACCAAGGTGTTGGGTGTTCAAATGTATTAACGTACTCAATATAATATATTATATATCTGTGTAGATATATCGCGGTTGGATGGCCGTGTGTGATATGTCCCCATAAGTATATTATATTATTATTATATTACTTCTTACATAACCTAAATTATCTAAAATCTTGAAGACTCTGCCATAAGGCCGGTACATTGTTTATAGGCTATACCTAAGTATGTTTATGTTCTTATGTTTTCTTTAGTGTTCAATAAAGTGGTTAAAAGTATTCTAATTTTGTCTTTTTTGGTGTACAAAATAAATAATATTCTATCTCTTGTATTCGTAACAATCTATGTATTGTATTCTATTTATTATCAGTCATTCATATTCCTGGTCACCCAAATGCGCAGATAAGTGTGAAAGGTGTTGAAACTACGGTCATCACGTACTAATGATGACATCGCAATCTTCGCATGCTCGATAACAATGTACGGACGTGTTGTTTGCAACTTCAGATTTGTGAGATTAAACCTTGGTGTAAAGGATGAAAGAATAAATTCTCTACTTAAATTTTATACTGCACTCTCGGTTGATATTTAAATTAAAGTTATTATAATGACGTTTATTCCCAGACTGGCATTGTCCTTTTTGAATAAATAACAAAGGAGTATTAATGTATTAATCTTCCTGCATACGATCAGGTATTTATATCCAGCGATGCCATTGACCTATTAGAAAGAATTTATTTCTGGATAGGAAGGAGGAAATGATAATTTACATAACTTATTATATACCATCTTATTCAAGTGATTCAGTAAATACTACACTCACGTGCAAAGAAACAGTTTCACTTACAAATTGCAGACACATCAGGTGGTCCCAATTTTTTAAACATTTAATAGGAAATTAGAAAAATTTAAATTAACTTAAATATTGCAAAAGGCGTCGTTAAGTTCGTTTTTTTTCGTTTAAAAAAAAGTAATTTGGTGATTGTCTCAATGGAACTTACACTAAGCTCTTATTATATTAGTTATTAGTCTTTCTGTTTTTAAAGATTGGTTTCCTCATAAAATTAAGGATAACTATATAGTATTAGATAACGATAAAAAATAGTAAGTATAACCTATAAATTATTTTGGCTGTTTGTAAAATATAGTCTTTATGAAGCTTAACTGAAACGATTTGTTTAATGTGTAAGTTCAGGTATCCCGTTGACTTCTTTTGTATGGGCATAATGCGCACATTTCGTAGCATCCATAAACTTGGGTTTTTGTTATTTAAAACAAAAGAAATAAGATTTAAAGAATGTTATCGTTTTTAAGAATAATTAAATACACACATTGCTATCTGTCTGAATGTAGGTAATAAGTGAAAATCATGATTAATTTTACTATAAAAGTGGTAGTACAGTACAGTAGTATAACAAACCTAGTTTGAGATATAGGTATGCATCAAAATATGATATGACGATCGAATGGTGAAGTGGTTAGTGACCCTGACTGGCTCAAAGGTCCAGGGTTTGATTCCCATCCGGGGTAGGTATTTAGATGTAAAATAAGGCTATTCGCTCAGATATTTAATATTTTGTAAACTGGAAAATAATGATTAGTATTGATTTCTAAATTATTTCTTATGATCTCTAAATTATTTCTAAATTATTTCTTTATTCTATATTTGATATAACTATGTTCTATGTAATGTAGTTTGTTTATCTATCCATCGCTTTCTTCGCGGTCCCATAAGCTAACATGACAAGTAGGTGTTATGAAATAAAAAGTAGCACACACAAGGTGTTTCATAAAAAATGGCTGATGACTTCTTATTTCCGACACGACAAAGTTATTACTTTCACAAAACCAGAACTGGCAAAGCCCAGTTTATAGAGCTCAGAAAAATATTAATAAAAGTAGAGATAGACTTATGAAATAATAGAATAAATTATAAACCCAACCACGGGAACAATGACATAACATAATCATTGCAAAATCAACGTTGCACAATTTAGTGTACTCACCCAATTTGAAATCCTAGAGCACCTTTTCCAATAACCCAATAGGGGGAGAATAAAAAAATAGGTCAAAAGTCACGATCACTTTTTATGAGCACACACCGGCACACCACAACTACTTTTTAAGAAAAAATATTATTTAATATTCGAACGCACTGTTGCGAATGGAAAGCGCGCGGACAGCTACCTCCATGGTGGACGACAGACTATTGCAACCCGCCAAAATATGAGGCCAAAATGATTGTTATGCAACTTTATTACAGCACATTACATAAAAATCGCCGTTGGCACTTCGCGTTCTTATGCAAAGGTATCGTCGGATATCTTGCGGATTTTTTTCTCGACTTTCGGGACTATTGGCGGGAATTAACTTTTTTTCGGCAGATGATCGCACTTTGTTATGCCAAGGAGTTCGACTGTCGCCTCAGCTTGGAGTATCATGTATGATCGGATATCGCCGAGGCTTCTTTGTGATGTGACCTCAATAAGTCTTCTCCCCCCCTTTGGTCAGTCGAGAGGGGCGCGGGAGGTTCTTGGTCAATCGCGGCTGATCATCGAATGGCGATTCGTAAAATGATACACAGATGTATTCTCTCTCGACATCGTCGCACCGTAATCACAGTGGGGTCGCTCTAGAAAAACGATGTTTCGGATGCTCCTGAATACGACTCTCTATCTTGCGAAATTACCAATTTTATGACTACTAGCTCTCGTGAATTGGTTATTTAACCCCCAACGGAAAAAGAGGGATGTTATACGTTTAACGTGTCTGTGTATCGGTGTATGTATCTGTGTGTGGTTGTGTACCTTCCAAATGGCTAAACCGATTTTCGTTTTATTTTTTAATGGTTATTTATAAGTAATGTTAACCAGAGTGTTCTAAGACATATTTTATCGAATTTTGCATAGCCGTTCAAAAGTAATGCGACTTTCAGTGATGAATTTAGGGGGATTTGAAAGTTGGTTTGGTTATTGTAGCTTGAGCTTGAGTAACATTCTGTAGTCTGCACCGTCCGACATGCTTCCTTCCTTAGACAGTTATTCCACCGACGACGATGGATGAGAAGCGAGTTGAACAAACATCGGCATCGGACCCTATACAATGTGTTTTTTTTTCGAACCCGACAAACTTTAAGGTTGTAATTCTACGAGTGATTTCATCGAGAAAACACTCCCATATGGAGGGTCAAATCTCAATATTCTAGAAATGGCGGCCATTTTAAAGTTTTAGATACTTAGTTTTTATAAAAAAAATCATATCTCGAGATTTAAACGCCTTACGGACATGAAATAAAATGATTTTATCCGCAAAAAGTCATCGCTATCCAATAAAAAAAGGCACAACTGCTAAAAAGTTATGTACATTTAAAATAAGTTACAAGCATCTAATCTAATAAAAAAGAATTCCTAATAAAAAAGACACGGCTTAAGTCACGTGACCCTCCCGCCAAAAGCTTCCACACATACAACCCTTCGTGGAAAGATGGCGATGCGTGGAGTAGCGAATGGAGCGAAAACCCACCATCTCGCAAACTATCTAACTAACCCAACGCCCAGCTGGCTTCTGTGAACCGCGGAGTGTCTGGTGCCGACTTAACCGCCTGCGAAGTCCGTGAGGCGGTTAAACATCGAGATATGATTTTTTATGAAAACTAAGTACTTTAAAAAAGCCGCCATTTCTAGAATATTGAGGTTTGACCCCACATATGGGGGTGTTTTCTCGATGTAATCACTCGTAGATTACACCCTTAAAGTTTGTCGGGTTCGAAAAACAACACATTGTATAATAACTATACTCTGTCCATTATATTATTGGTTTTTAGACAGTTCAAATCCCATACATTTTTAACGACAGCAAAGGAAAACCAACTTTACTTACCAGACATAAGGATACGTCATAAATACAAAAACATGGAAGCTATATAGTAAAGACGTTTGACGACCGAATGGTGTAATGTTTAGTGACCCTGACTGCTATGCCGAAGGTCCCGGGTTCGATCCCCGATCGGGACAAATATTTGTTTGAAGACATAACTTGAGTCTTAATACCTATGTATACAATATGTATTTGTGTATATCATAGAAATCTTGTGGTTATGGTGTAGATAGGTAGGTATGTCAGCTGTCCGATACCCATATCACAGGTTCTGAATAGCATGAGATCGGATGGCCGTCATTATAAAATATCTGTATACTTAGCTTATTCTTTGACCTTTTTTTTGAGAATCCCGAATAAAAAGTAGCAAGTACTTGTTTACCTACCTAACTAGTTATTCATTTATCTATCAAGGAAAAGTTACAGCCAAAATATATGGATTTTTGCAGTAAATAACACAGAAAACCAAAGTCAGGGTATCAACTTCCTACAAGTATTATACTTTACTCTTTGGAGTAATAAACTCGGGTAAGACCAAATTTCTTCAAAATCGGTTCAGCCGTATTTTGATGAAAGAGTACGTAGACATTCACGAACGCACACATATACAAGCTTTCACGTTTTAGCAGAATTGTAGGATGTACGACTGTAGGTACCTACATCTTTTGTGGAGCCTACTTTATTTAAATAGCAGTAGGTATGTTTTAATACTGTAAATGTGCTTGTGTTTTTTTTTAGCTGTAAGGCAAATTATTAAGGTTAATTGGTGGCGAAGATTGAAGAAGAAGCATCTCTTTATCGTAGACTCTCTAGAGTCTAGACCTTTGTTATAGCGTCTATAGGTCGAGTGATATCAAAACTCCAGAATCAAAACGCTCTTTAGTGCAACCTCGGAATAATAACGCCTTCTCTCAACCAACAAACCTAGCGTTGTAAAAACATTACCCTCCTCCTTCGGCAGTCAAAATATATTTCGCAACGCACCTCCTGTTTTTATTGATCTGTCAACTGTCAATGTCAAAATCGTAGTGTACAATTTTGTCTTTTCTCAAATAAATAAACGAGTTTTTTATTTTCTGAATTTTTCAAAGTTTTTGCACTGATTTTATGTTTATTTAATATAAACGACACCACTAACCAATATATCAATCTTCTATTACGGCTCTGAGCCTCCCTTGGTTGGTGGGAATACATTTTGGCTTTGTTAATCGTAAGTATAGTTTGTTGGTCATAAGCTAATTCAGTATTTTGGGTAATATTTTGTCTTATCGTGTTGTATTATTTTTTCATTCCAGACGAAAAGACCATCAGTATGCTGCCCAGGCCATTCTACGGGGATCAGGACATGAGAAAACGGCAAATCGATACTCTTAAAATATTCAACGACAATGTCACTGAAATATCAGCAAATGAAGAATATAGGGTAGACTTTAACGCAGACGGGCGTAGCATGAGTCTCAGCATCATTCTGACCCCGGAATTTCCTAGTGAGAAGCCCGTCATATTTGTTAATCCAGCTTTTCCTCACCCGTGGATCGCAGATAACTCCAACCAGGTTCTAGGGGCACCAGGGCTTCTGAATTACACACAGCATTCAGATCTGGGACGTGTCGTACAGGCGATCATCAGAGAATTCCAGAAATCAGCCCCTCGCATGCCGAGTAATGAGGAGGAAACGACAAATGAGCATCAGCACACCGCCAGCACAGTCCCGCTCATGTTTCCAGAACTACAGAACTTGACTATTGAAGAACTGCAAGAAATACTTGAAAACCAAGATCTTCAGGACCAATTCTTGGAGAGCGATCCACAACTCCTACAGTTAGATTTAGAAACAGAGGCGGTCATGTGTAGCATAGAAAAGATGGCAAAAGACAACATGGAGAAGCAAGAAATGGTTGATACACTGAAAACAGACGTAATTGATCGAATATCCAGCATTGTTCAGATGAAAATGAATTACGAAGAGCTTAACAACAAGCATCAGAAGCTCTCAGAGAAGTATGACCCTCACCGGATACGGGAGTGCTTGAAAGAGGCTGCGCTGAAAGCTGACGAGGATGCAGAGGTTATAGCGGAACAGTTTCTGTTAGGTAATGTTCCGGTTGAGACGTTTGTTAGTAAGTTTGCAGAGAAAAGAGTGCTTGGGCAAGCACGGCGAGCCCGGGAAGAACGGCTAGCGCATCAGTTGGCGCAGTTAGATAAAGCTACTATTTAGGTTACGCATACTAACTAAAAGCTTATTTAAATGTTTTTATTTATTGCTACAGTGATTAAGAATTCAAGACTGGGTAGGAGACCATTATTATTATTTTATAAACATGAATGGGAAAAACAAAGTGTACCAGCGTGGTGGGAAATGGTCCAAGCTTAGGATGGCAGTTTAGACCTTGGGGATTATGCGCAAAGATTAAAGAGAGCCAGGTGCAGGTACTTACACCCCCACAGGGTATAGAATATAATATGGATAGTTGCGACGATAAGGTGGTGCAAGAATGCAAACAGATATTCATGGCTCTGTTGTTGAATGTTTTTTTTTGTACCCATGTATTTATAATGTAAGAATGTTGAATAAACAATAATTCTACTCAAAACGTGTGTAGGATAATGTTAATAGAGAAAGGTTCACTAAAGAACCACGTAAGTATTATTTGTTATGTATTGTAAGAAGTACTTAGCATTTATTATAACTATCTATATGAGCAATATCAACCAAATAAAATGTAAAAGACATTGATACTTTTCGTTTAATTTTCCCTATTAACATGAATGCTTGACATAAATAGGTATTTCATGGGTATTCCTTATTAACAAAACTGTTTTTTTATCTTTACGTGGACCGTGGAAAAATTAAGTGAACATTAGCTACTGTAAAAAAGTTACAAGCACGTCATCTAGCGGCAATACCGCGAATCAGGAAGGCTTAAAGAGATTGGAGCTACAAGCTACAACAGCTGCGAGCTGAAACAGTAAAATAGTTTGACAATAGGAAACATAGATGTCTCCACACGTATTTTCAGAACAAAGTTTATCCAAAGACCTATAATACCTGCTGTAATGTAATAGAAAACCGAAAACGGGTAACTCAGAGTGTCATAGAACCCCCCGGGTCATCCCATTACGGCTTACTGTAGTTACCACTTTAGCACCACCCTGTATGTCGCTGGAATAGCCAAACAACAGTTTACAATGGGCAAAGAGTTAGGTAAGAAGCAAAGTCCTTGGTATGAAGCGTTTAGAACTGTTAGCCATGCCTATTGCCTTGCTATGCCTAAAGCTGCGTAGTGCGTACAGACCGGACCAACGAACGTCCAACGAACGCCAACGGTTATGCCAACGATGGATATTTATCATTCATAATACAGGGCAGATTGCAGCAACGAAGGTCAACGAAACCCGTTCGTTGGGCCGGTCTGTACGCAGCTTAAGTCAAATGGCCAGATATAAGGTATACCTACGGTTTTACGAAGCGCATCTAAAGGCTGCGACTCTATATCGTTGCAGTCAATGTGTGCTGATTGAAAGACTGTTCTCCTACTTCATACTTAAAATTATTTCGTTGTAGTAGCTACCTACATAATATTATGCCTACCAAGCATAATATTATGTAGGTAGCTACTACAACTTATTCTAATAACCATTTGGATGCTCACCTGTTTTTGACAGTTTTTTTTTTACTTTGAAGTTAGAACAAACACAAACGGAACCCTGAGGGTAAACTTTGTGATTATAACTAGATTTTATTATATTTATTATATTAAAGGGATTATTTTCAGGAAATTTTTACCAGGAAGAAAGGGAACTGAACTTACCGTTGGAGAAGTATTTACTTAACTACCTATTTCGTTCCTTGGAGCTGCTGACTATTATTTTTTTTAAGTACCCTAGCCATGTTTGTGTCCCACTGCTGGGCAAAGGCCTCCTCATGTTTACTCCACACGTCTCTTATTTTCGACCACCTGACTGCTGAATATTAAACTTAGGATAATGTAGTATCTGTGTACTACATATACATACATCTAAGTAAGTACATACTTACCTACATACTTCTCTGCCTACCTTACAAAGTTTCTGTTTTCTGTGATTTCCAAGAGGTGTATCAGCATCAGCGTCAGAATTGTGATTCGTTTGTATAAATTGTGATTCGTTTGTATAATGTAAGTCCGTAATTGGCCTATGTATGGCTTATAGAATACCTAAGCTATTATTTTGTCTTGTGCTGTGGATTTTGTGAAATAAATAAATAAATAAAGAAGAGAGTTATCTAAGCGTCGTCCTATCGGTATCGTACTTACGTATCGGAGCAAACGGATTTTGTTAAATGTATCGAGAAACGGCGTCGAACGACGAAGTAGATGAAATGTTGTAAAAAGAATAAGTAGGTACTACTTATTGAATTGCATGCGTCCATTGCGTACGATGCCGAAAGATGGACGCTTACCTTTAAACTCCACTTTAGAACTCCTAACTCCTGTCAAAACAGTAAAAAGTAAAAAGGCCCCGGGCTAAATAAAATCTTTCCTTTATTTCCTATGTAAAAGTAGTTCTTTTTTAATACAAAGCCCTTCTGATCTGCAAACCATTCTAGTAGATAATTGCTTTAGATCGTGTTTTAAGGCATTTTTCAGACATCGCCCCAAGGTAGAAAAATGTGTTTTATGTTAGTATCTAGCTGTATATATAGGTATGTAGGTACTTACTTATTTTTATTACAATGGTAAACAAGATACAAATATCTAGGTAAGTACGGATTTCATACATGCTCAATACAAGCACTTTGGAACATCCTAAAATTAGTAAAATTACCCTAATAGTATTAATTAGCGTTTTACTATTATGTAAGTACTTAGATAGTTGGTAAGGTACATAGGCATTATACACATAGCCATTATAGGTACCCAATTTAATTTCGTGGATATGGCCAATCAATTAACCAACATTCAAAAGGACGATCAAAAATTCAAAACAATAAAAAATGTAATGATAATTACCCAAATTGTTTTTAAAGTCTTTATCCCAAAGCAATAAAGCTTAGTTCTCTTCACTTAGCTAATTTACCGTCAATTTTCAACACTCGCGCAAGCGTTACACAAATATACTCGTCTCTTTTGTTCCTTGCGGTTTCACGGTTGAGAAAATGAGACATAAAAAAAGTTTCCTTGTTTTACGTCAACGAATGCGAAGTGTACTCTCTTCCTACATTATTTTCAATCCTTGCATCTTCTTCAATTAGTTGCATTATACAGTCCAATGTGGGGGTAAACTATAGGGTGCTAAAATTCACTCTACATCTTTGTAATAGAGTTGAATTTTCATTAAAGCATTTTGACGGCTAGTGATGTCCGCCATTTTCCATTATGGACGCGAATAATGCGACATCTATCTGAAGTTTAGTGTCATCGCGGCTTTGAATAGCGTTGGTTGTTGGTCGTGCGTGTTTTCCGATACTATTTTATTGTTTGCACCTATTGTGTAAGGGAAAATGACACGGAAAATTGCCCTACACTGCCATAATTCACCCTTACACAACCTCCATCGTCCTTAGAAACCAGTTCCGCCTCTTTGGATTTGCTGTGCACGCTCAAAAACTGGATTTTAGTTAGAAAAATAATGCATTTACTAGCCAGCCGCAGTATTCTTTTCGGATTGTCGCGGTTCTAGTAGTGTGGGATCGATTTTTTATGTGTTATTAATAAAAATTAAAAGGTGTTTGTGATGGTGATGCAGTTCGAAAACCAGTTTGCAAGATTGGCGTTTAATTTTGCGTTTAGAACGCACGCTGCCGTGTTGAGCTTAGAATCGATATAAGTTAATAAAAAATGCATATTTTCCCCATCGTTTCATAAACGTTGGGTCAATACACGCTGCCGGCTCGGTATGCTGCAGAAGAATATCTATTTGTTCGGGTGTATCAAGTGATTTTCGATAAATGATAACCATGGCTTTGTGACTGCAGTGCGTTTGTGTGTCAGTGATGGTGATAACAAATGTACACACTCATATTCTGTACAGGGGAGTCTTCACAGTATCATAAAGGTTGGTAAACATTATTGAACTCTTTTGTTTATTTTAAAATTAACTTTTCTTTTTGTTTTTTAGGTTCCTTCTCCTTGCATCCAATGTTTCCTTCCAACCAACCAAGAAGATTCCAAATTCAATCCTGAAGATATCCAACTGTCAAATTCCCTACTTACATCCTTCCATTCTATCCAGATTCCTGAAACCTACAAAAATAAATATGGCTTTACCCAATTATTGACAGTGTTAAAATAGTAAAACAGTAACAATATTCAACGGCTGTTTAGAATGTTATTTGATAGTTATTATAAGGTATTGAACAGGCTAAACATCTGTTCAACACTGTCTGTCTTTTTGTCTTTAGGCCTTTAATATTTTACACCAGGCCTGTAAACAGTATGTTTAGTCGCTTGTTTCATCCTTATGAAAACAATTTTATAAATAAATTTAGCTAATACTATTCCCACAATTATCAGATTCATTTCACTTGATATAGAATGATAATTTATTGTTGTTACTAAGAATAAAGCTTTTATTGGTATTGTGATTTTTCTCAATATTTGTTTATTGTATCGAAGAAAATTTTCCAGATTACCAATCCATGGAATATAGCTAGATAAAAGAGTATTTGTAGCATAACTCGCACTCATGCCAGTTTAATTGTAAGAAACATAGCATTAATGATAGCCTACATGCACACATACCAAAGTATTGTGAATCATATTAGGTATTATCATTGTGATAAGTACAACAAAATGAGGTGATGTCTTGTGAATGATACATTCATATGATTACCATTAAAATTCAATAATTTGTTATGTAGCGACACATGTTATAGTCACGTTTTGCAATGTCAGCTTTCTAGTAACTTCCAGTAGCGAACAATGCGCAGACACTAGTCGTCTCGCGCCCGCCACTTAGATAACACACTTGAGTAATGTAATTTGGTTATCATGTAGTAAATTCAGTAAATAGTTTGGCCTCAAGAAATCCTGCATTCGTCATTTACCATCAACCCCATAGACACCTCATAATACCCTAAAGTTACATAGGTACATCTTTTTATTGTGCAAATTGTTTGTTTCCTAATAAAAGCAAGACTCACTCAAAACAATCAATTTATCTCCTGTGTGTTTATGTAGTACTTAAGTTTAACTGGATACACTCAGTCATTATGCTTCATGAAACCATGACTTTTGAGAAAATATTCAATCACTAAAGTTACAGTAACAAACAATAAAATGGGTGATCTGGGTGTGCTCGGTGAAACATGTTTGTCTCTATAAATTGTACTTGAAGAACACCTGTACCTTGGTTCTGGTAAATAAATCAATTCTATTCAATTCATAAAATAATGATTGAAACTGTCTACCACCAATAATCCTTCACTGCTAGACCTAGGCCTCCATGAAGAGCACTATAACGTTCTGTCCTGGGTCTTCCAGACTGACTTTGACTCAGCCACTACTGGCAAACTGTGTGGTTAACACCACCAAACATTAGGAATAAGCCACCCCGATGCAGGTTTGCTCTTTTGTCAAACCTGTTTACATCTCTCAGCTCTCAGGTCCATACAAGGATTGTTAATTGGTGTGGTAGTAACCCCACAGTTTAAGGTGCTGGTAGGTAGGTGGATAGCCGTCACCTAATGCCACCTAAGCAGTTTTGGCTAGGCTTATTTTCAGTGATTTAGTTACTGTATTACCTAAATATTGAAGTTGAGAATCTCAAAATTCTAATCCAGACCTATAAGTATGCAATATATAATGTTACTTACTGTATGTTTTATCAAATAAAGTTAATATTCATTCATATTGGTAACCCTAGAAAATTTTCTACAGTGGTTCCCAAATTTTCATTTTAAATATATCCTTAACCATAATTTATACAAAATAGAAAACTAAATATTGATGTCAACTTTTCAAAATAAACGAAAGCCCGACATAAAAAAAAAATAAGACTGACCTAAAAATGTAAAAAGCAAAATCCATTAACTACATTCATATTCTTAATTCGTACCTACTCATAACTTCACCAAACCACAATAAAAAAAGCTATATGGGAAAACTAAAAGACCCAAAAAGAGACAGCCAAAACAAACAGAACAACGCCGCGATTGGTCGCGGCAAACATGAAACGGCCGGCCAGTTAACGCATTTCTTTGATCTCGCCGACCCTATGCTTCTTAACTGGAGATTATAGATAGTGCAGATACAGTGGGTGTTGGGCGCCAACATCATTTTTTAAGATAACCACTTTAGTGAGTTTGCGGTTTTCGCTACTTCTACGTATTTATGTTGTTGTTGTTTGGAAATGCACCCATAGATAAGATTTAAATGAATGATATTTTGGCGTTTTCATTCTTGATGTGCAAATTGGCGAGGCATGCTGAGTGTTTTTCAGAGTTAACGACAAATTATTAATGCTTTTAATATATCGATTAGCATCGCAATCAGTCTGTCATAAATCTGTCAGATTCATGTTCATACAAGTTACTTACGTCAGATTTGACAGATAAGCTCTTGATTGCCAATGTGCGATGATGATAATGATAACCCAACTGTAACTACTGGACCACGGTTTTTAACTTCGACTTAGTTAGGTTCCATAATATTTGAATTAATACTAAATAAATACAAATACATTCTCAAAATATGTGTCTACAGGCTGGCAAGTAGACATCCAGAGTTAATGGAAATAAAATACGATCTAAATATCACATATTTCCCATAGTATTCCCACGAGAAACGTTCCAGAAACATCGGTAGTGGAGGCAGATACCTCAAAATTAACGTTGATATTCTGCTTTGGGACTTGATAAAGACGTAACGCGCTCACGTGACATGATATGTGTGGACGTGAGCTGTCAACTTGTTAAAATGGTGACAGAAATGGTAAATAGTGTGGGTGCTGTACCCCATAGCGGTGCGTGGGTGTGACTGAAACGGGAGATAACCTCTTGAGAACCCGCTCAAAAAAGCATTACCAACTACCATCTGACTACGAAAAAAAAAGAAAACAATATTTTTTAAAACCTTTGATAAGATGGGTGAAAAACTGTATTGTATTACTTACCTATTATGTGTACAACAAAACTTAGCCAAAAATAGAAATACTTAATAATAACAATTTAACTGTTAATAAAATAGCAACATTAAATATATTATAGAAAGAAAGAGAAAGAAAGAAAAAATTATTTATTTCTTACACACACAGAAACAACACATACTTACATTTAGAAGAAAAGGTTAAAAAGTAAATAAAAAAAATAAGTTATTAAAAGCATGAATGTTGCTTCTCGGTGCTTAAATGGGTTCTAGTTCAGCTTGATGCTATGGCAGGTATGCTAAACCACACCATAGCGCTGGTTTTCAACTAGAACCCTTGGGTGAAGTCACGGACTGACTTGACTGACTGACACAAAAAAACATAACATAAAAAAAAAAAAAAATAACAAACAGAATAAAAAACAGTAACATATACTTATATGCTTAAACAAAGCGTCTCGGTTGTCGCGTCGAAACCATAGAACTTAAAATTGGGTCAAAGGGGATAGGAAAGGGGTTATGGAAATGTAAAATGATAAACATGACAAATTTTAATATTGATAAGTGTAGGTCATGTATGTTCGTCCAGTTCGGCACCGAAAAGGCTCGCTGACACCGCTAAAAGTGAGGTGGCATCCAATTTTATTTAAGCATAATAATAACTGGGATGTTTCAATGTTTTACAGTTATCCAGCCCTACATATAAATTATTAATTAAGTAATTCAGCTCTTTTTTCCTGAAACCGTTGAAATTCTTACCGGATTCTAATTCCGGAATACTAGGAACGCATTAGAGCTGAGGATCTAGTTACTTAGAACGGTTGCGTGTTCGAATTACAAAAGTTTTAAATTTTAAAATTCGAAGCGTCGTTTTCGGTTGGCAACGTCTTTTGGATCGGCACGACTAGACAGCTGTTAAGTTATGCATCATGGACAAAGTGTTGTTAGACTAAATAAATTACATGAAAATACCTAGATATGTTAAAGAATTATGTATTAATCCTTTGAATACATAGGTACATCATACTGGGTCGCGGTCGGTCACAATCACAAACGCACAACTCAAAAATACAAGCCAAAATATATCAACATACTTTGGTTATATGTCCGGAAAAAAGCGTTTATCAGTCAAAACTCTTATAAATGCAACTTAGTAGCGCCGAGTCGCACAATGGCTAATAAATTATGGCTTGAAAGCAAAAAATCAACAAAGTTCGGTCAAAACTTGGGCTCTGCTGGCATCGCATTCCATGTTTCTACTACACTGCACATTACAAAGATTATTATGATATAATATATCCAATATAACGTACTGTATTCTAGGTATATGGTGTTATTATTTAGTAAAGTAGACGCACAAAAGTTACTTTTAGCGCTGTTAAAACTGAATATTTGAATAAGGTTAATTAGATTTACGCAGCCTGTTAATAGTAGTATTTAATCGCTTACTGATAATAAACTTAAATAAATTTTAAGTCGTTACTCAAATTTTGCTCATTTTTAGCAATTCAATACATTTCAAAAAGACAGTCATGTTTTTCTGGTTCCTTAACCTAAACCTAAAACTTGTCAAATAACATATTTCATATTTTACCTAACTATACTATAGTATTCTATATATTCACAGTATGCGATGACGAGGCAAAATATTTTAATTAGCTGTGTGATCAACCTTATAAAAGTCATGTTACACCGTAAAAAGTGTTTGAATTTAATTAAAATGTCGTTTACTTGCCGCTTTATTAATATTGACACGGAAAGAAACCATTATTATGTCTTGAATAATTTTCAATTTGTCGATTTTGTTTTTCATTCGCTGCAATTATTAGGTATACATTTTAAGGTTCAGGTTAACTAGAAGTTATTTTTTTATATTTTTTTGCGTTAATAGGTTACTAGGTGAAGAAACAATTAAGCCCCGTCGTAAATGCCCCGTCAGTTTCAGAAATTACAATAAGTAAATCATTGTGTGGCACTATATTTCGAAAAATATAGAACGACTATGACAGTTCTTTGTCAAATCCATACATTTTATCTGCCATTTTTTGGTTATTGTACAAGACAATGCCTCTACGAGTTTTGCAATTTAAGTACACGAAAAAAATTTTGTTTTCTCCTGTAACCTGCATACATTATCTGTCAAAAGTTTCATGATAGTTTCCGCTAGAAGCGACACTTTGTATGTGAGAAAACTGAAACTTTTATAGTTTTCGAAGAACTATCACTTGTACTAGACGGTCAGGAATTTATCTATCAATCAAATGTTATAATAGGACCACAAAGCAAATAGGACTCTTGCTCTATTTTACAAAGCATAATAAAATTAATAAACCTTTTTGGTGTTGTCACACTTGTTTCTGTTGTTGTTTTCGGACTCTAAAATACAGAGTGTTGCGTTTTCTTTTGAACATTTATTACTGAAAATCAAGAGACAAGAGGTAGTTGGTAACTTTTCAGGAATGCACAGGTGGGCAGATATCATTTCAGTGTGATATGGGTTACTTTCATGTCGGCTTTCACCCGCGTTTGATATGAGATCGCTTCGGGGTTCGTGTATGTAGGTTTGTACAGTCAGGGAAAGACATAAGTGGCTACAACGTTTAATTTTTGATTCTCTTGAAATGTAAAAAATACAAAATTTTGCACCTATTAATAAATAAAAATATATTTTCACACTTTGTTTGTGATTTTGATTGAACTTTTCGCCGTCAAAGTTCTTATTAATTGTAATTATTTACTTTTTTTAAACAGCATTTTTTATACTGTTATACTTTTAAATCCTAACTAATATTATAAATGCGAAAGTAACTGCCTGTCTATCTGTTACTCTTTCACGCCAAAACTACTGAACGGATTTGAATGAAATTTGGTATACATATGGTCTAGACCCTGAGAAAGAACATAGGCTACTTTTTATCGCGGAATTCCCACGGGAAAACCTTTTAAGGCGAAAGCGAAGCTCGCGGGAACAGCTAGTAACCTATAAATCCCTGCTCACCCTCCGAACGTATAGGTCCCTATAATAAAACTGTACTTATAAAGGCACAATCAAACGAGATGTCTAAGTAAACGCACTTCTTCGTATAGTAGAATAAAACTCGTAAATACCGTAATAAAGAATATTACCCATAATACTTTATGGGCTATTCGTCGCATTCACACATGCGGCCATTTTATTAAAACATGCCTGCGCCGAGATTCAGAATCACCCTGTCTGGAAACTTTTGTTCTAGGCGTTTGTAATTAAATAGTTAGCATTATGTTCATTACTAACCTAACTCCTGAAGTAGTACGGTCAGGTGCAGAGAAACCTGACCCCCCTCTCATAGTAACAATGCTTCTGAGGGGGGTCAGGTTTATCTGCACCTTACTGTACTACCTACCTAAAGACTAGACTGTTTGTACATATTTATTGTAGGTACCCTACCCGAGGGCAGAGTGTAGGTAAGGTTTATTCACCGTTCGCCATACAAATTTGCGATAACCAGAAAGGCATGGGGCGCAATGAAGAAGTGACAAAAGTTTTGCATCGCGCTCACTCACATCGCGCAGCCTTAAGAGCGAGCGCGACGGAAATTATTTGTCACGTCTTAAATGCGCCCCGTGCTAGCCCTTCTGCTCGACTCAAACGAACAAACGGTGTAATAAACTCAGTCCGATTGCTTATAGGTCGCTAACCGTATCGCCTTTTTAGAAATGATTCTATATATTTGTGTAGCTACTTACCTACTACACGTGTATGGATTAAAACCTCTGTTAATTGTATGGCTGAGAATTAGCTACATCAAAAGTACAAAATAGTTCATAAAATGGCAATATAAAATTATAAAACTATTTCCGATAAGTCCGCCCCAGTTCCTCGCTCTTGTTCTGTGAATGCAATCGTCACAGAATCGAAATCCACATTGGCACAATTTTACAAGATGGCCGCCTCCCATCAGCTGTTAACTTGGTACCTTAGCGCCAGCTTGGCAAAAATGAGCTTGAGAAAAAATTGCTAAAGTAGGTATATACAGGTAAATTTAAGTAGGTAGGTAGTTAGGTACATAAATGAGACAAAGAAACCCTCTGAGATTGTATGTTACTCTATAGTTAAGGACTTTCAAAGTCAAAGGTACCTACATAATATAATTATATACACATACGAACACTTACCAATAATTACAGATATAAAATAATACATTTTTTACGGCAATTACATTTTTTTACGATGCACGTGTCGAGTGACATTAAAAACCAGAGCTTAATTTGCATAAAATTCAAAAGGTCTGCAATTTAAAATTGCGGTCACAAAAAACATGATAAATTGTATCTACTATACGGTACAGGTAAATTGATTATTGTTTTATATTTATAATATTTTAAAAACGCTTATTTCGTTATCATCATTAATAATTAATATCATTAATCTGTGCATATTCTGTCATTCATTATTATTTATACTTTACTTTTTTGTGTATCGCTTTCCTTCCTATAGGGTCGCCAAAATCAAACTCACCACTTTATAGAGACCACGAAACGTAGTGTGGGACGCCCTCCAGAATGCTGGGCCGACGCGACGACCGTAGACCAGTAGTGGAAGAAGGAAGGCTGAGGACAGGCGGCCATTATAAGAGCCCTATGTCCAGCAGTGGAATATTGCTTAATGATTACAATGAGGAGAAAACGCAAAGCCAAAAATAACAGATGGAGCCTTAGATGGCGTAACGTTTCCCCGCGTTCTAATTCGTTGGTTCAGTCGGGATTTTTTTCTCCCATCAATATGATTGGTCAGATACACTCGATTAAGATAAACTCTTCGCCCGTGGTATATCAACTGCCGTGTAACTTCAAGTGTGATTGGATTAACTTAAACACATCACTTTAAAATAAACCAGTAAAAAAATATAATCTAATAAACAAAGCCATATTAGCTCGTTTACGTCAAAAAAACCTCTAAAACAACGAAAACAAATGTTTTTGTAGCAACAAACCTGGCAAGTCTGGCAACCCTATTTGCCGTTTCGCGTAATATGAGTCTTTTATCGGTTTAATATGTTTTTACGATAGTCGATACGCGCTTAGAAGCGGCTTATAAACGGCGAGAACGCACGGATTTCGCCTGTAAAAGTTGCCGGCACTTATTAAAAAGTAGGTTGGCAATCTTTTTGCTGTCATAATCGGGCGCTTTCTTTAAAAATGGTTGTAACCGCGAACTTGATTAGACAACTATTTTCGGATTCAAAATGTATTGAATTTGACACTTATTATTTCGTAAATTTATGTTCTTTCGTTGTGACTTCGCGATATGGCACGTGAACAGTCGCGCCACCACTGATGTCTTACGGAAAAAGTGGGATCAAAACTAGTTATTCGCACAATCCGACACCTTTTTAACACATTACTTTGTAAAATATATGAGTCATGAGTCCTATGACAGCTGTCAAATCCATACAATTTTATTTGTCATTTGTTTGTTGGATTTTAATGGCAATGTTACTTTGATTAGTTGAATAATAAAATTAATAACTTAACCTTTATATTTTTTAACATACGTAGGCCCGTTTATTTACACCTTTTGGTTTAATATTTACTTAAGACTTTAATCTTGACTTGTCAATCTGGAGTGTCGTACGATAAATCGTCACTTGTAATATTGAAATTCCATTAACTTTTATGTTATCGCCGTAAGTAATCGCAGCTTTTTGCGAAAGTTTAAATGTTAAAAGGCTTCAGTTACTTGTTGTATTATTTGGTTGTTAATATGTGTACTTGTGTTAAGAGCGGTGGTAGCTCAGTCGGGTAAGCGCACACTTCTCACGCCAGAGATGTGGGTTCGAATCCCGGCGCTGACGTGTACCAATGAGTTCTTTGAATTTAAGTACAATGTAATACCATCGCTCTTACGGTGAAGGAAAACATCTTGAGGAAACCTGCATATCTAGATTTAGCACATCTAGATATGTGATCTCACCAACCCGCAGTGGACCAGAGTGGTGGGAAATGGTCCAAGCTTAGGAAGGCAGTTTTTTTTTTTTTTTTTTTTTTTTTTTTTTTTTTAAGATTTTATTATCACTCCACAGACTTTATGTCCGTGCCTTTTTGAGAGATCAATATATTGTGAGAGTTTGGTTGTTTTTTTTTTGTCTTCATCTTTTAACTACTCACTACTCAATGTGGAAGCTTATAATATATATATTTTATCTTTTATATATATATATACCTATATATTATTAATATTTTTTTTTTTTTTTTTGCACTCCTGGAGGAAAATCTACACAGACACCTGGGAAGGGGACCCAGGTAGTGTCGGCCTTTAACCGACTAAAAACCCCCAGTTGTGCATTTCTTGTTTTTTTTTTTTTTTTTTTTTTGTGTTTTTTTTTCTTTGTTTCACACAGTCACACTTACAATTATAATGGCAACAAACATTTGAAGGGTAGGGCCAGTGTCAGCTGTCTTCAGAGAACTTAACAGACGCCTGTCAGTGGCCACACACTCCTTTTGTCATCGCTGTTGTTTTGCCTGGTGTTAATGTGTGACAGTGTTCTTAAAACTATCTTAATTTTATTGGTTAGTTCTTATACAGATAATATTAATTCATGATATACTATACAATACCTACATATCAAAACTATACAATACATGCTATATACTATACATAACAAAACTATAAAATACATGCAATACGGTTTGGCCGTCAATATAAAATTAAAATCAAAATTCTCCTATTCCGCTCCATTTTGCGTTGCCAAAAGCCTTGATTGCTGGGCAACGACCTCTTTGTCCCGATTTTTTATTGCCATCTTTAGGTTGTACTCGAGGATCCGTTTCTTCGGTGCTGTTATTGCCGTTTTAGCGAGGTTGCCGATAGCGTCCTCGGTGTCATCCGCATAGTAGGTGCAGGCGGAGGTAGGAAGGCAGTTTAGACCTTGGGGATATGCACAACGGTTCCATTCGAGATAGCCAGGTGCAGGTACTTACACCCCCACAGAGAATAGAATAGAGCAATAGGTAGGTATGTTACTTTACTCATAAAGGAAAAAAAACGCTTCTGTTACCCTTTCTTTCCACCATCGACATTATCTTCTGTTATTTATTTGTCTGATAGATAAAAAAATATGTCCTAACATAACATAGATTTATAAATGTCTCCTAACCTATCATCTTATTTCGACAGTAGTAAGAGTCACCAACCTCTGGGCCATTGCACATGTTAGCTTGTGAAAATGTTTTAGGTTACCAACACTGTTATCTGTGGTGCCTAGGTGTACAAAAGTAGCTGAGAAATCGCCATCCAACCATTTGTAGGAAACCTAGCGATAAAATGGGACATTTGCACAGCTGTTACTCCTGTTCCACGGACGATACAGCGTGTTGTGTGGACAGAAGAGAAGCTTTGGAAAAAATACAGAACTATTGTTTGGTTGGTACCAAATATGTAATTTATTTATGTTGCGGTCGACGACCGAATGGCGTAGTGGTTAGTGACCCTGACTACTGAGCCGAAGGTCCCGGGTTCGATTCCCGGCTGGGGCAGATATTTGTTTAAACACAGATATTTGTTCTCGGGTCTTGGACGTGCCCGTAAAATGGCAATAGGCCCGCCCCCTATTACATTGGGACTAACATAACACTGGCGAAAAGTGGGTGCAGCAATGCACCTCTGCCTACCCCGCAAGGGAGTACATTAGTACAAGGTGTGAGTGTTTTTTTTTTAATATTGCGGTCCCTACCTCTGTACTCTGTAATGAATGTGTATTTATTTAAATATTTCCATAGTGTTTTTATTGCACACATAATATGCGTACATAATCTATATTTTAATACTATACAGATTTATTAAATATCTAAACTGTCGATCAAGTTAAAAGACAATAATTCGTGATATGTATAGTTTATTTTAGGATCATGAAAGAAAAATACCTTTAAAAGTAATTTTATTAAGTACAAGAAATGTACTTACATTTATAACTTGACTACTTCACATTACATGTATAATATGTGATAAAGTATTTTACTAACAATTGACACATACGGATGTCAGTTTGACATCTTATATCGCGACTTTTTTTCAGATCCCCAAGTAAGCGACTTTACTGTATATAGTTAACACTGTACTTTAACAAAGTCCTTCGCATATCGCCCTTATCTTAAACGGGTTGTAAAAAAAAGAGTTTAAAGGGCGGATTTGCTTACATAAGCGTAAACATTATGTAACTTGATATTTACTCTGAATTTTTACAGTTTACTTGGCTAATTTTTTTTTATCCTGTATTACGTAGAGATTACGTGATAAGAAGTATTTAGGACTTAGGGCCTGTTTCACAATGTCTGGATAATGGCTACCTGTGGGATAAAAGACATGCTGTCACTCTCTGTAGTTATGTTTTAGACAGTGACAGCATGACTTTTATCCGACAAGTAGCCATTATCCATACATTGTGAAACAGGCCCTTAACTAGTTATTTGGACCAGTTATTACAACCTTACTTATAGAGCTGTTCCCGCGCGCTTCGCTTCGCCTTAAAATGTTTTCCCGTGGGAATTCCGGGATAAAAAGTAGCCATACATTTCTTTCTCAGGGTCTAGACCGCATAATACCAAATTTCATTCAAATCCGTTCAGTAGTTTTGGCGTGAAAGAGTATCAGACAGACAGAAAGACAGACAGCCATTTATAATATTAGTTAGGATTAGGATTAGGATGAGGTGCCTCGTAAGCGAGCCACCCGCTTTTTCTAGCAACTATTTAGATACTCAAGTAGGTATCTAGAATCTACTCATATACTTACAAAAGTCACATTGTGCCACTCTGGAAAAACTAAAGCTGCATTAGTAGCACTAGCAAAACAGTTCTACCGTGTACCGAAAATTCTACCATTTAACAAACCCGTTACAGAACTAACCAGCATCGTTGCCAAAGACCTATTTTCTTTCTAAATGTCGAACAGGTAAGCCAACGCCAATTTTATTGTTCTCATTTCAAACTAAACTTATAATAGCATAAATTAACTACATTACATGTTATCCGGAATGCTTGCTTCTCTCTCGGACTTGCGCGTTAAAAAGAGATGAAACGACAAATGCCTGGCTGGTTATGAAAGAGAAGCAAAAAGTTTAGTATCCTATTTAAAAAAAAGTTGTTAATTTCAAATAGAAGAAAAAGGTTTGCGAAATAAGGTTTCAAATCGTGCCTACGTATTTGTCCTTTGTCCCGCTTTAATTACATAGTTGCAAACCGACCTCCGCTTTAAATACCGGTGCTAAATGTAAAGATTTTAAAACGGTTTGAGTTGTAAACTGAAAGCGTTATTAACTTTGTTTAATTGGGTATTATAGGTTAGCTATTAAGTAGACCTTTTATGCAAAGTATACTTCTAGATAGATAGATAGAGTACTCTTTATTTGTACACCAAGAAATAATTAACAATTTCATATATATTATAACAACTTAATAAGGGTAAGAGATCTCTTCCAGACTACTTTTGAATGAATGGCCTAAAAGAGACACAAATAGGGTTCAGTTTTTATTTATACTTCTACTTATCTATAGCCTTGATTAAGTATTTAAATAAACTTACCCAATAAGTTATACGCAGTGGTTAAATACGTATAAAAAAAATATTTTCAGTTTCTCACACACGTTAGCTATCTGTGGTAACTCCATAATGTGGCAAGGTCTAAGGTCGCGTATTCCCCCGTTGAAGTAAGCAAATACGTACAACCTGATATTTTCGCCAACACTCGCCTGCAGCGCTAGGCTTGTCCCTCGCGAACCTAGAGAGGTAGAATTTCGACAGTAGTGTAACTTATGGTAGAACTGAGAATAAAATCAACTTATTAGAGCAAGCATAGACAAGTTATTAACAAATACAAGTTATTGACAAATAATAATAGTGATATGAAATACATTTAGGTGAAACACGCTCATGGAAAAACTAATGTATAGAATTTCATTGGTGGTGCAGAGTCTACAAATAGCTCATTTTTAACGCCCGATAATAAGAGGGGTGTTGTTAGTTTAAACGTGTCTGTATCTGTGTATTGGTTGCGTAGCTGGCAAACGGCTAAACCGATTTTAGATTTGTTTCTTTGCGTCGTAGATACCTAATGTTACCCCGTGTGTTCAAAGCCATAATTACTAAAAATCGGCTTAAAAAACCGTTCATAGCTTATGACACTTTTAGTGTTAAATATTGGGGTTTTTAACTTTGACTAGGTTATAAGTGGATGGAGTACTGCCAATGTTCCACTAACATCATGTGCAAAAGGAATAAAGAGACACGGGCTAAAGGGGTCGTGCCTTAAGAGTTGTTAGAGTCGAGAGCCCTTCGAATTATAATACAGGTACGCGAGAGGTGTCCCGCCATCTTGTCGATGCGCTGTCAAAAGTATACCTCAGAAAAAAAACAAACAAACACTCACACCTTGTACTAATGTACTCCCTTGCGGGGTAGGCAGAGGTGCATTGCTGCACCCACTTTTCGCCAGTGTTATGTTAGTCCCAATGTAATAAGGGGCGGGCCTATTGCCATTTTACGGGCACATCCAAGACCCGAGAACATATACCTGTGTTTAAACAAATATCTGCTCAAGCCGGGAATCGAACCCGGGACCTTCGGCTCAGTAGTCAGGGTCACTAACCACTACGCCAGTTTGTTTTACTTTTTACGGAGGCAACGGCGTTTACGTCATAATGCCTATCAAGTTGATCGTCAAAGAAAGTAAGAATAGTATTAAGTCTATATTCTATTATTTGTGAGGGTTTTTTTATCATTGATATCATCAGATGTCATAAATGAATGATATTGTATAGTGTAGGTACATTATTGATATTAATATTCCTTGTATCGCCTTGAATTTCTAATAATTGTAGGTATTCTATAAATGAATGGAACTATATATTCTATAAACAGACCACGAAATGTAGAGGCAGACCAGTACAAAGAGAAAATAAACCTTATTTATAGAAATCATCAGCAATACCACTTATTAAAAAGTTAAAGAAAATTGTTTATGGATTTTAAAAGCGTTCGTAATTCAAATTTATGTTAATCGACGAAAAGAAACGCTCATTAACATTCTATAAAATAAGTTTTATAAATCGTGAGTGTCGTTTTACAAGAAACATTTAACATCGATTGGTCTCCATTCATAATGTGCTTGTTATCAAAATAAATCAATGAAACGCACATGAGTCGAGTGAACTTTAAAAAAAAAACGAAAAGCTGCGTTCCAATTTTAACGGGTGCCATAACTGTAATTATATAAGTTTAAAAAGGTGATATATATTCTGGTCAACATTTAACCGACATTATACGTACAATTATTAAGAGAGATTAATAACTTCTTATTTACAAATCGTGGAAAAAAAACAATTCTTGATTTCTTTTTCCATGTAACAAATGCTCCACAAATAGGTCACAGCATTTATTCCCAATACTTTCATGACAACGAAACTGTCATAAACTTTTTACGTCACTTTTTTATCGACTGCCAGCCACCCCTAACTCTTGAAAATCCGTGTTGAGCGGTAGCTAGATTTTTTCTGCTTACAACGCTTAAAAAAAAGAAAAAAGGTCACGGGGTCACCGCTGTGCAGTGTGATCCGGCCGACGGATTTAAATTTTTTTGAACGTAACTTATGAATATTCGTCCGTTTGTTTTTGGTTACATTCATTTTATTTTTTATTCCTACCTTGTTTTTGGCAATTACGATTACAAAAAAATTATAATTTTAAAATTATAATTAATTATTAATACTCTTTAGATACTTACCTACCTACTTATATTTTTAAGCTCTGTTTGCTCCATCGCTAATATTTTGCCCATAAGAATGGAATTTGGTAATTATTCTAAAAAATACAAAAAGATATGTAAGTAGGTAAGTACATAACTCCCTAAGTAGGTTGATAATTATATTTAAACCTCCATTGAACAATATTAATAAAATTAAAGTCATTATAAATTCAAATTATTCCTCATTTCCGTTATCCACATTTATAGCAAACAATAAAAACTTTAATAACGATGATGAAACCAAATCGGGACCCCGATAAATGCCCAATTAGTAACGTTGCCGCTTCCTTCAGATACTCAATAGAAAAACACTTAAAATCAGTCCCCACCCAGCCATTGGGTATCAAAAATATCAATTGCCACTCCAGAATGATGACGGTGTGTGATTGGTTAACAATAGTCCATTTAGACGATACCAGGTCAATGGCACATAAAGATGAATTGTGAGATCATACTTGGAGAGGTTAGGATTTGTTATGCTACGCTTATCGAAGACTTTTTGTTGAATATTTTGACTATTGTTCGGCAATGAAAGGAATTAAAGAAATCTTGTGAGGCTTTAATACTTTTGCTTAGTTATGGTGTTCGTTTCTTTTCGGAACATAACGTTTTCTAAATATAACGGACTGTGCCGAGGCCGTGTATAGTATAATTTTAGCTACATATTGACTCGTGTACAGCTTAATATTTAAGATTTATTTATTTAAGAGTTTAAGTATTAAGTTTATCTTTCTTCAACCACCATCCACGTACTATTTTATGGCAAAAAACTCGTTAAACCGCGGTTAACAAAATACATTTTGAAATGTGAAAATCTCTGCCATGGCCGCTATTCAACAAAGAAAAAGCTACGGCAAAGGTACCTAATTAATCTGGAAGAATTCACGTCAGAATCGCGATCTCACGAAATTTAAACTGGTCAAAAACAATGTCTGCAGTTTTAAAATGCCGTTGTGCAAAAATGGAGGGAATTTTCCAAAATGGCCGACGTTGATTCTTGGAAATACTTCTTTGGACCGCTTTGAACTCGCTAATTATCCGGTGCAGTTAAACTTTAAGGGTCATCAAGGAGTGAAGAAAACCTTTCGGAACTTATGAAATCAATCCTTACATTACTTAATGCAAGGCTCATTTCACCTTCACCACACTCTATCAAATCTATGGCTAGGCAATTAAACTGCGTTCCAAAATCACCGTTGCTCGTCCTCGGTCGCGTCGATTTTATTTAAACCATGTTGTTTTCTATTGCAATCGCAATAAAGCTGAAATTAAAGCTTGTGTTTGGTATATTGCTGTAACCCTAACCCTGGAGTTGCGCCGGAGCAGTTTCCCAGAACGGAGACATAAATTTATATTTACCGACATAGGCGTGACACTTCAAAGGGGCGAATATGAAGCATGGAACGTGTGAGATCGAGAAGGCATTACAAACACAAATGGATTTAATACTGACTTGATTGTTTAGTTGCACTGGATTATTTGAAACATTATTATTATTAAACTCTTTATTGAACAAAATAAATTGTTACAAAGGCGAACTTAATGCTAGCAGCATTTTCTACCAGTTAACCTTTGGTGATGTTGAAAAAGTGATTGGTAGTGCTTACGATAGAAGATGGTCTAAATTGAATACCTAACCAAAATATTAATATAACTATACCAATACAATATAAGTTGACACTTAAAATAATGAATTAATGTTATACATACACAACTGAGTAGTTACCGGGTCAGATAACTTGATATATTAATGTTCAAAAATACATTAAGATCATGAAGATGCTTATGACCCAAAAATGTTAACGATTAAATTGACCGTCATTGTTCTGAGTATTCCAAATACTTAATTGTTCAAACTTGCTGTTGATTAGCCACCATACATCATGAGACCTCGACATTTCCCACAAAACATTTAAGAACATTAAAATGATTACTCAGCTCGACCTCTAGTGCAGCTTGAAAAGATGCCGCTAACTCGAGTTTTGTCTTGACAGTGAAAAAAAAAACAAACATGGCGCCCAAACATAAATCATTTGATGACAGATGCGGCGCTGTCAACAACGGATGTTGAGATAATGTTGCAACTACCCACATGCATAGGTGTAGTTGCATTCCTTCCTGTTTATTTATAGATGCATTTGTCCAACAAGTTTAACAACTAGTAAGCAATGCAAGAATTTTGAGCTCTTGTAAGTTTGGTTGTGTGTATTTGATAAGTTTTTTGTGTTTTGAAATGTGTCTACTGTCACATATTAAATTGACTCATGACTGGCAGTCAGTTTAGTCGATATTAATGCAGATTTTTTAATATTATTATTTATTATCTATAATTATTATAAATTCCAAGATACAAAACTATACATATACAATTATACAGCCTAGCAAACTACTTTTCCGGGTAAAATGTATGAAAAAAATACAGAAAGTTACAGTAGACATACTAGGTGCTGGGTGGGTGTATTTTAGTTAATAAAAACTTATGTGTGTAAACTTTTAATTGGGTTTAGCTTTGTAGTACTGGGCCAGTGGATGCCACCCTAAAAACAACGCTTGAAGTTGGAATTTAAATCTTACAACGCACGAAATTAGAACGGTACTTGCCTAAATAAAAGGTTATAACCTCCTGTATGTTGGCTGGTAAGTACTTGAATCAAGAACCTGACAGAAAACCAGAATAGTTCAAAACTAGGTACGCTAGTAATGGGCAGAGAAACCTGACCCCTCTCAGAAGCATTGTTACTAGGAGAGGGCGGTCAGGTTTCTCTACACATGACCGTACTTAATGCGTTTTTTTTAAACTTGCATTTGGATAGATCCACAGTAACGCACTGTTTTGGCCCATGGATTAAAAAATAAACCTTCCCTTAATCTTCATCGCGAACGGCCCTTTACAAATGGCGAGATTTTATTTTATGTGGACAAGGAACATGACTTTAGATGACTACTTCATACCTAATTATCTAACCTTCGCAAAACATATTACGATAGATAAAATGTTTCAGTTCTTACAGGTTTGTTCAAACAACTTAATAACTGTACCTGTTTCAAAATGAAAATGATTCTACCGTCTGCTCGGCTTGCTGTAGCCAAACTTCGCGTCCATAGACAGGAAAGAATACTTTTACAATGTTTTTGTTTCATCAGCGCGCCCTACCGGCGGTGTTGGCAACGAAAAAAACCGTTTCGACGTTTGTTTTATAACAATTAACGTTGCGGAATGGCGGACAGCGTTGAACATTTAAAGCAACGTTGTTTATCAGTACCTAAATTAACTGACAGACAGTCTGGAATGAAACAGGGAAGAGCGAAGGTGCTCAAGTCAAATGCTCTTTGACAAAAACTGTTTGTAGCGTACTTAACTCTGGTTGGATGAGATGGGAGTTTTGGAAAAGCGCGTTTGACGTTGCAAAAGTGTTATGCTTAATTGGCTCTTAATTGTTCTTTGTCCGACATGGAAGTTGGATATTTTTAGTATTAAGCGCTAAGCTTGTAAACTCAGAGGGGCGTCTATCTATGTAGGTACTTTTTTATATTTGGCTCACTAAACTGAGCTTAGTTCCTACAGCTTTCAAAATCTGTTGCCTAACTACCTTACAATGAATAAGCCCTACTAGAAGTGAGCACAACATGCATGAAAAATCAGAATTACATATTTACAAAAATGAAGTTAGTGCTATTCCAATAACTTAATATCTAAACAACTTATGCTACTTACCGGCTATATAAGCCATCTTAGGGCGCACGCGCGCCAACAGAACTAGGGGTCGAAGTGATCGCCATGGCCGAAATCGGTCGGACCAATCATCATCATCATCATCACTTACTTAAACGAATTCTTTACAAATTTACATACTACAGTATAAATAAGACTTTTTTTTTTTTTTTTTTTTTTAATAAATGATTATCACTCCACAGACTTTATGTCCGTGCCTTTTGAAGAGTGGTAATTTTTATGAGATAGTTTTTAATTCTTTTATCTACTTTCTACTCGGTAAGGAAGTTTAGTTTATATATATTATCTTTTATATATATTTATTTTGTCTTTAGTTTATATATTCTTTCTTTTATATATATATATTGTTCTTTTTCTCTTTTTTTTTTCACTGCTGGGGGAAAATCCACATGGACACCTGGGAAGAGGACCCAGGTAGTGTCGGGCGTTAACCGACTAAAAACCCCCAGCCGTGTATCTCATTATACAAGAAATGTCTTTTTTTTTTTCCTTTTTTTTTCATTAATGGTTTTCAGAGTCACACTTACATTAGTAATGGCAACAAACTTAAGAAGGACAGGGCCAATGCCAGCTTTCTTCGGAGAACTTAGTAGACACCTGGCAATGGCTCGGCCCCTCAGTCGTTATAGGTCATGTTTTGCCTGATGTTAGTGTGTGACTCTGTTCTTAAAGATAACTTATTTTAATTGTTAGTTTTTATAATAATTATATAATAATCAATTTGGCCTATATTTTGCGCTCTTAACCAAAATTATATTTTATGTTTTATTCCGCCCCGTTATGCCTTCTTAACATTTCCCCAGAAAGTGCAATGACCTCTTCGTCTCGATTCTTAACTGCCATTTTTAGATTGTACTCGAGGATGCGTTTCTTTGGCGCTGTTATTGCCGTTTTAGCGAGGTTGCCGATAGCGTCCTCGGTGTCATCCGCATAGTAGGTGCAGGTGGTGGTGTGCCTCGACAGCGCCACTACTGCGTGAGGTACGCTATCATGCAGCTTTATTTTATCTTTTGTTCTAATGATAATAACGGATTCGTACGTCAATCCCTGTGCTTCGTGTATGGTTAGGACGCGTGAGCCCATTCCTTCACCATATCCTTGGCTGGTCAAGGTCTCTTTTTCTTCCTGTGTATGCACCAGGAACAGAGTGTTGGTTTGGGATTTGGGAATTACTGCGTCTGTTAACCTTTTCAGCTGCAGGGATTGGATGCGCGCTGTGGCTGCGTATATGCCCGAGTATACTTCCTTTAGGGCGTATGCAACATCCATGGGGTTTCTGTATGAGTATAAATAAGACTTAGACCTAGACTACTTATACTTTGATATAAAACGGATACGTTCACGTGTTTATAACTCGTTTCGGCTATGATGATTCCTTATTCTTGTGATGATCTTACATAAATACTATTGCGAAATCTGTGTCAATTAATACATAGGATATCTTTAATACTGCAAAACTCATAACGTCTCCATTACGCGTCAAAGAATCTCATCTTAGTTGAAACAGGAAACATGAAAATTCATTATTTTGCATCGAAAAAGTTTGCGATCAAAAGTGGCACAGTTGCCCCTAGTCGACCCTATGCTCCTGTACTTTGGTAATTAAATCCTTTAGCCCTGTGGCGGTCTTGTATTATGTTTCACAAAAAAAGGATTAAGTAGGGACAGTTAGCGCCCCCTTGATCTGTATTTGATCAACCTAATGAGTTGTGTCAAGGTTTACAAATCATGCTTTCTAGCTTTAATTAAAAACGTTTTAATTATATAATATTACTAGCTGTTCCCGCGAGCTTCGCTTCGCCTTAAAAAGTTTTCCCGTGGGAATTCCGCGATAAAAAGTAGCCTATCTTTCTCAGGGTCTAGACCATCTGTATACCAAATTTCATTAAAATCCGTTCAGTAGTCTAGTTTTGGCGTGAAAGAGTAACAGACGGACAGACAGACACAGTTACGTTCGCATATATAATATTAGTTAGGTTTTTTTAAAAAGCTCATGTTATACTTGATAGTCATAAGTCTCAGACAATAAATAAATCGTCTGCAGGTAATACACGTAGAGGCCAGTGTTGATATTATTATAAGCAGAATATTCTATTCTATTCTATTCTCTGTGGGGGTGTAAGTACCTGCACCTGGCTCTCTCGAATGGAACCGTTGTGCATATCCCCAAGGTCTAAACTGCCTTCCTAAGCTTGGACCATTTCCACACCACGCTGGTCCACTGCGGGTTGGTGGGTTCACATATCTAGATGTGCTAGATCTAGATATGCAGGTTTCCTCACGATGTTTTCCTTCACCGTAAGAGCGATGGTATACATTGTACTTAAGTTAAAAGAACTCATTGGTACATGTCAGCGCCGGGATCGAACCCGCATCTCTGGCGTGAGAAGCGGGCGCTTACCCAACTGAGCTACCACCGCTCTATTAAAGCAGAATATTATTATTATTAAATTCTTTATTGCACATTGCACAAATTAAATTGGTACAAAGGCAAACTTAATGCTAGCAGCATTTTCTACCAGTAAACCTTTGGTGATGTTGAAAAAGTGATTGGTAGTGCTTAAGGCTTTGACGATAGAAGATGGTCTATATTGAGTACCTAACCGAAATATTAATATATACCTATACTATATAAATATATACATGATACCTACATAAATATATTACACACATACATATTGTCACACTTACCCCTTGTATGTAGTATAACATGCCACCTTTGGGCACATCCAAGACCCAAGAACACCGACAAAAAAGCAGAAATACACTCACTATTTTTAAACGCTGAAGGTTTAGCTATCGGCTTGTTCATCCGAGCTGCCTCTTAGTTCTAGAACACTCTAGACATCTTTAGAACGTTCGAGCGTCTTGTCCCTCACTTGACGAGTATGAGCCTCGACCAATGGGGCCGGGTGCTTTTTGATGGTTTTAGGTTAGAAAATAGTTTACAATATTGAAGTAAAGATAAATATAAGATAAAGATACGTTTATTTGACACATAGACAGCAACAACAACAAAAAGAAAAAATACAGATTTAAAACAACAAGAACAAAAAAAATTAAGATGAGACAAAATACAAAACAATAACAGAGTCGCGAGCACAAGTTTCGAACCTCCGTTAACGTTGCGTATCGTCAACTGTCACTGTCAAAATGTAAGGCAAAGTTTGTTCCAAAAGTCACATTTGTTTTCTCCATATGTTAGGTGGAATTTCACCAAACGCTAAACGTATTTAGTAGCCTGTCATACGTCTGTCAGTTAGTACAAAATGTATTTAAAATTTGATTTAAATACGTTTAGCGTTTGGTAAAAGTGACCCTTCGTGTAGATTCGAAAATAGTATCGAATCCTATGCTCGCTGCACAGATACCTACAGGTGTTAGACACATTGACAGATATATTTGTTTCGGCTATTAGATGAGGTAATTTTGGTAGTATTTTTTTACTTTGAGACCTATTTTCAAAGTTATATCGCCAGTGACTTATTTTATACACCGTTAAAAATTGAATTTTGAAATATAAATGCATTATCAGCCATACAATCAGTACATCATATATTACAATATCATTGCATACAACATACTTAAATAAGCAAGAAAAGCGTGATCGCATTTCACACTCGTCTCTCCTCTCAGTACTTTCAGTCGCACGAACAGAATGCATTTTCTGAGCTTCCATCGCAGACACAAAGCATAAAAGAATTTACCTAAGAACGGTGTCTCCGCTTTACAAAGACGGTATAACTTCAGACCTACGTACTTAAGACTGACTAGGTTTAAACTAAAAACAACAAGCCAACTCAACGTGTGGGCGCGTTTACACTGGCCGAACGAATGCATACTGCATAATGCATGCTCTAAAGAAGGAATTGTAGTTAGAATTAGGTACAATGTTATAATATGCCAAAATAAATAACTGTGTACAGTGCGACAAACTTATCTGTTCCGGTGAGAGTGTTACTAAATTTGTTGCTAAATTCATCCATATCTCATTACTTACTAATGAATTGTATATTCTAAAAGATTAGATTGGTTTATTAACACCGCAAAAGCGAATTAACAATACGAATAAACTTAAAATTTTATAGAATTCAGAAATATAAGACATTTATGTGAGCTGTCACCGGAACAGATAAGTTTGTGGCACTATACCTACCTATCGCGAACTCGTTTTGACAACCACTTTGGAATTAAAAATTTATTGAATTTGACACTAATTAGGTACTTCGTAAATTTATGTTACTTCATTTTCATATATATGACGCTAATCTGACAGATCAATCCTTCGCACGGTCACAGAATAATAACTAGTCACGGTGATAAAACCAGCCGACCAAACCATAGCTAGTAGGTATTTATCACCAATTCGCTGAGAAAAAGATCAAGGGGCCAGATACAGGTGTGTGGACTTATTGTCCACAACACATGCTGAGCCGGTGTCTTTTTGAAGCTCAGTATAGCAACCTGTTGTGTAATTTGTTTTGTATTTTGTTATTGTCTGTATTTTTTGTTAATGTCAGTGTGTTGGATATATTTTTTTAATCTATATCAGAAGTTCGCGGACTATAAACGCGGCCGTACCCACTCATATCATTTAAGCTAGTTAAGCAACCTCCCATATTCCTTGGGGCGTGTGTACACATTACTTAATTAGTCGTATGGCGGACCTGCACTGCTCTGGTGTAAGGTGAGATTACGGGGCGAGTCGTCTAGCCATTTGCTCAAAATATGCTTATTTACAGCCCGGCAAATACACTCACGGGCAATGAAAAGGTTCCACTGAGAAAAACACCAAATTACTCTTTAACGGAAAAGCTACCTTAATTATGCCTTCTGCAACATTGAAGTACATTTAACAGAGCATCAGGATATTACCAACAAAATACGGTAATATTTTGTACAAATTTTAAATTACATGTGTGAAAAATTTGGGGTCGTTTGGTGTCGGAATTTTGTGAGTGGAACTATTTCATTGCCCGTGAGTGTAAGAGTGGGAATTAAAACCGGCTCAGTGCGAGTTGAACTTGTGTAAAAAGAGTTCTGTACCATAATTACCATATTATCTTTAAAGTGACGACCGAATGGCGTAGTGGTTAGTGGCCCTGACTGCTATGCCGAAGGTCCCGGGTTCGATTCCCGGCTGGGGCAGATATTTGTTTCAACACAGATATTTGTTCTCGGGTCTTGGATGTGCCCGTAAAATGGCAATAGGCCCGCCCCCTATTTCATTGGGACTAACATAACACTCTGGCGAAAAGTGGGTGCAGCAATGCACCTCTGCCTACCCCGCAAGGGAGTACATTAGTACAAGGCGTGAGTGTGTATATTATCATATATTATAGTTAAGCGTCTACCTTTCGGTATCGTACGCAACCAGTATGCAACGTACGTACGGATCGCATTCAGTATCTATTTATTTATTTATTTATAGTATCAGTATCCTTTGTATACAAATTCACACACGTGCGATACCTACACGGTACGTTTGTCGTATGGTTAACCATAACATTTAGATCAAATAGAATACCTATAGGTACTCATCCTAATCCTAACTTAATATTATAAATGCGAAAGTAACTGTGTCTGTCTGTCTGTCTGTCTGTTACTCTTTCACGCCAAAACTACTGAACGGATTTGAATGAAATTTGGTATACATACGGTCTAGACCCTGGGAAAGAACATAGGCTACTTTTTATCCCGGAATTCCCACGGGAAAACTTGGGAACTGCTAGTCTACACTAAATTATTGGTGGCACAGGTAGGTAGGTACTATACGTTTCTCTTTTACGAATTCACCTTTTGACATTTCTCCAGTTTAACTAATTAAAGTTAATGTCTTCTTCTTCAAGTTTCCATAAACTTGTGCTTACAATGTTACAATCAATAAGTGTTCCTTTGAGTGGGTGTCCTTTTAATAATTAAATGTTTTCAAACGTAGGTACGCTCTTGACATTTGGACAGAAAAATAATATCGTATCATTAGTTAGTTGAAATAGGTGAAAGTAATTAAGTAAATAAGTACAAACAATTTGGGTTCATTATACCTAATCAAATTTAACATTTGCTAAACGCTAAGTAAAACGTGATTTTCCTCAAATATTATAAAATCATTGAGCAACGACGACGACCGAATGGCGTAGTGGTTAGTGACCCTGACTACTGAGCCGAACGTCCCGGATTCGATTCCCGGCCGGGGCAGATACTTGTTTAAACACAGATATTTGTTCTCGGGTCTTGGATGTGCCCGTAGCTAAAGCGTCCACAAAGTTTTTTATGAATAAGGGGGCTAGATTACTTAAATAAAAATAAAAAAACGCACTACCAATAAATCTTTGGTGAAAAAATTGACCATAGACAAAATATCTGCCTCTCAGAACATAACTAAGTAATGTAACTAAATGAGCTCCCAAACAACACATACCATATTCCGCCTAATGTAATTATTCCTTAATGACCATTATAGACAACAACTTACGCCTGGGTCAGTGGGCCTGGGGGCACTTTGGGCCAGTTTGGGGCAGATTTAACAAGTTAAAATGGCCGCCTAATGTTGCTCTTGTATAGCCTCAGGGTGATATGTCATTAGGATCATTGCTCAGTGCTCACTACTTTAAATGATGTATGGTATCGCTTTTAGGGCGCTATTTGAGATTATGGAATTATGCGAGAAACGCTTCGGGCGTTTTTTTTTTTCAATGAACTTCTTAATATGGTTGTGTTCTTTTAAGTAACATAATATGGCGCAAGTCGTAGATATTGTATTGCAGCATCAACCTATCGCCATTATTATGTTAGTTCCAACCAATTCATATCTGCCGAAGAACCGATAACAGTTGGGGTAGACGAGTTCTCGAGTGGAGAACACGAACAGGTAAACGCAGCGTGGGACGCCCTCCTGGCCGCTGGCCTGACAACCTTAGGCGGTCAGCCGGTATAGTGGTTGGATGAGGAAGGCCGAGGACCGAGTGTTGTGGCGCTCCTTGGGACAGGCCTATGCCCAGCAGTGGATGATTATTGGCTGATGATGATGAACCAATTCAACCAAATGTACATTACCGACTTATAGCAAGATGGCCGATCGATATTTCTCAACTTAGCGATCGAGATCTAGGTACATTCATAGCACTAAACAAATAGATACGTTAAAAGATACACTAAATAAACTAGCTGTTCCCGCGAGCTTCGCTTCGCCTTAAAACGTTTTATGTTCTTTCTCAGGGTCTAGACCATATGTATACCAAATTTCATTCAAATCCGTTCAGTTGTTTTGGCGTGAAAGAGTTACAGATAGACAGACAAGACACAGTTACTTTCGCATTTATAATATTAGTTAGGATAATGTTAGTTTTCTTCACTGGGGCCATTCTTTAAATCGAAGTTTCGGATCGCTGTTGCGCGAGTCACGACTCTATCTCGCTGTATTAAACTTGCAGATTGCACAGCAGCTTTCATTCGTTCGTTTTTCGTCAGTATAGAGTAACCCTACTATGTGGCTGCCCTAACCATCTTATGTTGCATTTTAACCCTTCAGAATCGTCGAAACCGCGACGGTTTGAAGGGTTAAAATGCAACATGAGATGGTCGGTTTCGCCGCGAACCGCACACTATGCTCTCTCCTCTTTGATCATAAATATCTTTCCACCCTAAGGATGTCTTGAAAAAATTGCTTTAAGCTATAAGAAGAGGAGCGGTGGTAGCTCTGTCGGGTAAGCGTCCGCTTCTCACGCCAGAGATGCGGGTTCGAATCCCGGCGCTGACATGTACCAATGAGTTCTTTTAACTTAAGTACAATGTATACTATCGCTCTTACGGTGAAGGAAAACATCATGAGGAAACCTGCATATCTAGATCTAGCAAATCTAGATATGTAAACCCACCAACCCGCAGTGGACCAGCGTGGTGGGAAAATGGTCCAAGCTTAGGAAGGCAGTTTAGACCTTGGGGATATGCACAACGGTTCCATTCGAGAGAGCCAGGTGCAGGTACTTACACCCCCACAGAGAATAGAATAGGATAGAATATAAGACCGCCATTTGTGTACACATATATATGTGTTAGTATTTAAGTTATGTAGGTAAGTTTATTTTATGTGTGCGTACAAATAAAGAACATTCTATCTATCTGTACTATCGCAACCCGCCCCCAACTATTTGTTAATATGTAGGTTTATCTATGTTTAATTATAACTATACTAACATGCTGTATTTCTTTCTTTCCAGAAGGCGTGCCGTCGACAAACGAATGTGCGCTCAAAATTATGTGCAAACCACGTATAAGAGAACTCTTGTGCTACATTTGAATAAGAAAAAACCAATATTATGTGATAAGCCGTGTGGCGGTGTGTAGTGTTAATAAAATTCATTAATTTCGTCCGCCATATTGTTTTACAATGGCCGCCATTTTGAAGATTTGGCGCGCAACGGCCGGGGACGTTCTGCTACGGGTCTCCTTGCTGTTGAGTTTAGCAGTTTATTCCACATACGGTGAGTACCATAGATTACAATATATTATTTTTTTCTTTTTAAAACTGATGTTACCTGAATACTATTGGAAAATTATCGTAAAAACGATGTTTCTTGTTTTTAATTTTTACCTAATACTAACACTGATTTTCTTTATATTATAAAATTATTCTTTGACTACTCATCCGTAGGTAGAACCGATTGTGTTAGCATCCATGGAAATTCGTTTTATAGCCCAATTTCACCCTTGCTTAAGTATATCACAGAAATGAATAATGAAAAAGCATCTAATATATAGTTAATAACTTATCACTGATTACAGTGCATTAGTTAGGTATCCTATAGTGTATCTAGATCTAGTCTCAAGATTCCGTCAATTCCAATCACATTCCATCGGGTCACCACATTAGGCGTTTGCATTCCGCGGTTCGCGGTCTATCGAGTCTATGGTTTATTAGTGTTGTTACACGTTACTTTTATTAATGATCAGAATTTATAATCTTTATAATCAGTTATGATTTTGTCGAGTGCTTTACCTACTTACCTTAAATAAAAACAGTAAGACCCTTCCTTAAATTAAATTAAAAAAATACGTACCTACTTAGGGAAGTAGGTACTTAAGCTTGTGCACTCTGTTACACGTCTAACATGGTAAATACATACTCTCATCTAGTGTTAAGCTTGAATAAAAAAGTACCTAAGGATTCTCCCAATACCCCTTTATGGGTATTTCTTAAAAAAACCAAAAAAAAATAATTTTTTTTAACTTTTTTTTTATTTTTTTTATTAATGTTATTGGAAAGTGTATTGAAAATAATGAATTTTAATATCTTCAATCAAGCTTAACACGCTTTGCAAGGGGTAGAAAATGAGGTGTGAAAGTATGGTTGTGACAAATTAAATTCCTTGTTTAAAATTCGACTTTATGACTGATGGCGTGAATCTCATTTTCAATATTCCAAATCAAAGTTTTCACAGAAATAAAATTAAAGTTTGTGCCTTCAGAATAACTATATTTTTTATTTATTTGGTAGTTACGTCACATCCATGTTCGACATGGATGTGACATGTAAAAAAATGTCACGACCATGGCCTCAGAAAGCTATGGCTGTGACTGCCATGGTTGTGACATTTTCGCACCGTGCCTGACATTATTTTAAAATTCGTCATTATTTTTGCAATTTGTTACTTTTATCTGTAAGTACATTGTTTAAGTTATAAATTACGAAAAACAAACTGACAATACAGTTGAGCTTACCTTATATAACTTGAACACGGTCTGGACAGGTTAAGAGTGTTAATTTATAAAAAAAAACATAAAAATTATTATTAATTTACACTCCACCATTCATGCCGGCCAAGAAAGGGTAGGTCATACAGTGTTGATATAGCAGAAAAATATATAGTTATAGCAAATACGTGTTGCAAACTTCTACCCTTTTTTCAAGTGTAAATATTTCGAGCCACGGCTGTGACAAAAAAACATCAGACAAACTTTACGAAAAGTTTTGGTTTAAAATTACTTAGCTAAACAACATGAAAAGTATGTATTGTGATAAGTTAATTGCATATAAAATGATTATATAATGATTTTTTGTCTGAAAAAGCACCAATTAATTCCAGAAAAATATTTTGTTGAGTAATTCGGTGAGCGGACATCGCACGGCTGTGACATTTTGGGGGGGATATTGATATCTATAAATACAAGGCTTATGTATTTTAATTTATAATTAACTTGCCTGTATGATAAAAAATATGATTTACTTTTTTAATTCATACCTAACAACTATGAGTGCTTCCAGCTAGCCGATTCTTACGTAAGACAGTATTTTTTATAAGAATAAGAAATACCCTTATACGAATTCCTTTTAAGGTTTTTTTACTTTTTTTATACATTGCACTCGGTCTCTCATCTAAAACACATTACCGCAACAGGGTTGAGAACCAAAGAGGTTGCTTTTGTTATTAAAATAAGGTTTACGAAAAGCGCTCCGAAGATGTCGGGAAATACCTAATTGATGTCTTTAATCCTGCACAAATGGAAAAAGAAAGACCGATATTTTTAAGGTTATGTTTTTTTTGCGAGTACGGAATATAGCTACAGCTAGGTAAAAACAGGGTTATTTTTATTATTATTTTTGTTACTCATTACCATTAGGTAACCGTCAGTATCTGGGCATCAGAATACGATAAGCCACATTAATTAAAAACCACTGGATAGTTATTTCTCCAACATTATTAAAATACTCGTTTGGTAACCAGAATAACCTCTAATTCAGTCTGCATTATTTCAGTTATTCCCGGACTTCACCTAGCTATTTTCCGCTTTCAGATTGATCTAGATTCTAAACTCTGCCGAGTCCTAGGTCCCATGTGCTAACTTCCCGCTGCCTTTGCGATATTCATCCATTCATTAGCTAAAACCTAACTTGGGGGCAAAACTGTGAAAGTTTGGGCAACTGTAACAAAGAGCCCGATTCGAGGACGCGATCGGCAACGAAACTCGATCGGAACAAGAACCACGAGCTGGCAACTCGAGGCCGCTACCGCGATGTATTCTGTAGAACTGTGGGGTTACCACCACCGAACATTAGCAATTAGATAAAGATAAATATAAAAATTCTTTGTATAAATAAATTAACTATCCTTAAGCAGCTTCGCTGGCTTCTTATGGGTCGATTACACCTGACGAGTACAGTGGTGAGACAGTATCCTCGGCCGATCCTCGACCAATGAACGGCTGACCGAGTGCGCGGCCGAGGACACTGACTCGCCACTGTACTCGTTGGGTGTAATCGACCCATAAGCAGCTTCGCTGGCTTGTTAAATCTGACGTAACTTGTATGGATCTCACAGATGTTTGACAGGCGATTGCTATATAATGTGTCAGTGGCAGTGGTAGTACGATAGCTGATGATTAAGATTTTTATGAAATTCCTAAAGCCAACGATTATGATACGCGCCGTGGCTAAAGTACGCAAAAATTATACAAAAGTTTACTCTGATATTGTAAAAAAAGTTACGTACCTAGAAACTATTTAATAGGGTAGTTTCCCTATTCTCCATTCGAAATTGAAGCAATTTTATTCTAAATGAATGATATATAGTCATCCGATTGATCCGGTACCAAAACAATGATCAGTTAGGAATCGTCGCCGCCCGCCATAACTTGCTTTAAACTTTAAACCAATCATAAATACGGAATACCGTTGAACGCTACAGATGGCTATAAATAGGTCCCAGGTTCGAATCCGAGCCAGCATGTTTATGTTGGCAATTAAGCAGTTTACTTGAAATTTATACTTTAGATGTTTTAACTTGAAATATTGAATCTTTGTTGAGATATGCCGAGTTTCGGAGTTGTTTTGAATAGCCAAGGTTGAGTTGAGTAGAATGGTATGACGTAAGTAATTTAAATAAATGTTATAGCTGCCATGGTTGTTAGGACAACGTGGTCGACGTATATACATTAAAAGGAGATATTCAAGTATATTACCAACCTATTTCACTCACATTACTTATTAAAACCAAAATTACATGACTCAGAGTAAAAGGGTCAAAATAAACTAACGGAGTTGAAGACACGTTAAGCACGAAAACAGTATTAAGTAACAATTTGTGGTCAATCATAATGTGATATTATTCTTTACGATTAATGTATAGTCAGCTAAAGAGACATGCATGCCATCCAGCAAACAGTTGATTCCTTAAGACGGTGCGTGGTAGTAAGATGTATTAAATAGTATTTTGTCATTACATGTATACAAACAATATCTATTTTAAGTAAGACGACCGAATGGCGTAGTGGTTAGCGACCCTGACTACTGAGCCGAAGGTCCCGGGTTCGATTCCCGGCTGGGGCAGATATTTGTTTAAAAACAGATATATTTGTTCTCGGGTCTTGGATGTGCCCGTAAAATGGCAATAGGCCCGCCCCCTATTACATTGGGACTAACATAACACTGGCGAAAAGTGGCAGCAATGCACCTCTGCCTACCCCGCAAGGAAGTACATTAGTACAAGGTGTGAGTGTTAGTTTTTTTTTCTATTTTAAGTATGTTTCTTGTAGGTCTTCCTATCGTATCACCGGTCAGCAGTGAAGCATAAAAGTCAAGTGCAAGCACTTGCTGTGGTGGCATATGTATCTCTTTAGCTGACTATACATTATGTTCGTTCTGCGGTAATCATGAACAATCTTCAGTTAATGTGCGGTTAAGTATTAAAATACACCGGAGTTGGTAGTTTTTTGAGAAATAAACAACTTTTATGAATCTGTATTTCTTACAGTGGTTTTCCATCGGCGAGGCGATACGAGGATAAAATTATTGAATTGAAGTATACAGGGTGTTGCAAAAAGGGTATACTAATCCAAAACCAGCATGTGCAGCATGTTATATCTAAACCCGAAACTGAAATCAGAATTTCAAAATTCGTGAAAAAAAAACTTTCCCTTTTTGCAACACCCTGTCGAAAACACGAGTTTCGACTCTTTACGTAATTCAAAAAGTTGTAGTTATCACATCACAACGTCATTTTCAAACCTATTTAAAATTTTCTAAAAGCTCCATAAATTCGGGGGTTGGTTTTCACCAATAGATGGCGCTATTCCTACTTTCCCAATAAAGATATCTCCAGCCTCTCCCAGCTCCCTGCTCCCCTAGTCCTCAAGAGGGTAAACAGGCTGCCGTGACCTGCGCCAAGTCGCGGGGATTATGCAGACTCCGCTGTTGATTGTCTCCTCGCTGGCCCCGCGATGGCAGGAGTCTGCTACGGAGTCTACCCTAGACATACTGAAGAATCAATATAATAGGGGCACACTTCTTGACTGCATGCACGTCTTGCGTCCTGTGCTAGACCTTCTGGACAGTCAGTGACTGACTACTTCACCACGGTGACAAAATCTACTCTAGTTCTTTTGTTTGTCACCGACACGACGCAACGATACAATTTTTTATTTAGGTGTGTTGAGCTTGGTTAAAATTGATGAATTGCGTGCGTTTTTCTTAAATGGTTGATGGGGTTAGGTATTATACGAGTACGTATAAGTAGTAGTAGTGTCATAGTTTATCAAGGTTTTGCAGCTTATTCAATAGGTAGATACAACTTCGTCAATGTATTCAGCCCATGCCCCTTTCAAGCATTAATATTGGTTACTGAAACTATTTACCGGAATGGAGTCATATTTCAGTATTTTACGCGCAGGCTTCGCCGGCTAGTTGATTTAATTATCGTCAGTCGACATTGAGTGGGTACATAACTGAGTGCTTAAAATAGCCAATAAACAAAGAGATGGCTTTATTTATAATAGAAAAGTGGAGGCAAAAGATTATGTTGCCAGTTGTTTCCAATATTAAAATATTTTGTACAGCCTGGCAAGTTAGTGTACAAATGGAACTATTTTTTTTGGAGTTAGCAGCTACTGCTTATACTATGTGAAAAGGGTACTTAGGTGACCAATGACCATGTACCTACTATGATAATGTATTTTAATTAAAATTTTTACTCTTTAGCTAATCTAGAATTGATCTACATTTTAGCCAATTGAGCTATATTTTTGTACTTAATTTTTTTTATTATTACTCGTATAATAGGATTTACAGTGATTTTTTACGCATATTACTTGTTACGTAATTAATCATTTTAATGGCGTTAGTTAATATACTTTTTTAGGTCTAGCAACTCTGACCAGCTGTCATGTCGTACTCATTACAAACCTCTCAAGACTTATTTACAGCCAGTGTTGTATCTGTAGCGGACTCGGAAGAATGATTTACAGACGTCTTTATGCCAATCCCATATAATTATGCCACCAATATCATGCCATATGATAATGAGACTGAGATCGGCAATAATTAATCATAATTAATTAACGATATGTGCCTGTGACCGTTGCGATAAATGTCGACGTATTTTAATTTGATAGTGCCGGGATTTAATTAAAGAAATCAGTATGTTTCGAGTTTTTATTGACTTACGTAAAAGTGTACTTATATACTTACCCCCTTATTCATAGAGAAGTTACAGAACGTTTTAACTAATAAACTGTTTTATCCCTCTCCGACAAAGAACAATTTGTTCTTTGACAGAGAGGGACAAAACACTTTATTAGTTAAAACGTATTGTAACTTTTCTGTGAATAAGGGGGTAAATATATATTAGATTTTGTATCAATTTCCCTGACGGATGTTTGACTTTTAAATTTTTCTGAACAGTAGGTATAGTTCCTGAACTATCTATTTCGTTTTATACGAGGCCTGCGGATACTTTTCCACTTAAAACAATAAAAACGCTCTCCCAAAAAGTGTGATTCTCCGTAAAACTCATTCAAAAGGCCACTTTTACCGCCTACCCATAAAAAAGTACACTGTCCCCTCCTAAATAACTTTACCATTGACATTTTACGTACGCAGCCGTAAAAAGAGCGCTCAAAACACCGCATGAACCCTATAAATTAACGTTGAACACTAATCCATCTAAACCGCAAGTAATAAATAAGAAAACCGCGGAAATGCCCAATAAAACACATTGACGTTCGGAAACGATAAAAATTCTTACTAATCTTCCAGAACATTCTTTGAAGTTCAGTCATTGCATCGAAAGATCACCGAATTAAAAAAAAGAACTATAACAAAAAAAAAAAAAAGAACTTTTGACAGGAGAAGAGCGATGGAGCCATTTTGAATTTGGATCTGCAAGGCGGCCTGGCGGCACTTTTAAACGCCACATTACATTAGTGATGTTTATTACAATAGTGTTGAGTTTCGAATAGAATATAAACATTTTCTTTTTACTACATTCACTGGCAATGAAAAAGTTCCACTGAGAAAAACACCAAATTACTCCTAAACGGAAAACGCTAGCTTAATGACGCCTTCTGCAACATTGAAGTACCTACGTACATTTTACAGAGCATCAGGATATTACCAAATAAAAACGGTAATATTTTGATAGAATTATAAATTGAATCTTTAAAAAAATTGGGTTATCGGTCGGAATTTTGTCAGTGGAACTTTTTCATTGCCCGTGAGTGTAGTTTGGTGTCATTAAGTTGTTGATGTTTTTTCATTGTTAATTATCTTTTTAAATCGATCGGAGTAGCTAGGTATAATTACACAGTCTAGTAGGCACCTAATGGCAGTTGGAGTTAGAACTAAGCTACTGTGTGATTAATAAGAGACCCACCTAATCCTAATACGAAGTATTTTTCTTAATTACAAATCGATTTTAATGTCTAGACTATTTTCAAGTTAGTACAATTTATTCACAATTTTATACCTATATGTATAGGTACTTGAATTAGTAAAAAGTGTATTTTACCATTAGAAATAGGTAAGAGTTACAAAAAGTTAACCCCATCGTGAACAAAATTAATATTCTAACGTTGTTAGTTATAATACGAAAATTCAAACTTTCGCATTTGCTTATTTCTTGCAACTTCTAAGACTTGTTCGATATCCTTCCGGTATTCCAAAACTCTGGGCAGTGAACCCAGGACTTATTGGGCTTCTAGCCCTATGATATTTCACCCTAGAATAGTTTCGTATCCTATTGTCTATGAATCCTTAGTAACGACCGGCTGATGGATTCTAGCCATTGCCCGTTTACAGTTTAGTTTGTCTATGGCCCAGGGGAGTTACTGAATGTAATGTTCTAAGTAAATTATTTGTGTGAGAATATCAGTTTTTCAGATACGTAATAAAGTTGCAGGCAGTTTATTATTGCTAAACAGAAATAGCATATAATATATGTATAATATTTAAATAAAAAAATAGGAAGAATATAATATAGGAGTATATAAAATATAGAAGGGTTTAGCAATGTTCATACAGTAATACTCAATTGAGAACAAGAAAACATTCCATACTACTTCTTAAACTACAAAAAAAAACAAATAAAAGTATGCCATTGAAATTTTACATCGCAATAAAATGTGCACATTTATTCGGGCCCGCACACATGCAGGTTGCATTCGGCCAGTGGCACACAGGGGACGAGCATAGGCTGAGTACACACTCAGTGCACGCGCCGCTCCCGGCTGTTAGCGCCATTGTCCTTTGCTAGTGAGGGGTTACCTCAGAATAATAACTCTCCAACGCATGAACCTCTTTGGTGGGTTAAAGAACAAATTTTAGTTTTAGAACTGTAGTTTTAACTTGGTAAAATCTGTTTTACTTTTAAAAATTGTATTTATGCTTGATTTTTGTTAAATATGTTGCATGCGTTATTTTTACTGAAATAGTGATTCAGTTCTTTAATGAAAATAAATTAAATTATTAGTCCTAACTTCAAAGTCTAAGAAAATGTGTAAGTACACATAGAAAAATCTCCGTTTATGCAAAAAAATCATTACACAGCACAGTTCCAATTTCAAAAGTGTCTGCTTTCCACAAAAATGGCGCATCACTAATGAATTCAACCGGCTAACGGGCTGTTTAGCTCGCGGCAGCGTCCTGGGAAACACCGCACGCCATAGACTATAGTACCAACCGTACCATAGACAAGCGACCATAGATTATAGAACCACTGCGGAACTTGTGGCGTATTGGCAGCAATTCCGATGGCGCAATTATGTATTAATTTTAGCTATGTCAAAACCAAAATTGGAATAGCTATGTGTCAATAAAATTATAAACATGAACCTAACTTTATTGTGCAATAAAAAACCTGGTAAAATATAGTATCAATTCTATGACGTTCGATTGACACATGCTTATGACTGGTCAATGCAGTTTTACTGTATTTTTTTTTTCGTTTTCAAGCGTAATACAGTATTACGCTTGAAAACGAAAAAAAAATACAAACAGTAGGTAAACGTACATACAGACGACTTCATCACAGCTCTCGTTCGATCGTCTTTTGTCTAGAGTAAGGTCGTTTGTCCACCGCTCGACGTCAACGTCACGTCACGAGAAAGAGATTATTTCAGACCGAGTTTAGTATTACTTGACAGCGACGCGACGTGACGGATGTGCGGTAGACACGCGGCTAAGTAAAATGTATGTACGGTTAGCTGCATAAGTAGCTATACACTTCTGTACCTTGTCAAACTGAAAATCCATCAATGTTTCTATTTAAAAAGAAATGTTTATTGCTTTTACAAATTTTCTTAACAACTAGAAGTTGAAGCCTCCTTTTAGGCATTAATAAACGTCTATGCCAGGAGACTCCGCTCTTCCTATAAACATTAAACAACTCAACTTTTCAACATTTTTGAACACATGAAAAAAAAAGTAATTTAAGTAATAGATACCTATATATGAATTAATAGTCGGTTTCAGATTGACAAGGTACAAAAGTGTATAGCTACGTATGCAGTTTACTATACACCGCTACGTCGGCGACGTCATCTCGTTCTCGTGACGTGACGTTGACGGCGTGCGGTGGACCAACGACCTAACCCACTACCAACGCTGGTGGTCACAGCAACGAAGTTTTCACCGAACCGCACAGATTGTAGTACAACGCCGCTTCGGATGCAGCTTTATGTTCGCAGTTCTCGTATCGACCGTCAATGAACTAGGGATTAGTGCTTAATTTGTACGATGATAGTTTATTGTAATGCTTGGATTATTGGATGATGAAAAGTAAACACGCACTCACGCCTTGTACTAATGTACTCCCTTCCGGGGTAGGCAGAGGTGCATTACTGCACCCACTTTTCGCCAGAGTGCTATGTTAGTCCCAATGTAATAGGGGGCGGGCCTATTGCCATTTTACGGGCACATCCAAGACCCGAGAACAAATATCTGTGTTTAAACAAATATCTGCCCCAGCCGGGAATTGAACCCGGGACCATCGGCTCAGTAGTCAGGGTCACTAACCACTACGCCATTCGGTCGTCAATGTCGAAAAGTAAAAATGGTTAACTAATTTCACAATCCATTGTTAGCATGGTATATACATATATCTAAGCCCGAAACTGAAATCATAATTTCAAAATTCGCGAAAAAAAAACATTCTCCATAGTAAAAAGTCACGTGACCAACAAAGTTTCTATGGAAAATGATTTTTTATATATTTTCGCGAATTTTGAAATTCTGATTTCAGTTTCGGGCTTACATATACCATGCTGCACATGTAGGTTTCGGCTTAGTATACCCTTTTTGCAACACCCTGTATAGGACAATTCTACAACACCCATATTTCCGCTGTACAGTTAAAAACCAGCACAATATCATACACAATACACGTCCGTGAGAATATTTTCAATTTGCATTGATCCCGCCCCGAGCTACAGACGTGTATTTGATTTAGGGGTCGACACAGACAGACATACATATTTTGTATTTAACTATTATCTGTATAGTCAGGGGGCGGTTTTATCAGTGAGATAGACAGAAAGGGCCCCATATCCGAACGAAGAGTAGTTTGTAAAAGTTGACGTTCATCAGAAAATTTTATATTTATATGATGAATAAAAACATTTGACTTTGCGATGCCCGCGGGAGTACCTGTCTTGAGAAACTTTCAATATGTATGTGCACTTTTTTATGGTCAACTTTTTGTCACCATGCATGCCATGGATTAGTCATTTTGTCACAATGCCATGTTAGGAGCCAGTCAGATAATTTAAGAATTGCTGAATTCCCAGGGTGCGCCTGGAGTACCTATAAGATTTTCAACCAAAGTTGTGTTATGCTATGGATGCGTTTGATATCCACCAATCATATACATTGGTCCACATAGCACATCTCAGTAAAAAGCCATGCAAAGCTACAGTGGGGTTATCGCGAAGTCAAATCGAAGTAACATTTACAAAGTAATTAGTATCAAATTACAAAATATCAACTATTGTTACTAGTATGTAAGTTTACGAAATAAATTATTTGAATTTGAATCGAATTGAATTACAATTTGAATCCGAAAATCGTTGTCAAAACAAGTTCTCGATAGGGGTTCAGTTGATTCTTAACTCGAGGAACCTTTGTCTCAAATATATTAAAGTAATAGAAATAATTTGAGGGAATAGTTTGTACAAAGGGTTTCTTTCTACTTAAGTGCAAATTTCACCATTCTCTGTTAGAGCATAACCGGGGAGTAATGGTTAACTTTTGACAATTCTGTCATGAATTTTATATGGATATGACGTTTAATTTATAAATCAATCCGTGTCGGTTAGATAACCAAGAATGGTGAAATTGGCACTAAGTTGCATACATACCTAACCTAAGTTGAATCAAAAAACAAAATTATCCATCAGAGTCTTAAAAGTACTTATAGTACAACGAATACCGAAGCACTTTTACAAAATTATACTTTCATAACTGCCTTCGTAGCCGAGCTGTGGCAAAGAAATGCCTTTTGAATACAAATTAGATTTAATTTGTCGGGTCAACACGAAGTATTTAAATCTAAGGTGAACATACTTGTGTTTGAGGGTGCTCGGGTATAAACGTCTTAGGACTCTTAGGGTTACGGTTACCGGTAAAATTACAGTACCCGTATCGAATGCGAGTGCGACTATTGTCAACTTGACAGCACTTTCGAACACTTTTTACCTTTCGAATGAGTTTCGAAAAGAATGACCACAGAGTACATAATATTATTCTGACAATGACCTATGGAATGATAGCTGTCAAACTTTCGCAAATCTGTACACCGCAATACACCGCCATTTTGTTGTTGACAGGTTGACAGCACTTTCGAATAGACTATCGAATAGAATGTGCTGCGTTTTTTCCGGATCGCTCTACAGGTCATTGTAAAATGGCTATCCCTCTTATTCTTATCGTGTTGATGTCAAGCACCAGAGCTAGAATTTCTCACCGTAGTGATATAGGATTGACCGGTACCTAGACTTATCACAGGATTGGATACTATTTTTGAAACTATACACAAACATATGGAAAAAACAAATGAATCGTCAACTGTCACTGTCCAAATGTAAGGCAAATTTAGTTAGTTCCAAAAGTGAGATTTGTTTTCCATATGGCTGTGTAGTTTCGAAAATAGTATCGAATCCTGTGATCGCTGCACTGGAACATTAGCGTCAGTAGATCACTGCCCATACGCCAGTATTGTATAGGTAAAATAGGCACGTGAACCGACAAAAAAACGGTGATATCTGAGGTCATGGAAGTAATTTCTTCTTTGAGACCTATGTCCAAAATCAAAAAGTTATTGAGATTATTTTTTTCTACGCTTTCAATAATTATTACCCCATAATTTTATTGCAAATGAGTCCTATAAAAAATGAATGTTACTATTTGTTTTGCTTCGCTTTGCCTGACAAGTTTACCTTTCGGAATTTTAAAAATAAAAAATCTTATTTTTTAAGTCACATATAATATAACGCAGTTTTTAATTTATAAAATAGTTTTCTTGTTCTATTAAATTTATACGTACTTATGTAAGTACCTAGAAACAATTTCGCACTTTCCCGTGTCCCATCACTAGTTGATCCTCAAATTATAATGGAAGCCATGTCTCTATGAAGTAAGAATTATTTTACCGGCTTTTCAGTGTTGTTAAAAAGGAGGGTGACTTAGGAAAAAAGATTAGCCTCTGAAATGTAAATTTGACTCGCCCTTGAACTCTACAAGATGTGGTTTGATTACAGAAGGAATCAAAGCGATGACTAAGGGGTTTTGACTTAGGTAGATTAACAATATAAAAATCATATATAACTGTAAAATAATAATAATAAATTTATTCAGAAAAACCTTAAATCCAATTACAATATGCATCTGTGCCTGAACTAGGCCAGAGACCTGTACATCAGGCATCATAAATCACACAAGGCATCATCAAATAAAACCCCTATTTTGAATGAGTTAGGTAAGAAGATTTGTAACTTTATTCATTGGTAGAGAGTGGTTTTCAATAGGTTGAACTTAAAACTGTTTAACAGTGCAAAATGCGAACAGTATTTGTTTTGCTTTTTTTTTTTGTATGTGACATACCACCTTGTTCAGTATAGCGTTTATTTTTTCTTAAATTTTTATTTATTTAAATATGGAACACCCTTCCATCGTTAATCTAAGATATCTGAGATAGTGTTTGTCACCAACACGATAAGATGATCACCTGTCCAGCAGGTCTAGTAAAGGCTTAATAGTTTGTCGAAAACTATAAAAGTTTACGTTTTCTCGCATACAAAGTGGCGCCTCTAGCGGAAATTACCATTAAACTTTTGACAGATAATGTATGCAGATGACAGGAGAAAACGTAAACTTTTTCCTTTTTGTAAACAGCCCACTTAGTTGTTTTCACTATACATTGCTTGTTTGTCTACTTGGCTATGAGCAAGCTACATTGCTGTATTAGTAGATGGTTGACCATTGTGTACAATTACATTGTGCAAATACCCACATATGGGGACCTGTGTGTATGCAATATATACCTCCATTTACGTACGTAAGTACGTGAAGTATAATAAAATGATAAGAAAGTACTAGTTAGCAAAATAGTCCAACAAGGTGTTATGTTTATATTTTTTTTAATGATTTTTTTTATACTCAGAGGGAAATCTTTTCTTTATTTTCATATGACCCCGTCTTGTGATCCTCCTTCCCAGCTGCGTTACCTTTTATACAGGTGTTGTATATATCTATCCTCTTAATATAATATTGAAACAGTTCGCAAGGTTTAGATAAAGTTGGTCCGGATAGAAGCCGGTTGTAACCGGTTCTAGTCAAATCAAACCGGTTCACCGGTCACGGCACTAACTTGGGTTTGAGTATTATGTTTGTCAACAGATAACTTGTCCTTCCTGATAGTTTCCTAACTGATCACCGAAAAGCCATCGCGGTAGCTGTAATTCATTCTAAGTAGCAATAGGTGAAAGGTAAAATTAAGACATGAGGAAAAAGCAATAGCGACAATTTCTTCAGAATATAGACCAATAGGTACCTACACATATTGTTCAACGTTATAATTATGTACGTTAGTTTTAACTGTTAATGCGTGGTTAATGCTATATGAAATGAAGAATGAATTATTATTTATTTGTTAAATTGGGTTATAAGGAAAAAAATATTTATTTGATAAAACGTAATATTTATCAAATAGGTGTGTGGTCTAACATTATCTATTTCTATAGGTAGGTTAGGTTAGGTTAGGTTAGATAGTTAGATTTGTTAAATTAATTAAAAGTACTTGCTTAATATTTAAAGTTAGTGCCCTCATTAGCCAGTGAAGAACTAGTGATGTGATAATGATGTGCCTATACATAATAATAATATGTGGCTTTTTATTTTTCTCATAAGACAAAAAAAAATATGAAAATTTGTTATATTTCCTAACGGATAAACTATGATCTGATAGGACAACAACTGCAGAGAGGCAAGTTCGGCAACTAATTATAGTTTTCTATGACATCTTGCGAGTTACAAAGTTCCACAGCGAGACAGTGTAAGATTTCAGCTGAAACTCACATTATTGCGTTTTGCGAACATTTTGTGACACCCCGTATATTGCGACAAGTTGCTGAAGACTGTGGTTACCATTACACTTGAATTATACTTTGTAATATACAGGGTGTTGCAAAAAGGGTATACTAAGCCGAAATAAACGTGTGCAGCATGTTATATTATCTAAGTCCAAAAATTAAATCATAATGTCAAAATTAGCATGATTCCTGTGACAGCTGTCAAATACGCACATTTTAAACGCTAAAATACAGTCAGATCAATCAATTTCGATCAAATACTCATTCTTCAACTATCTTCTACAGTCTAACTATAAAGTCCTGACATCAAAGAGTGCGATTTTGCTAAGACTTTTATGATCACCAGTTATTTACTTACTTTTACATACATTTTAAAAATAAAATACCGATTGATTATGGATTTTTAACGGATTAGTCTTTTAATAAATGTAACAGATCGATTAAATACGATCTTTAACAATTAGTTAGGATCCACTTCCGTTTTCACGACTTTTTAGTTGGACTGTAAACTTATCTCTCTTGTTAACTGTACATTCCTATTCCGTTACAAGACGATGCCCAACCGCGGAACAGGATGCACTTAATTAAGCAAGTCCTATCAAAATCAGTTTATCTTGTTTATTGTTCTGACTGACCCGTGAGAAGCATGGTATACCCTGGGCATTTCTCGCACCACTCGCGATTGTGTGCAAAATGGTTTATCATTATCAGGGCCGCTATTAAGACGTGACAAGAGTTCTCCGTCGCACTCGCTCTTGAGGCTGCGCGATGTGAGTGAGCGTGATGCAAAACTCTTGTCACGTCTTAAATGCGCCCCGTACTAGCCCTTCTAGGCATTTCTCTCACCACTCGCGATTGTGTGCAAAATGGTTTATCATTGATGTCGATTCTGAAGGCAGAAATTCTAATTTTAACGCTGTCACCTAAAAAAAATGCTAGTATAAAATGAGATTTCAGGGAACAGTCATAGAGTCGAATTTTAAACAAAGAATTTAAGGTTTTGACAGCATTAAAATTAGAATTTCCGCCTTCAGAATCGACATCATTATCAGGCTTAGATTAACAATGGCAATGACAAGACACACAAAAACAAAGCAAAACTTAATGATATCCAGTTTTAAGTTCAACCTAATGACAACCATTGTAAAATGTCACAAGTCTTCTAACCGAACTAATTCAAAATAAGATCTCTGAGGCAGAAGTAGAGTGTTATTTGTCGAAACGTTTATTTTGCACTAATGCTGCGTACAGACCGCCCAAACGAACGCCAACGAACGGGTTTCGTTGACCTTCGTTGCTACAATCTGCCCTGTTTTATGCATGATAAATATCCATAGTTGGGCGTTCGTTGGGCCGGTCTGTACCCAGCTTTACACTCCACCAAGTTCGTACTAAAACATCGTTTAGTTAAAACTGATCTCGATATATAACCTCCCTGTCCCCAATCAATTCAAAATCACTACAACACCTACGGAACTAAGACAATACCATTAGTGAAGCGTCATCGAATTAGGGTTCCCCGAATCAGGGCTCGCCGATTCAGCCGTTCCTAATGAAATGTTACGGAACCCTGCAGCGACGGTGGCCGATGTTCACATTAAAAGCTACATATTGTCTCCTTTTGGGCTGTGGTCTAAGTCATGAGGTGCGCGGTTGAGTTACACATAGTGAAAACGTGATGAAAGGAAAATCAAGGAAACTGTCTGTGGTAGCCTTGTGGTAGCTTCCAAACGGATGGACCGATTTTCGATTTGTTTCATGGGTTTTTGGGTCATAGGTAATGTTGACCCGAGTGTTATTAGCCTTATTTTATCAAAATCGGCTAAGCCGTTTAAAAGTTATGCGAAGTGTGTTGAATATCGGGAGTTAGGTTACAAATTATAGTTAATTTCTTATTCGTAGATAGGCGGTGACTCTTATTCTCTATCTCTACTCTTATTTGTAAACAAAAAAAGAAAAATAACACACACACACACACTCACGCCTTGTACTAATGTACTCCCTTGCGGGGTAGGCAGAGGTGCATTGCTGCACCCACTTTTCGCCAGAGCGTTATGTTAGTCCCAATGTAATAGGGGGCGGGCCTATTGCCATTTTACGGGCACATCCAAGACCCGAGAACAAATATGTGTGTTTAAACAAATATCTGCCCCAGCCGGGAATCGAACCCGGGACCATCGGCTTAGTAGTCAGGGTCACTAACCACTACGCCATTCGGCCGTCTTAAAAGAAAAATAAAGTTAACTAATTAGGGTACAGAAGGCGGTCTCATCGCTCAAAGCGATCTCCTGTGCCTCGCGCCGTCGGATCGATGGTACGGACACATTTAACAGTTACTCTCCCCAAGTAATCGGGCCCGGGATTAGATTTGTGAGATTTATGTGTCTGTGGGGCCGGGTTCGCTTCCCGGCCCGGACTCCAGTGCCAAAGACATTTAGGAAGTGGTGTTAGCGCTACTTTTAGTTCAAAGTACCTATAGTATAGATAGGTACTTTATTTGTACACAAAAACTAAAGACACAATGAACTTTGTCTAAAATAACATGTCTATCTGTATGGTATACAACGCGGCCTTATCACTAAAATCACTATTCCAGGTAACCTTTGCGTAGAAGGGGCTAAGTGAAAACCTACTAAAGAATAAACAAAAACCTTATGAAAACGTACATCAAAATACATATACAGGGTGTTGCTAAAAGGGTACTTAAACTAAGCCGAAACCTAAGAATGTCCAAATTCGCGAAAACATTTCCATAGAAACTTTGTTGGTCACGTGCCTTTTTTACTATGGATAATGTGTTTTTTAATACCCTTTTTGCAACACATAGTATAATATTTTATACACTGGCGAATAAAAAAAAAGTTACAAAACCATAACCTAAATTACCCTGTATTCTGCTCGCTTCACAAAGAACTTAAAAAGCAAACATCAATATCTAAAATTACTCCAGCAAACCGGCAAGCTCCCGCCTACCCTGAGATATATGGCCCGCACCGGACAGGCAAAAACGATCTTACTTCAACCGCCAACCACGCCTACCTGTGCGGGGGGATATGGACTCTAAAATAGGGCAAGTGGTCTCTCTATCTGACGAAAAACTTAGTTTCGCAGCGAGCCGCGTTAGGTAAATGTAAAAAATGAAATCAGAATTTCAAAATACGCGAAAATAATATAATTATCTCATACATCTTACAACTCACACTTAAACATTTTACTAAGAATTTTGTTTCAAAGATGTAACTTATATAATTATCATTCCCCATAGTAAAAAAGTCACGCGACCGACAAAGTTTCTATGGAAACTGTTTATTTTTTTTCGCGAATTTTTAAATTCTGATTTCATTTTCGGGCTTAGATATAACATGCTGCACATGTAGGTTTCGGCTTAGTATATCTTTTTGCAACACCCTGTATATCGCTGCATTGAACATGCCGATTGCACGACGGTTATAGTTCGTTCGTTTTTCGTCAGTATAGAGTAACCCCCTGTGCTCTGGTTTGCAAAATGGCTTTGTAATTTTTAAAAAAAAATATTGGTGTTTTAAGTTCGATGGTGGTTGGGAAATGATGGGTGAACTGTTTTAATATTTTAACTGAGCATGCACACAATAATTTTAAAAAAAAAGTAATTTTTGTCCAAATTGACTAAGGGCGGATTCGACCAACGACGAGTAACTTTTTACTCACGAGTAAACTACTAGTTACTCGCGAGTAAGCAGATTTTGCATTCTACCAAACCTGAAACCAATATAAGTAGCTTATCCCAAGAATAAAATGTTATACCGCCAAAATTGACCGTGTAACGAGCTTATCCGAGAGTAATTTTGTAATGGCGGCAGCTCATCAGCTGATTAGAAAACCGTCATAATGACATGTAAACACATCTGTCAAAACATAAACAAAAGTACGTTAAAAGGCAAATTCTCAGAATAACAACAGCGAATAAAATATTAAAACATAAACAATTTTATCCTATTATAATCCATTCAAACTAAGTTGGCATGTCATTTCTATTGCATGCTTTGAAACGCAGCTATTTTTATTTTAGTTGCATTACAGTTTCGTTCCTCTTTCATTCAATTAATCATGGTATAATATGGTAGAATGCAAATGTACTTATCCCAGATATTTACTCGCGTATAAATTTTATTCCGGTATAGTTATTCTCGTGTAACGTAATGTTTGGACGAATCCACCCTAAAGAGTACAACTCTAGACTTTTCGGAGGTTTTTCTTCGGCTAAAAATAGTATAGTTAAGAGGGTTCCTACTAGAAATAAAAATAAAGCCATCTGCAATCATAACCTTAATATGCAATTTAATTATGTATATGTAGTTTTACTATAAGTATTCTTAAATGTGTTTTTCGAAACTAACCCGAATTTTCTTTTCGTTTCAGGTAAGAGCAAAATACACGTGCACTAAGGACTGTTACTAAAAATACGTTGGTAATGCTTTCATTAATTAATCCATACTTTCATATTCTACACTCACGGGCAATGAAAAGTTTCCACCGAAAAAAATACCAAATTACTCCTAAGCGGAAAAGGCTAGGTTAATGACGCCTTTTGCAACATTGAAGTACATTTATCAGAGCATCAAGAAATAACCAACAAAAAACGGTAATATTTTGTTAAATTTTTAAATTCAATGTTTGAATAAATTGGGGTCCTTTGGTGTCGGCATTTTGTGAGTGGAACCTTTTCATTGCCCGTGAGTGTAAAATGCTACTCATACTTACTTTAATAATTACAATTTTATATGGAGGAAAGATTGGCTAGGTATCTATTACAAACGTGTTACATTTCCTCTTCCTTCGGCACTTGAAAAGTCTTTTTCGTTAAACATTAAACAGATTGACTAATGAAATTCACACCCAATTCAAGTTGAATCGTTCTCAGCTTCAAAAAGTATCCGTTTAACTCAAAACTAATTTCGATACAACCTCCTTTGATCTCGATCCAAATGAAAACGAAAAATGTGCTTCACTAATCCATAAGAGAACTGTCAAAATTGCCGCGCTTTTTATAAAAAGAAGAAAAAAGATGGCGTCGTGTCAGCGGTATTTTAAACGAACTAGATGGAGTGTGAGTGCAAAAGAAACGTCTCGACAAATAACACCCCTCTTCTACCACTGAGGTGTTATTTGAATTAGTTCGGTTATAAGTTTTGGGACATTATTCATTGGTATCCGTCACGAGCTTGAACTTAAGACTGTTTGACAGTATAAAAAATGCGGATAGTTTTTTTTGCTTTGTTTTTGTATGTGACACACCTTGTGCATCATCATCATCGTCATCAGCCAATAATCATCCACCGCCTAAGGTCGTCAGTCCAGCGGGCAGGAGGGCGTCCCACGCTGCGTTTGCCTGTTCGTGATCTCCACTCGAAACTCGTCTACCCCAACGGTTATCGGTTCTTCGGCAGATATGACCAGCCCACTACCACTTCAGCTTGCATATTTTGACAGCTATGTCGGTAACCTTAGTCCTCTGACGGATAACCTCATTTCTGATACGATCCATCTAGTTCGTATCGTTAGTCTAAGAGTCGCGTGGAATCTTTTCGTGCATAGACATGTCTTGAGCATCCTCACTCATTATTTATTCAACTCTTTAAAGCTGTCAGCAGATCTGGTAATTAAAACAGAATTTTATTTTGGAATTCGTTGGAGTCGCTTTGGAAAAAGTTAAAATCACGAAATATGGATAAATATTATAATTTATGTTTGATTTCAAACTTTTTTAATGGACCTTCTTCCGGCCAGTAGCATTCCAGAACATTCAAGTAGATTCGAATATAATCGATTACTAAAACGGAGTCGATAGTCGTAACTGTAAAAAATAGTCATTCGTCAACGTAGTTTATGGGTCCGATTATGTGGAACCAATTTTAAAACTTTATTTTATTTCTATTTTAATTTATTTCTTATTGCTACATTAATGGGCTACTGCCTTCAATGATTAATTCTGATATGATACACCTATCTAGATATCTGTTATAAAAACTATGTTAGCTTTAGGTGGAAACTTTATAACATATTTTAGTTTAGTTTGATCTTAACTTAACCTAGTTTAGATTTCCCAAAAATTTAATATTAAGTACTTAAAATTTCACAGCAAATCCTTTCTACTCCATGTTTTTCTTGCTCCACTGCATTTGTTTTGAATACACACGTGTTCAGGACAAAACGTTGATACCACGAGACGAACTCAACCCGCGGAAACAGTCTTGACACATTTATTAAGTGGGATGCAGCTAAATGATGTAAAATAATCAGTCATATATTTACTTTGTTATTATATTGTTATAAATTGCCCATATAAGATGCTTACAAAACCACTAAAAACGTGTATGCATATTATGTGTTAATCCAGGGTGTCAGCTCAATGCATACCAAATTTCATGAAAATCTATTGAGTAGTTTTTACGTGAAAGAGTAATAAAGATCCTTACTCGCTAGCCTTACTATTACGGTCGCTGGAGAAATAAACAAAAAAAAAACACGCACTCACGCCTAGTACTAATGTACTCCCTTGCGGGGTAGGCAGAGGTGCATTGCTGCACCCACTTTTCGCCAGAGTGTTATGTTAGTCGCAATGTAATAGGGGCGAGCCTATTGCCATTTTACGGGCACATCCAAGACCCGAGAACAAATAAAAGCCCGGTTAAAATTATGTACAGTAAATTCAAATTAAACACATAAAGGCTTTTAAACATCACACGAGGAAGATTATACTCAATTAATTTTATTCCCTTTTGTTATCTGTAAGATAAGAGTGGATTACTTCGACACTGTATCGACATTAGCCGGAGATTTCAACGAGTTAAGGGTGAGGCCCCATTGGTACTTGGACCCAGATTTACTAATTATGTACTTACCATTTTTGCAATATCCAGTACAATTCGTTCCAATAAGAAAGAATTAATTAATTTAAAATGGCGGTTCATATTATGACAGGTCCAGGGAATGTCTATGTTTTTTCTTTTTAAATGAGCAAAACAAACGTAGATATAAGAAAAAAAATGCGGGAAAAATAATTTGAAAACAAAACACTGCTATTTTTCTGATCTAAAAGGGCCTCAGGGCATGCCTCTTACAGAACCTGTTGGTAAAATGATTTTATTCTTAATTAATTTACATTTACAAAAAAAAAACATACCTCTCTCAATAATATTACCAAGGTAAACAATGTTTAAAACTCCCATTCAACACTAAAATTAGCAAAACTTTTGAACGGCTGAACACATTTTCATCAAACATGCTAACACTCGAGTTAACATTAACTATTATGTTCAGATGTTTGGAAGCTACACTACCACAGACAGATACACACACACGTTAAACATATAAAACCTATCTTTTTCCGTCGGGGGTTAAGAACTAAGTACTCATTGAATAAAATATGCATGGTAGCATCGGTAGCATTAAAATAAATTGAAATCAGGAATTCCATTGCATTATTCTGTTCACAAAGGTTGCCTTTATAAAAGCCACGCTAAGAATCTGTACAAGATCACATTCACAACAGTATTAAAGAAATAACAAGCAAAACATAAAAACTATAGTTGAATATATCTTTGTTAAACTCTTGGAAAATAATGTCGATAATCGTTTATCTACAGGATGTCCGTGAAATTAACGATCAAACGAAATTAGTAGTACCTAAACTGGGTCTGAAGTCTGAACTGATGAACCGCATCATCATCAACAATCGATTTTCCCGCCTATAGAATGATACGTCACTTAATCGCGGGACAATTGACTGTTGATGAACCGTTCAAAATCTGTCAATTTAATTTAGTATCTGGGATTAAAAAACAGACTTTAAGTAAATATCAAAAGTCAACTGTCATCACAAGCAATCTTGCGCGTGCATTTTATTTCAGTTTTTTGTGTCAAAAAGGTATATTTTGATCTGTAAATAGTGTGAAAGTGGAAATAAACATCTGGAAACCATCTGATATTGTTATCCGCGAGTGAATCATTGTTTTTCGACAAAAATACAGTGAAATAATTTCGCGAGTGACATCTAACAGTGCCAAATTAATTTTCTACCCACATTTAATTCTGTCAATCTACCCTACATTTTTTAATAAAAATAAAATAATGTTGCCAACCTAGAAAAATAAAAATCTACCAAAACATTAAATCTCACTAATAAAAAAAAATATGAAATGTCGTGTGCAGGGGGCCCGGGGGATGCAGATGGGGACCCCCCTATCAGACCTTCTCATAGGAAACTTGTGCAACAAGTATTTCATCCAAGTTTGTTGAAAAATACACAAAACAGAACCTTGAGTGATTCCACTACTATGCCTAAAGACAATGCAGCTAAATCTATGGAAGTACAAATGTCAGGAATCTCCCAAGGACTGCTATCAACTGAAGATATGGATAATGATGTACAAGAAATACCCACTCAGCAACCTGAATGGCAAAGAGTACCGCCATTGATTAAAGATTTGATTGATTAAAGATGATACTATTATCACAGTATGCCACCAAAACATTCGCTCCTTAGACAAAAAGACTCAACAGTTAGAAGTGTTAATGCGGAGTGAATTAACGTGCGATATATTAGGTTTAACCGAGCATTGGCTCCATGAACCTGAACTAAAAACCGTGAGCATTGACGGATACAAACTAGTATCAAAGTACTGCAGACAAACATTATCACACGGAGGATCATGCATCTATGCTCGTAACAGTGTTAATGTAGTTGAAAATACTGACCTAACGTGCATGTCAGTTGAACAATATTGTGAGGTTTCCGCGGTAGATCTAATTGACAACAACATAACTGTAGTTTGTATATATAGGACAAATTTAATCAAATCCGTTGATTTTTTGTTACACTTGGAACGTTTGCTCAACAAGATCGGCAACATGCAGTTAAACTGTATTATTGTAGGTGACATGAATGTCGATCTGTTGGTGGACTCCGCTGATAAAAAACATCTTTGCGATATACTGTCGGTTTGCGATGTGAGAAGCGAGGTGGGATTCCCTACGCGTGTGACCGCTACGTCGTCCACATGCCTAGACCATGTATACAGTACCCTGGGCGAGGGCTGCGTGTCCTGCGCGCCGGTCGTATCTCAGCGACCATCGCGCCGTACGAGCTGTAGTCACGTTTCAACCTCCGCAGACAAAGCCTAAACAGATACTGGTAAGAGAATTATCCTGCATTAACAAGTTAAATTTTATAACTTCTATTAATAGCATCGACTGGGAGGCAATCCTGGTAAGGAGTGACTTGTCGGCTGAGGCTATGGCGATGTCTATTATCAACATTATCCAGACTAAACACGGCATCTGTTTCCCACTCAAACAGAAAACATTAAAAAGTGATAAATCATGGGTAAGCGACGAAATAAAAAATACTAAATGTTTACTATTTGAAATGAAAGAAGCAGAAGAACTATTTCCTAATAATATGTGCTTAAAATCTATAATAATAGAGCTCAACAATAAGTACGAGCAACTTGTAAAATCGACAAGAGCTAAACACTACGCAAACGTGATCAGTAAAAGTAAAAATATCTGCAAAACTATGTGGCAGGTAGTTAATAAAGAAAGAGGTAAATTAAACCAATCACGCGTCGACTTCATAGACATCGTCGTAGACTCAAACGGCGATAAATTCCCGTCCAAAAAGGCGATTGTAAATTGCATGAATAGTCGTTATGTCGGAGCCGCACTAGCGTGTGGCGCGCCCCGCGCCGACGTGCAGGCTGCGAGCGCCGGCCTGGGCGCCGCCCGCCCTGCGCCGGACCGCTCCATGCGGCTGCTGCACTTCACGGCTCTAGAGGTGCACCGGATCATTAAGCTACGTATACCGCATAAGCCCACAAAAGATATATATGACACATCAATGGAGTTGCTCAACGTCATTGCCGAGCCAATCGCTCCAGTATTAGCAACACTATTCAATAAATGTATCCGAGACGGTGTATATCCGGTGCCCTTGAAACAAAGCAAGGTTGCACCTATATATAAAGGTAAAGGCAGAAGAGATGACCTAGACAAATATAGACCCGTATCTGTCGTACCTGCTACCTCGAAAATATTCGAGAACGGGATAAGTACTAGGCTCACTTCGTTTCTGAGTTCGAGTTCGGCGCTGTCCCCTCGTCAGTACGCGTACCGCGAGGGCCACTCTACGGCGCAGCTGGTGCGGGAGGTGGTGGGCCGCGTGCTGCGCGCGCGCGACGCTCGCCTGCAGGTGGCCGTGCTCTGCTGCGACCTGTCCAAGGCATTCGACGTCGCCGACCACGACGTCATCGCCGCCAAGCTGCGACACTACGGCATCGGTGGTATGACGTTAGCCCTCCTCTCAGACTTCCTGAGAAATAGATCACAGGTAGTTGTTGGGGATAAAGGTAAGACGAGATCAGATCCACTGAGTACAACAATAGGAGTGGCCCAAGGCTCGTCGGTGTCCAACATACTGTTCTCGCTACTGCTTAACGACCTCCCCGACGCAGTCAGCGGTGGGGAGGTGTTCATGTACGCCGACGACGTGGCGGCGGTAGCCACTGCACCCACTGTCGAGGGCCTCGAAGTGCAGCTGAATGTTACGGCATCTCAGCTGGCTCAGTGGTTCCGACTTAACGGTCTCGTTCTTAACATTGACAAAACCCACTTCTTACACTTTGACCTATCAGGGCGACCACCGAAGCCAATACATGTCGTAGTCGGTAACTCGAACATAGATCAAGTAGATGTAACTACGTTCCTAGGTTTCGAGATGGACAGAAAACTGACATGGGGGCCGCATATTGATAAGATGTGCGGACGGCTCGGCGGCGCGTGCTTCGCCTTGCGGCGAGTGGCGCGGGCCCTGCCGCGCGAGGCGGCGCGCGCGTGCTACTTCGCGACCGTGCACTCCGTGCTGCAGTACGGCACAGAGCTGTGGGGGCGCGCTGCCGACTGGGAGCGTGCCTTCAGAATGCAAAAGAGGGCAATTAGAGCGCTAGCAGGCGTCTCATGGGATACCTCAGCCAAGCCGCACTTTAGGTCGCTCGAAATCCTGACGTTGCCGTCGGTACTGATACTGCAGATTGCACTATATGTGAGGCAGAATCTACCCACATACAAGAAGCACAGTGACGCGCACGGATACGCGACCCGGGGCGCCGACAGACTCGCTGAACTGCCGCGAAGACTCGCCAAGTTCTCCAAGACCACTCGCATCGCGGGCCCGGCAGTGTATAACTCTCTGCCAAACGATGTTACGTCCGCCACAAACATACATTGTTTTAAGTCTAGGCTTAAGAAATGGCTTGTTGAGCAAGCGTTCTATACCTTTGATGAATTATTTACTGTATAATTATTTCCAAATACCTATGTTACTATGACTATTATTAATGATTGAATTTATTTTAATCATTGAATTAATTTTTTATCATTTTTTTTTTTAATTATTTTAATCATTTTTTAATTATTTTAATTAATGTGACTTTGACGACGTGTACTTACACTTTTTTGTTTAATCTATTGATTAAAATTATTATTACCATAATGAATAGTATAGTTACTTATAATAAATATAATTATGTGTATAATTTGTAACATTGTTTCTAACGAATTCTTTTTGACGTGTAATGTAAAAACTTACCAATAAATATGTTTCAATGTTTCAATGTTTCATTGAGAACAACAAAGCGAAAGAGAATCTCACATTCTGTTTCACCACCAACAACACCTACAAGTAATAGGTTTACTGATTTGCCTGTTGATGCTAAGGAAGTAGCCGCAGGTGTAAAACCTAACCCAATGAGGGAAAGCCGACCACCTCCACTCATACTATATGGTATAGATGATATCAGAAAATTGTCTGACCTGATAGAATCTGTAATATCCAGAAGTGACTTCAACCTTAAGATAATCACTAAGAACCAGCTGCGAGTAACCTGTAACACAGTCGAAACCTACAAAAACCTCATGTCAGTGGTCCGAGCTAACAACCTTATCGGACATACATTCACAAGAAAGGAAGAAAAGTGCTTCAGAATAGTAATAAAAAATCTTCATCATTCTACCCCACATGATGCAATTGTGGAAGAACTTGAAAAAACTGGGAACAAGGTGCGAGGCCCTGTCATCAATGCCCGTGTAGGCCAAGATAAAAAACCAACTTCTACGTTTTTCGTAAACCTAGAGCCCAGCAAAAATAACAAATGTGTGAAGGACATACGCTACATATACAATACAGTAGTGTCCATAGAACAACCAAGAAAACTGTTATAACTGATGTGAGGTGATAAGAGAAACAACCGATAACGTTTAGCTCGTGTATTCGACTGAGGTTTCGCCGCCAGAGGGACGCAGCCGCTCTGTCTTACTTATCACACTACCTACTTATAGATATAACATCCCTCCCACAATAATTAAAAGAACTGCTTATAATTAATCAAATTACGAGTGCGCTTAGGTCGCTGTTGAGGAGCCACATCGGCAGGTTCATCCTCACAGTCAGCCCAGGGCTCGGCGCCCTCGGCGCGCGTTGGCGCGGCGCTAGGCTCACACGCCGCAGCTGGTACAGCTGATGATGATGATGACTCAGGGTCAGCGCTTGCCGGGCGAATAGGCATAGAACTACTACTAACAACAGAAGATGGCATAACAAATGCCGGAATAGGAACTTCCTCACTATTAATAACATCTTTAGAAGTACAATTATTCTTATCATCTAATTCCTCCCCCTTATATTTTAATAATTGGTTTACATGTTTTTTCTCGGTACACTGAAGATCATTGATATAAACTATGTATAATGACGAACCAATTTTACTTTTAATAACACCTTTGGTCCATTGAGACTTTTTGTTTTTATACACTTTTACAAGCACTGTCTCATTCACATTGAAATTGACGTCACGCATTCCGTTATAGTTCTCACATTGTAAGGACTGGTTTAATTTAACATTTTTGTTAAGTGCTGAGTCAGTTGCTGAAGACGACGTACCCGGTGTAATGAGATCTAATCTACATCTCAAGTTATGTCCGAATAATATTTCAGAAGGAGACAGGTTGGTTGTGGAATGTTTGGAATTTCGGTATATTAGTAAAAACTCTTGTAATTTTAAGTTTAAATCCCGTAAGTTGGATCCAGATAAAATAATTGATTTAATTGCTTTTTTTATAATTTTAACGTAGCTTTCAGCTTGGCCGTTGCTTTGAGGATTGTAAGCTGGAGATGTTAAATGTGTAATTCCATTTCGATAACAAAATTCCCTGAATTCCGAGGAGACAAAGGATGTACCGTTATCCGAACAAATTGTATTTATCAGACCAAACCTAGCCATTACCTCGCAAAGCTTTTCAATAACAACTCGCGATCCGAATCCCGTAGAAACGTCAAAACACTCCACCCACTTCGAATAGGCATCTACTATTACTAAAAATGTTTTGTTATTGATCGGCCCAAGAAAATCAAGATGAACGCGGTGCCACGGATGAGGCGGGAACGGCCAGGGGGTGAGCGGGGCGCGCGGGGGCGCGGGGCGCAGCGACGCGCACACGCCGCATGACGACACACATCGCTCAATATCAGCTGACAGCCCGGGCCACCAAAAACGATCTCGTGCTTCGGCTTTCATCTTAGACATACCTAAGTGACCACGATGTAATTCGCATAAAATATCATTTCGCACGGACTGTGGAATTACAAGTTTATGTCCTCTCATAAGACACCCGTCCTCAACAGCAAGTTCATTACGACACTCATAATAGGGCCTCAGAGTTTTATCTAACACTTTAGTAGGCCAGGAACTTGAGACGTATTGCAATACTCGTGAAAGATCAGAATCCAACAACGTAGCACTATGTATTTGTTGAATAGTTAGAAACTGATTACCCTCACATATAAACTGAATGTAGGTTGCATTGTCGCGAACATCTGTGTGAGTGTTGGCATGTTTACCTGCGTATTGAACCTGTTTGCTACTTTCATGGTCAAGGGCTAATGACACCGAGCGACTTAAATAATCAGCTGAATTACGGGCGCTCGGTACATATTCAATAATGTAATTATAGGCAGACAAAAATATAGCATAGCGCTGAAGCCTGTTAGCCGATACTTCGGGAATGCCTCTGTCGGGATTAAAAATCGACAATAATGGCTTATGATCCGTTCTCAGAGTGAAAGGATCCGCACGACCGAATAAGTATTGGTGAAACTTCCTAACGCCAAAGATTATGGCCGTTGCCTCTTTCTGTATCTGACTGTACCTACGCTCAGCTGTAGTTAGTGAACGAGACATGTACGATATAGGTTTTTCCTCACCATGTTCCACCTGCGACAATATAGCGCCTAGACCTGTCGGAGAAGCATCTACAGTGAGGATTAGTTGTGCGTTAGGATTAAAATGAGCTAGCGTAGACTCTGAGGACAACTCACGCTTGATGGTGGCCACAGCTGACTCATGCTCATTGTTCCACTGCCACGGTACATTTTTTTCGAGTAATTTAAACAATGGGCTTAAAATCGATGATGCGTTTTTGACAAAATTACGATAATAATTTATCATGCCTAAAAACGACTTGAGCTCGCTTACATTTTCGGGAGTCTTCGCATCTAATATTGCTTTAACCTTCTCAGGTGACTTATGTATACCATGACGGTCTATTATAAATCCCAAATACGAAATAGATTCCTGTAAAAGAGAACACTTCTCTTTTTGTAAGACCAGTCCCGCCGTTTCAAGTCTGTTCATAACTAAGTGCAACCTATCAAGGTGTTGTTTATTATTGATTCCCGTTATCAAAATGTCGTCTTGGAATAATAATACCCCATCTATGTCTGATAATAGGCTTTCCATGGTTCTCTGAAATATGGCTGGTGCGCTAGACAAGCCAAACACTAACCTTGTGTAATTATATAGTCCCTTGTGCGTATTGATGCACGTTAAGGGTTGAGAAGCCTCAGAGAGAATCAGCTGATTATAGGCTGCAGATAAGTCCAGCTTAGAGAACCGCTGTCCACCATGTAGCTTGGAGAACAGCTCTTCAATTCTAGGCAAAGGGAATTTATCAACTAGTAATTGTTTGTTTATCGTGCTGGAATAGTCAGCACATATTCGGATCTTTTTATCCTCTCTTAACACGGGTACTATAGGGCTAGCGTATTCAGAAAACTGTACCGGGACCAGCACTCCTAGATCCACTAACCGCCTCAGTTCACTCTCGACCAGCTCCCGCAGAGCAAAGGGAACAGGTCGGGACTTACGAAATATTGGTTTCGCGTCGGGCTTTAGATTTAAATTTATAACAATGTCCTTACAACACCCTAGCTTACCTGAAAACAATTGCGGATATTGCGTCGCGAGTTGATCTAACAAATCGGTATTATAATTTACAGTAGAAATTTGTAAGCTAAATTTTGCCAAAAAATCTCTTCCTAGCAAGGGTGGGCCACCATCACGCACGATAAAAACATCAATGTCACGGGTTTTACTCTTATATGTAAATGGCAATGTTATTAATCCTAGTGTAACAATATTACTACCATTGTAACTTTGTAAATAAATATTGCTCGGTTTAAGTTGTAAGTGGCCGAAATGTGAATTATATACCTGTTCAGATAAAACCGTTACAGCCGAGCCTGTATCAATCTCGAAACTTAAATTGATTCCATTAACCAACACTGACTCCTTCATAGGTTCTCCTTTACAAGTACGTATGTTATAAATAATTCTCTTACCATCGTCCTCGTTACAACTGGCCGAGCACTCAACAAAATGTTGCCGCACTAGGTTTTTCCCTGGGCACACCCTACGAAGGTGACCCTTAACACCGCACTTTTTACACTTATAACGCGTAAACTTGCATGTAGGAAGCTGATGGCCCTCATAGCCACATGCTGAACAGGTGACAGGGCCTGCCGAGCCGCCACCGCCGTCGCGCGCGGCCTGGGTGCTACCCGGCGCGCGCGCGGCCGCCGTCCTCGGCGCCGCCGCCATCTTGAACACGTGCAGAGGATCTGGAGGCGCCGCCCCTGGAGCCGTCTGCCGCGAGCCCTCGCGTGCACACCTCACGCCTTCAGCCATCGCCAACGCCTTGCTCAGCGTCAGCTCCTCCATCTCCAGCGTGAACAGTTTATCGCGCTCTGGACCAGGTGCCAAGCCCAGTACGAAGCGGTCTCGTATGGCGTCCTCGAACACAGCCTCTCCAAAGGCACAATGAGTCGCTAAGCCACGTACACGCGCCGCCCATTCTGCTAAGGATTCACCCGATGACTGCGTTGCCCCGTGGAATTTTGATCGCTCTGCGAAGCCACACTTCTTCGGTTGAAAGTGGCTATCAAGCAAAGCAATAACACTTGTATATGTAAGTGTTCCAACTTCCTTAGGCAAAGCTAAATCACGGAGAAGTCTGTAGGTTTGCTCCGCCAAACTACTTAGCAAGATGGCGCGTCGCTTATTGCCGGTCTTTTCCTCCAACTCAACATCGTTAGCTAAAAACCACTGTTCTAGCCTATCTTTATAAATTATCCAATCGTGCACTTCATGGTTAAACACAGTTAATGTTCCAACTGATATTTTAGCCATTTTTAACGTTTATTTTGGACCTCGCCGCCACTTGTTATAACTGATGTGAGGTGATAAGAGAAACAACCGATAACGTTTAGCTCGTGTATTCGACTGAGGTTTCGCCGCCAGAGGGACGCAGCCGCTCTGTCTTACTTATCACACTACCTACTTATAGATATAACAAAAACAAAATACTGTAGTTCAGTGCAAGCGCTGCCAGCAGTACGGCCATAGTAAAAATAACTGTCTTAGGCCATACCGCTGTGTCAAGTGCGCTCAGAATCACAAAACATCAGAGTGTACAAAACAGGACCGGAACACACCAGCAACATGCGCCTTGTGCTTAGGTGACCACCCGGCGAACTTTAAGGGATGTTCTGTTTACCAAGAAATTATCAAAAGAAGACTAAAAAAGCCCAATCAACCAGCTCTTGCTGAATTTGTAAAGCCACCAGCAATGACAACTAATAGACGCGAATATCATGAAGACAATCATCCTACAACTGAATCAGGCTCAAAACTTGAAGACCAACCACCCAGCAACCATAAGAAAAAATACTCGGACTGTGTTAAAGGCAGACCTGTCGAAACTGAAGACATCAAAACATCAAACCTGTTACATGAACTCATCGCTAAACAATCTGAAAAGATTGATGCCCTCCTTCAACAGATAAGTACCCTAGTCGGTCTTATAGCCACGCTCGTCCAACAAATGACAAAATGAGTGCTCTAAAAATTGCCACATGGAACATAAATGGCCTCACACCAAATAAATCAGAAGTGGAGGCATTTATAAACGTTAACCATATTGACATATTGCTGATTTCTGAAACTCACTTTAAAGAAAATACTATCTTTTCCATACCGAGATTTAATGTTTACCATACAAACCATCCAGATGGAACAGCACATGGTGGTACAGCTGTCCTAATAAAGTCATGCATCAAGCACTACCCATTGCCGTCATTCTGCACGGAACAAATACAGGCTAGTACTGTTGCTATTCAACAGAGAGGCGGATATCTCAATGTATCTTCTGTATATTGCCCTCCCAAGCACAAAATCGATGAATCGAGGTTTAAAGATTATCTTACTACCCTCGGCCCTCGCTTCATAGCTGGAGGTGACTGGAACGCGAAACACACTCACTGGGGATCTAGACTGATAACAACTCGAGGGAGAGAACTCAAAAAATCTATTGACAGTTTAAAATTAACTACACTGTCATCAAACGAACCAACTCACTGGCCAACAGACCCCAATAAGCGACCAGATCTCATTGATTTTTTTGTAATTCGCGGCTTGTCCACGTTACACCTTCAACCAGAATCAAGCCTAGATGGTTCATCTAATCACACGCCAGTAATTCTTACATTAAACACACCCATAACCAACCGCAAGTTTGCTGAAAGACTATACAATGAAAAGACAGACTGGGACGGTTTTCGAAACTACATAGAAGAAAACATAAATCTCAAAATGAAACTCAAAAACAGTGATGATATAGAAGTAGCGACAAGATACATAACCAACCTTATCCAAAATGCATGCTGGCGATTTACTCACTTTACTGAAAGAGTACACAAACAGTCCAAAAATCTATCGGCGTTAATAAAAAATATGATTCTTGAAAAAAGACGTCTTCGCAGAATATGGCATAACAGCCGACATCCAGACGACAAAACCGCCTTTAACAAAATGAGTCGTGAGCTAAAAGAACATATTACAGAACTAGAAAACAAAACATTCCAATCAAAACTAGAATCATTAACAGCGAAGGCAGATACAAACTATTCTCTATGGAAAGCCACCAAAAACTACAATAAACCTCATAATGTGAAACCACCGATACGGGATGAACTAAACCAGTGGGCGAGAACCTCCAAACAGAAGGCAGACGCTTTCGCTGCACACCTCGCTGCAGTGTTCGTACCAAATCGGCCGGACCCCAGTCATGACGATCGCATCATAAATGAAACACTGAGCCATGAATTCCAACTCGAGCTACCAGTCAAGTCAGCTACTCCCTCCGAAGTAAGGAAAGAAATACGGAGACTGGAAAACGGGAAAGCACCAGGTTACGACCTCATTGACAAAAAAGTCCTTCTAGAGCTGCCTAAAAAGGCCATTGTATTCTTGACAGTGCTATTCAACAGAATAATCTATTTGGAATACTTCCCTAAGCACTGGAAAGTATCTCAAATCATTATGATACACAAATATGGAAAACCAGAAGATCAAGCTGCATCATACAGACCTATAAGCCTGCTGCCTATTATGTCTAAACTCCTGGAAAAGCTGATACTATCTAGAATAAGACCAATACTAGAAGGAAAAATTGTCCCGGAGCATCAATTTGGTTTTCGCCAACGCCACTCTACGGTGGAACAAGTGCATCGAGTGTGTGACAAAATAAGGAAATCACTAGAGCAAAGGGAATATTGTTCGTCTGCATTCCTAGATATCCAGCAAGCATTCGATAGAGTGTGGCACAAGGGCTTGCTATGCAAAATAAAGATGATGCTTCCACATAACTTGTTTGGCCTCCTGGAATCTTACCTGTCAGATAGATTGTTCCAGGTTAGAGAGTCTGATTGCACGTCAGGATTCTACGAACTAAAAGCCGGTGTTCCCCAAGGATCAGTACTTGGCCCCGTGCTCTACACAATTTACACAGCTGATCTGCCTGAAACACCTGGAGTCACTACAGCAACATTTGCAGATGACACTGCCCTGTTAGCGAGTGACCGAGACCCCATTGTTGCATCAGAAAAACTGCAAGAAGCACTGGACAGTATTGACCTGTGGCTTAAAACATGGAGGATTAGTGCAAGCGCGTCCAAATCCACTCACGTAACTTTCACTCTTCGAAAAGAAAACTGCCCACCAGTCTCTCTTGGAAACCAGATACTTCCTCACAAAGATAGTGTTAAATACCTAGGAATGCAACTGGACCGTAAGCTACTATGGAATAAACACATAAAAGCCAAAAGGGATGAGGTGAACAAAAAATTTAAAAGCCTATACTGGCTACTTGGCAAGAACTCTAAGCTGTCCTTGGATAATAAACTCCTTGTGTATAACACTATCATCAAGCCGATATGGACCTATGGGATACAGCTGTGGGGCTCTGCTTCAATATCCAATATCAACATCATACAACGAGCCCAAAATGCTATCCTAAAGAGTGTGTCAAATGCACCCTGGTTTTTGACTACAAATGAGCTGCATGATAATCTTCAAATGACTACAGTGAAAGAGGAAATAAAGAGATTTGAAAAGTCATACAAGGATCGGCTAGTGAACCATCCAAACCCACTGGCTACACAACTTCTCCAGCCAAGCTACACAAAGCGCCTAAAACGACGATGCATATTAAATATAAAAGAAAGGCAGTAGCCTAATAAACAAATGAAGTTTTCCTTGATGAAGGACTACTTCAATACAGTGAGTTTATGGACAACTCATCTGCTTATAACCAAGGGGTTGATTGCAGATAACATTACAAAAAAAAAAAAAAAGTAGATATTTCTATGTTCTAAGTATTACCATAGAATAACGACTACTGTACTTGTTACTATTCTATGGGTATTACTAGTAGTTGTACGGTCAAGTGCAGAGAAATCTGACCCCCCTCTCATAGTAACAATGCTTCTGAGAGTGGTCAGGTTTATCTGCCTTATACTGTACTTAAATATCTCTTTTGCTGACTGTACAAAAATAGTGAGATTGGTGGATATCATAAATGATCGATTGCCAGAAAAAAATCGCATTAGTTTCGATTCGCTTCGTCTTTTCAGACACTGGCTGTTACAATCATAGACTAATAAACAATTATACACTCACACGCAAAGAAAAATTTCCACTCACAAAATGCCAACTCCACCAAACGACCCCAATTTTTGCAAACATTTAGAATAGAATAGAATATTGCTTTATTGAACACCACATAAATCAGACATACAAAAAAAACATACTTATAAACTAGAACTAATGTACCTACAATAGGCGGCCTTATCGCTGAGAGCGATTTAAGTTAAATTTTAGCAAAATATTACGGTTATTAGTTTGTAATATCCTGACGCTCTGTAAAATGTACTTCAATGATGTAGAAGGCGTCATTAAGCTAGCCTTTACCGTTTAGGAGTAATTTATTCGTTTTATCAGTGGAACCTTTTCATTGCCCGTGAGTGTATAAGATTTATATTAAACTACTAATAAGTTTAATGTACAAGTAAGAATAGGGTTAGAGGAAGATGAGGTTGGTAGTGGTGTCTAGATGAGAAAGACCGACGACTGAGTTTTCATTGCTTGTTAGTGTATTTTGAAATCTACAACATTGACCAACTTCAAACTGAAAACAAGACGACGTCCCTGTCGCAAACTTCTTTTAACAACGATTTTCATATTCAAATAGTATTAAATTTGACACAAATTAGGTACTTCGTAAATGTTACTTCTGGCTGTTAATCGTCTGTACATTTAGAACGACACGTGGCTGATTAAATTAATGTTAAAAACTTAAAATAGCAATAAAATAATCGCTCATGTCAAAAAGAACATTAAATTGAGCCACCGCGCGATCCCAATTTTAAAATAGCCCCGTTGTTCCGTTGATAAATTACTTAAGGCGGGGTCGCACCGAATTTATTATGACAATCGGGAAGCTGTGTCCCCGCCTTAAGGATTTCTGCTTAGCAGTCGGATATTTTAGGGTGGTATTCCAACGGAGATGTGCTATGCTATGTTGCTATGTGAAGATAGTCGAATGGCGTAGTGGTTAGTGGCCCTGACTGCTATGCCGAAGGTCCCGGGTTCGATTCCCGGCCGACGCAGATATTTGTTTAAAGATAGATATTTGTACTCGGGTCCTGCGTGTTAATATATTATGTACCAATCAATCTATGTATCTGTGAGGATATATCAGCTGTCCGATACCCATATTGCTCTGCCTAGCTTGGGGCGTGTGTGAGATGTCCCTACATAGCACGCATACATAGCAATTAACAAACATCCATGCGTATTAAAAACATAAATAATCATCTTAGTGAATCGATTCCCACCAGTATAATGTGGATTAGTGAATATGATCGGAGGATACCAACCCGCACTTGGCCAGCGTGGTGGACTAGGCCTAAACCCTTCCTTCATTGGAAGGAGACCCGTGCCCCAGCAGTGGAGACGTGATGGGTCGTGATGATACCAAACGCATCCATAGCAACGTAGCATAGCACGTCTTTAGTGGAACAGCACCCTTAAGGATATCCGCTAAGCACTTGGACAGTTTAAGGTGAATAACTTATGTAACTTACTAACTTAAAGCTAGGGCTTAGTGCTACCTGATTTATTTAAGTTTTTACCATTTAAGGAGTGTTTTTTTAAAACGGTTTGTTATTTGTGTGTTTAAAAACTGCGGTCACAGAGAATTAGTAATTAGAATGTCTTAAATTTAACAGATGTTTATATTCAGCCACATATAATATTACTTCCAAATGTATTTTAATCCGAAATTTTGACGACCGAACGGCGCAGTGGTTAGTGACCCTGACTACTGAGCCGATGGTCCCGGGTGGGGCAGATATTTGTTAAATCACAGATATTTGTTCTCGGGTCTTGGATGTGCCCGTAAAATGGCAATAGGCCCGCCCCCTATTACATTGGGACTAACATAACACTCTGGCGAAAAGTGGGTGCAGCAATGCACCTCTGCCTACCCCGCAAGGGAGTACATTAGTACAAGGCGTGAGTGCGTATTTTTTTTTATGTATTTTGATCGAGAGTTTCTTAAAAATTGGCTCATACCTTTTACAGGCTGTTGCAAAAATGGTATAGAAAACTGAAAGGCAATTCCAAATCTTTTAATATATTACTTTAGAAAATCGCAAAACAAAGTTTGACAAGTACCTACAGTAGGTAGGTAGGTACTTGCGAACGAAAACAGGGGAAAATATTACAGGAAAATGGGTTTTTATTGAGAAAATTTAAATTAATTGGGTTAAAAATGAAATTAGCGTAAACTCCAAAGTAGACTTTCGCACATAATTATAATGGCAATTTATGTTCAATAAAATTTTTCATGAAAGCTGTTTTTTAATTTTAATTATTAATTATGTTCGCTGTATTAGCTATCAATCACTTGCTTAAATTAATAAGAGAATTTTTTATTACTTCCTTAAAACAGGATCATAAAGCTTTTATCTTTGTAATAATTAAGTATAATTATTACGATAGATATTTATTGCGCTGCGAAATTAAAGTATTTTTTGTGTCAAAAAGGAATTAATATTATCTTCGTAAGTAAAACAATGAGTCGTGCTGGCGTAACGGATAAGGCCTCTCTTTTAAGAGGCCGTGGATTCAAATACGGGCATGTAAAGAGCGATTTACTCTTCATTATATACCTAATTAGGTACTAATAATTTCAGTAGGTACAGCAAGTTAAGTTGTGTGACAGTCAATAAAAGTGTAGACCAGGATTTTTAGTCACATGTACCCTGCCTAACCCTAAATGTTTTTGCACATGAAAAAATCTCGGAAATACAATCTTTTACTTATTTACAAATATTTACTTAACCTGTAAGTTCCAATTATCTCGTACCAATGTACCTACGCAATATTGCGTAGTCGGCATTCAATGCATTGTGTTAATTTAAGAGATAAGTTAAACTAACGCTATAGAGTGTTAAGTTTAAACCAATTTTAAAATAATCGCCCACAAACTCATTACAAGCACTTTAATTCTACAAAACAACATCAACACTGCTCGTCAACACTAATATTAAATACGAATACTTTAGAATTAGCTTTAATTTACGCATTCCAAACTTAACCTTAAAGCCATTTAGTACAGTCGAAAATTCTACACATCTACTGACCAACTTGTATATTCTGACTAAAATAAAATTGTCTCTTCAATTTTGCATTAGTCGCGGTGTCAGGCCGGTATAGTCTGACCAGCTTAGACTAACAATAAACGAACAAGATAGAATACAATAGATATTCTTTATTTGTACACAAAAACATGGACAAAAATTACAAAATAGTTTAATACAAGATGGTGTTACACATACAAAAGTTGAGCAAAAAATTGACGGCATTTTGTTTACTATCAAACCGTTTAAAGTTCAACCTAATGACAACCATTTCTCTAATAAAGTCACAAGGTTGTTTTTAGTTCTTTCATCTTTCATGTTTTTTTTGTTTTTTTTTGCACATCTTTGTACCAGTTTTCCTGTACCTCCTGTAGGTTGGCTGGTAGAAAATGCTCTTAGCATTAAGCCCACCTTTTGTACATTTATTTTATATCTGTGCAATAAAGAATTAAATAAATAAAAAATAATACAAGTCTTCTAACCGAAGTAATTCAAAATAAGAGCTCAGTGGCAGAACACCCCACGTGTTGTTAGTCGAGTTTCTTTTGCACTGACTCTCCACTTTTGACAGCTGAATGGTGAAGTGGTTAGTGGCCCTGACTGCTAAGCCGAAGGTCCCGGGTTCGATTCCCGTCTGGGGCAGATATTTGTTAAAAGACAGATATTTGTACTCGGGTCTTAGATATATCAGCTGTCCGATACCCTTACCATGCACAGGCTTTGCCTAGCTTGGGGTCGGATGGCCGTGTGTGAGATGTCCCCAACATGTTATTTTATTATTTATTACTCCATCTAGTTCGTATAAACTATCGTTGCTGACCAACTATGAGTCCCTCTGCTCAACTTTACCCGGCAGCAGTACAATAGTTTTATTTGTCTGACAAGTATTAGCATAATTTTAATAATGGTACAACTTTATTACGAGATTCGTTCGCTGTCTTTATTTTGTAGCTTTAAAAAGTATTAGGGAAATGAGACAGTTTTGCCTGAGCACAGTTTTTGTTGTGGTGCTTCACAAAACTATAAATATAAAAAATCTAGTAATTAATCTCAGATACTAAATATTGACAGATTCTGAAAGATTCATCAACAGTCGATTGTCCCGCCAATAGAACGATACGTCACTTAATCGCGGGACAATGACTGCTGATGAACCGTTCAGAATCTGTCAATTTAATATCTGAGACTAAAAAACCGACATTCAACACTAAAAGTAGCATAGCTTTTGAACTGCTGAACCGTTTCTCATGAAACATGGCTAAGAACACTCATGGTAACATTACCTACGACCCTTAAAAATAAAACTAAAATCGGGTCTGCCGTTTGGGAACTAGGTACGCTACCACAGACAGATACACACACATTACAGTTGTCGAAATATAATAGGCCCGTTTGGACAGCTACATAAATTAGCTATTTACTCTTGATTTACTTGATGAAATACACAAATTCCGGCGTATTATTTAACGGCCGCAAGAAAAAATTACTTTTGCAGCACCAAAAGTTACTTATTGTTTAGATTTTTTATGATTTAGATTTGATACCAGTTGCCATCCCACATTTTGGAGCTGTCCAAACGTGCCTTTTATATTTCGACGACTGTAAACTTATAACATCCAACTTTTCCGTATCTGGTTAAAAGCTAACCGTGGTCAGACTACAGTGCACAGAACAGAAGTAACTTGATCGATTCGTCTTGTCTGCACATTTCGTTTTTGCACAGACTAATGTATTGTCTACGAATGTCGCAGCTGACTTAGTTCGTTTTATTGCTGTCATAATGATTTGAACACTGTTAGAAATGGGCGTAGATATTTTGAGCGAACCGCATACACTTAATAGTCAGCCGCTATACAGGGTGTTGCAAAAAGGGTAAATTATTATTTTTTTGAAGTTTTTTCGCTTTTAACATATTTTTTTATCCGTTGGATAATAAGTGTATACTTACCACTTTAAATTCCGTTTGAAAGACCCACTGACCAAAACCGAGTCATATTAGCTATGGAACCCTAAAAAGTGTCTCGAAGAGTTTATGTTATTTATAAAACAACCCTTTTAAATGTCAAAAAGTAATTAAACTTTGAGCGATTCAAAACCAGCCAGAGTCTAAGAATAAAATATTCCGAACCCATTCCATATTTAAAATTGTGACACTTCCCCATCTCCTAATAGCCGAGACGTGCCTCCTTGCTTAATTTCAAATATAGAACATTCAACATAGAGTTTTTTTTTCACAAATCCCGTCGCCTTATCCCGATCCCCGCCCGATGCAGTTAGCGCCATCTGTCATCGACTTTGACAGTTGACAGTGAAACAGTTTAAAAATAGAAGCGAGAGATGCTGGTAGATTTTTTTTTCTCGTGTGATTTAGTTGGAACTGTTCTAACTATAAACACTATAAAAGGTGTTAGAGTTTTCCCAATGTATAGGTATTCCCGTCAGAAGTGGGGAAATCTCGCACACGGCCATCCGACCCCAATCTAGGCAGAACCTGTGTATGAGTGTCGAACAGCTGATATATCTACACAGATACATAGATATATACATATTAAATAGATAAACGACAACCAGACACGCGGCAAACACAAGTGCTCATCACACGAATGTTTTGCCCCGGGCGGGATTCGAACCCGCGGTCCCAAGCTTCGGAAGAATTAACAGGGTGTATACTTAATTATTACCTCACTTATTTATTATATATTAGTATTTATACTGATGCTGATGTCGAATGAAATTCCATTAAATCACCAAATTCTCCAAATGAAATTCTTCAGCAACAACAAACTTATCGAGTAGCCTCAATAATTCTTGGAAAAACAAAATGGCTACCATTTAATGGCCGCTCGACAATGAAACTAATCGGTTTGTTTTGCATTTCACTTCTCAGATATCTCTGATTGCCTGGTACTCCTGGTAGCTATTTTGTTTATTGTTTCTGTCTAGATCTAGATTTGCTGACCTCGGATAAGTCAGTTGTAATATAATTATACATTGCCTATGCCTACAAATAGTAGGTAGGTACTTAGTGGTTATATAATTTTCAAAGAATATAAAGTTCTTTACTTTTCCAGTAGGTATTTACCGATTTAACCTAACCTCGATCAACTTCGTAAGAACTGTAGTACATTTATAAAAAAAAACGTAGCTGTACCATTTTAAACATGCTAACCTGTATATATTTGGCAGGTTTAAAATATCAAATATCTTATGTACAATCGATTTTAATATAAGCAACATTAATTAGTAAATTGAACACCGGTGTCGGCCATTTTTAACGTCAAACGAACTGTCAACGCAAATTAAGCTAAAATGTGACAAATATCGGGTTATTCCCGACTTAACATTATTCTGTAACAAATTCATGGATGACTTTAACATGAATGTTAATAAATGCCAATGTCAAACTGTAAAACATATAGCATGGAAATAGGAAGTAAGTAAGCTAGAAAAAAAGATCCCGACGAATTGAGAACCTCCTCCTTTTTTGAAGTCGGTTAAAAAATAAGTTTTTTTTATTCGATCCTTTGCTGTACAGAACCAAATAGATCTAAATCTTAAATTTGCTATATGACTGTAGAATGAGCTTTTTAAGCCAAAATAACTATTTTTTAGCTAAATTTATTATTAATAAGACATAAACTATTGAAGGCCAATGCAGAGCGAGCCGAGTAGATATCGTGACGTCACGGCGCATCTGTCATCCGCCATGACAGTTGAGACAGATCTGTCATTCCTAAAGAAAACTGGACATTCGGAGAAGTGACAGCGCTACGGTAAGCCTCCACCTATCGGTATCGTAAAAGCCCATTTCGATAGTTATAATTTTTATAAATTTTAAGTCTATTGAAAGCTTCAACTTATAATTTTGTAGATAGCTTATAGATATTCCTAATAATTAAATACTATATTGAAATAGGTTTTAAGTTCTAAGCGGTCCTAATCTTAAAATTTAAGCGTCTACCTATCGCTATCGTACGTATCAGACCAAACGGATTGTCATTTAAATGTAATAAGAAGCGGCGTCGGCAATGCCGATGAAGTGGACGCACTTGTGTGATTTCCATACAAAGAATACTGTAGGTATGCGATGCGTCCGTTGCGCACGAAAGGTAGACGCTTGTACAGGTTGTCGCAAAAAGAGTATGCTAAGCCGAGAGGGGGTATCTCAGGGGGTCATCCTGAACAACTTTAGTTCTAAGAGTTTTGAAAATTCACTAAAAAATTTTTCCTATTCCACGTGACTTTCTTACTATGGAGAACGAATTTATTTTTTTGCGAATTTCCAAAACTCGTTGAACAAAAGTTGTTCAAAATGACCCCCTGAGTCACCCCCTTTCGGCTTAGTATACCCTTTTTGCAAAACCCTGTATACCTTTAGGCATATCTCTCTATTCTTATGTCCAACAAGTACCTAATATCGATACAGAAGGGTAGGCCCAAGTGTTAAAATATTGTTGAAATGTTTCGTTTCAGTCGTTCGTTTTAATTAATTTTAATAAGAAGATTAATACCTACGCCTGCCGCCATTGTAAAATGCTTTTGAACATTTTCTGGTTTATATTCGTCATTCCTATTTATGTCTTGAATTCTTATTGCAAAGACATCATGGTAAAGTCCATAAAAGGAGGACTTAATGCTACATCAATTTCTGCCAGTCAAAATATAGGTTTATTATTTAAGCAACACAGTTATATATCGCTCAGGAATCTAATGAGCTTCGAATCGCTGGTTACACCCTGTATAAGAAAATTTGGTTATTACACCCTGTATAAGAAAATTTCATTTGTGCAAAACAATTTTATTCCGAAGCTGTAAGCTTAGCCCCTGACACGTATAAGCCCTAAGGTCTAAACCTAAAACTAAGTAATTGTCAGAACATATAGGTATAATAAATATTATCTTTAGCACAATTCATATTTATGTTACTCAGGGGAGTAATAAATACATAATACACGTATTGTAAGTAACATTATATCAGAAACGGATACGAAGAAATATGGTGGTCTAGTGGGTAAGACTTATGCCGCTCATTACAGAGGTCTTGGGTTTGAATCCGAGTGTCAATTCAAGCGGTGGTGAACTGCTGGGCATTTCTCTAGCTCTTGGGAAAAGATATTCATTTATAATTTTATTGTGTAATAATAAAAAAATAGCGTATATATCGGGTCTAGAATTACCCGATATATGCAGGTTTCCTCACGATGTTTCACTGTAAGAGCGATGGCATACGTATTGTATTTAAATTCCAAAGAACTCATTGGACATGTCAGCGCCGGGATTCGAACCCGCATCTCTGGCGTGAGAAGCGGGCGCTTACCCAACTGAGGTAACACCGCTCTTAAAAATAGGCGTAGTCGGAGGTATCTCATTATACCCCAAGGAAATTACTTTATGCTTTAAGCCAGCGTTATTCCTCATATTACACCGTGTTACTGATATATGAAATTAATTCTTGAGTAGCTATTAGCATTTACTTTAATATTTTAGAGCATTTAGGGAGTACTTACGTTTCTTGGGTCGTTGGCTTCAACTCTTATGAGGTTTTTAGTTTTTAACTTATACAGGGTGTTGCAAAAAGGGTATACTAAGCCGAAACCTACATGTGCAGCATGGTATTGGGCTTAGATAAGCCCAAAAATTCAATCAGAATTTCAATAAAATTCGCGATTTATTTTTATAATTTTTCATTTTTATACCCGCGATTTATTTTTATACCCTTTTTGCAACACCCTTTATATTTTTACAAATGATTCGTTGAAAGTTGTCGAAGAAAAGCTGATCCGTATGACCCCCTGAGACACCCCACCACTATTGCAACACCCTGTATGAGGAACAGTAGATACTCACTCTAGGAGGTTCATTTCGAGCACCCTGTAATTATTACACTCGGGAGCAGTGAAAAAGTTCCAGTGAGAAAGGCACCACATTACTATACCTTTTTTCACGAGGTAAGACATCTGACAGGACCCTTATTACATTATAATAAGGGTAGTTTTTGTTTGTATCAGATGTCTTTCCCCGTGAAACAAGGTATACAAAGCGGAAAAGACTAGTTTAATGATGCCGTCTGCAATATTGAAGTATAAATTTAACAGAGTATCAGAATAATACCGAACAAAAACGTAAATTTCAATAAAAAAAATCAAGCCATTAGTGTCAGGCATTCTGTAAGAGGAACTTAATAATTTCTCGTGAGTACGGTGGCCTGCGCCTAAAAGTATACAGGCGGAGTTTTTAAAATAGCGATCTCAAGCTCACATGCTGCTCAAGCACATCCACATAAACACCACTGCTACACACATCACACACACCACGTCCCCGGATTTATAACAGATGTAGCTGGTCCCTTCATCGTCAGGGATCACTATTTTAAAAACTCCGCCTGTATACTTTTAGGCGCAGGCCACCGTACCTACACTATGTAGATATTATATACCAAATGAGACGATAACTTGATAAGGTATCACTTTCAATAACTCACTTGAAGCTAATATACCTAATATAACCTCTTTAATACGATCTGTATAATCCTCTTCATTATACATTTCATAACCACGTTCATTACATAATGTCCCCATTATGTATAATGTTATGTATGTACTTGAGAATCATCTTAATAGGACGTGACCTTACACTAGTTCGAGTAATATTCAGTTGAACGACTCGTGAGAATCTGTGATCGAATGGTGTAGTGGTTAGTGACTGACTGCTGTGCAGAGAGTGCCTGGTTTGAAACCCGACCAAGCAGACAGGTTTAAAAAATGACTGTGTTTCTCTCTTGGTGTTGTGTGATTATCGAGATTATAGAACATTCAGTTTTTTTTAATCGGTCCTTAGCGCCAGTCTAGCCCTTCTGGGATTACAGTGGCGAGCATAAGGTGTGTGTGTATGTATGTGCAAAACTTACAAAACTCCTAGCAGGGGTTAAAAGTTAAAACCCAGGGCTACCAGGGTTGCATAGAACTGGGGGTGGTAAATAAAAGAAACATTTTAAATACCTCACTATTCCCCAATTGTCTTGACTTGAGTCTTGTTACTTAAATGAATTTAATTATGATTGTTACTATATTATACCACTGTCATACAACTATAAAAGAAACATTTTAAATACCTCACTCACTATTCCTCACTTGTCTTGTCTTGAGTCTTGTTACTTAAATGAATTTAATTATGATTGTTACTATATTATACCACTGTCATACAACTATAAAGCCATCGTCTTTCTTGGTTTGGGCATGTCATGAGAAGAGAAGATGATTATGTGACAAAGAAAGTGTTGGAAATGAGACCCGAAGGAAGGCGCAAGACAGGAAGACCAAGAAAGACGTGGCTTGATTGCGTGAAAGAAAATATGAGAGAGTGTGGAGTGAATGAGGATATGACAGAGGATAGGGTAAAATGGCGTGACATGACCAACAAAGCCGACCCTAAATAAGGATAAGGCAAGGAAGAAGAAGAAGAGATACAACTATAGTGCCACAAACTTATCTGTTCCGGTGAGAGCGAACTAAATTGATCCATATTTCATTATTTACTAATGAATTGTAAAAGATTAGATGGGTTTATTAACACCGCAAAAGAAAAATAAGTATACGAGCAAACTTAAAATCTTATAGAATTAAGAAATATTAGATATTTATGTGAGCTGTCATCGGAACAGATAAGTTTGTGGCACTATAACACACAAAAACACATGCAAAACTTACAACACTACCAGCTAAAAGTACCAGGGTTGCATAGAGCGGGGGAGGTGAATTAATGAAACATATTAATGCCTCACTTTGACCGGCCGCCCGCCCACTGTAAGCGGATTGCAGGCGTAATGCTTGCAGGGGCATTCCTGAAACGTACAGGAATCCTTATCCTAACTAATATTATAAATGCGAAAGTAACTGTGTCTGTCTGTCTGTCTGTCTGTTACTCTTTCACGCCAAAACTACTGAACGGATTAGAATGAAATTTGGTACCTATATATATGGTCTAGACCCTGGGAAAGAACATAGGCTACTTTTTATCCCGGAATTCCCACGGAAAAACTTTTTAAGGTGAAGCGAAGCGCGGGGTATACCAGCTAGTTTTTCTATAATACCTTATTTGATCACGCATCCTTCCATCATAAAAAGAAATCACTTTTAGTCAAAGGCTGCCTTTCGTTCCTTCCTATGGTAAACCTTAAACGGGTTACTGATGTAGTCATTCTGATCAACTTTTGTACTACTTACTCCTTTTAGAAAATTTACACAAACTTTTTTGATCATGTGGAGGAACATTTTTATTTCACAAACTTTCAAAAGTCAAGCACAAAACTTGCTTAGATTGACAAGCGGACTATACCACGTATGCAACTTCCTGTATCATAATAGGACCATAGTCTTGTTTGTAGGATTTAACTATCATGAGATACGAGTAATATAATTAAAACGGAATGACCCATGCATACAGATCTGCAATATAGATTTTGATATTCAAAAAGGGCTTACCATCCGCCGCACCCACCACAGAGGGAATCGACTTTTTTGGACTTAATAGGTTTTGTTTTAATTTTTAATTAATCATTTTTAAACAGGCCTGTTTTCCAGTCTCGTAACCATGTTGTATTTTAAATTTGTAAGTAAAAGTCAAAACTTAAGTTAATACTTACAACATTACCGTGCGAACATTAAGCGTGCTTATATAGTGCCCATGTACAAGTCAGGAGACGCTAATGTTTGCGGTAACTACAGACCAATCAGCATCCTGTCCTGCTTTGCCAAGATATTCGAGTCCATTATCTTCGACCACCTCTATGCCCATGTCAAGCCTTACCTAGTGCCGGAACATCACGGCTTCGTTAAAGGCAAATCAACGGTATCTAATTTGGTAGAATATACCAACTATATCTGCAGAGCCTTTAATGAGTGCCGCCAGGTTGATTCGGTCTACACAGATTTCAAAAAGGCATTTGACAAGGTCAAACATCGAATCTTGTGTACGCAGCTAAAAATGTACGGGATACATGGAAATGTACTGCGCTGGGTTGAATCCTATATAAATAACCGAAGCCAAATTGTAACGCTCAAGGGACACTTATCACAGCCTGTGACTATCACATTGGGAATTCCCCAGGGATCGCTGACAGGGCCATTGTTTTTTTATTATTTTTATAAACGACTTGGTAAGTCTCCTTAGAAACCCGTGCCTACTGTACGCAGACGACCTATAAATATACACAGGAGTCTCATCACATGAGGATTGCTCAAGGCTGCAGAAAGACCTGGATTTATGACGCCTTCTGCAACATTGAAGTACATTTAACGAAGCATTAGGATATTACCAACTAAATACAATCATATTGTTCAAATTTTAAATGAAATGTTAGAAAAATTGGGGTCGTTTAGTGTCGGCTTTTTGTGAGTGGAACTATTTCTTTGTCCGTGAGTGTATATGTCGCAGGCATCTGGTTTAATCTCCTGTTTGATTGAACCGCTAGCCCGTTCATTGGATGACGCTGCTTAGTTGTATGACTAGGCCGAACGTTGATTGCACAAGCGTCACCAAACGTCCAACTAGTTAGCTGACTTAAAATCAGTCAGGTGGTGAACAAAACAAATATGGCGTCTAACAGCTAACAGCTGACACAAAAAGCACCTATATTGTTAGTTTTTGGAAAATAAATTAGCTTTAAAGTGCGTTATTTGTGTTAAAATAGTGTGACAACATGGATTTACCTATTATTACGCCGCGGGCGGATAGTTTCAAAGAAAAAAATGTGGCGTAACTGGATAATTATAAACAACAATATGAAGGTACGTTTATTGTTATTGTTTAGTTAATTTGTGAGATAAGAGCTTTGTAACATAGTCTTTTTGTAGACTCTTGTCTGGTCATGTTCACCCTAACCAGACATTACAAAGTTGCTATACTATATGCCATTCAACGACTCCGCTGAATGACGTTCAGTCAAGACGTCGAACGTTACAATCAACGACTTGACGAGTTGTCCTTTAGTCATACAACTGAATAGCGCCATCCAATGATCGGGCTAGTGGTTCAATCAAACAGGAGATTAAACCAGATGCCTGCGACATATATATATTATAGGTAAAAGAGATTTGCAAGACAAGTTTTCTTTGATGTTAAGTATGTTTTGTGACATATCTCTTACTGTCTGTACAATACAGGATGGTTTATTGCCCAGCTACATAATTGTACCTATAGGCAATTAAGGACACTCATTAATTACTTTCTTCTAGGTCACCGTATCGTTCCTAAGTACATAATATTTATATTATGTGTCACAGCACTCATAGCGCGCAAGTAAACTAATATTTGCAAGGAAACCATATTACTCAGAGCGATAACAAATTCCTTATACCTACCAACTACGCACTGATTCATACATACAGGGTGTCGCAAAAAGGGTATACTAAGCCGAAAGGGGGTGACTCAGGGGGTCATTCTGAACAACATTTGTTCTACGAGTTTTGGAAATTCGCGAAAAAAATATTGGACCAGCGTGGTGGAAAATGGTCCAAGCTTAGGAAGGCAGTTTAGACCTTGGGGATATGCACAAAGGTTGCACTCGAGAGAGCCAGGTGCAGGTACATACACCCCCACAGAGAATAGAATAGAATAGATGTCGCTCCCAGGCGCCAGAGGGTGTCCCACGCCACATGCTCCTGTTAAAAATTCAGTTTGAAATAACAGACTCAAAAATGCAAAGAAAACCGCCTCAACATTATAATTTTTCAGACAGAAATGAACATAATCAAAATTTGCTCAGTGAATTAACATCCAAGAGGGGAATAGACGAGAAAAATACAAGGACTCTTTAAACAGTGGCTGTAGGTACCTACTGGATACATTTTTTTCAAATAAAAGAGTGTAACTTTTGTTGGAGTAAACGGTTCCGGACATTTAAAAAACGGTATTAAAAAAAACTCTTCGTTTATCCTTTTCAAACTAGGTAATCCACCAACCCGCACTAGGCGAGCGTGGTGGACTAGGCCTAAACCCTTCCTTCATTGGAAGGAGACCCGTGCCCCAGCAGTGGGGACGTGATGGGTCGTGATGAGGTTACAGAAGTTATAAGGAAGGTTCAAGTACCAATACTCTCAATATTCTAGAAAATCTAATTGGCTACCAGTTACTTAGACCCCACATAGGGGGTTTTTTCCTCGATGAAATTACTCGTAGAATCCACCATTAAAGTTTGTCGGGTCCGAAAAACAACACACTGTATAACACACTTCTTTGTACATGTGTGGTAAAAAATATGATTAGTTTTCTACCTCCTACGGGCCCCTGGTACCCTAGTGCGCGGCGTGTTTTCGCGAATTTCATTCAGAATACATAATGAACATAATGTAATTGCACAAACCACCGGGGGCGGTGCAAACAAAATGGACTTATTAATTGTTTCATCTTATCTTATTTGAGCTAAATTATGTACTTTCCTTTAAAGAAGCCCTGAGGTACGGCGGTTGAGAACATTTACCTACATGAACGCAGTCTGTTTTACTTTTTAAATGTTTGTTTTTTGTATGTTGTTAGCTATGATTTCCGCAATACAATGATTCGTTCGAGTAACACTAGAATAATAGTAGAATGAGTTTAGTTTTTGTTTGTATCATTGACTTATATATTACTAGCGTAAGGACAGGCCCAACCGCTCTAGAAAATGGCACCCTCGCGTTGGCCCTAAAATCTTATAAATCGGTCATAATTTGTATGAATTAGGGCCAGCGCGCGGGTGTCATTTTCTTTTGACAAAACGTTCTGACGGGCGTATCCTTCCTTTTGAAATCGTTGGTTTGTATCAGATGCAGTGGCGGATTTACAAATTTGCCGCCCGTAGGCCATAAAATTTTTGCCGCCCCTGAAGATCCTGTGTTACGAGTTTTTTATTTTATTTTTCCGAAACGCTATTGAAATATTTTTAAATTCATGATCACATTTATGTACCTAAGTATACAGGATGTCCCAAAAGTCAACGTCATACCTTAAAGGGCTGATAAGGGTTCCCCTCATCTGGCCTAATCTTTATTACCCAAAACTTGTTTCGCATAACTCGTATGGTCTAAACTTTTTTGGCAGAATCATCACTTCGTCAAGACTTATGTGGCATAAGACTCGTTTCGCCTAAAACTCTTTTGGCACAATTTTAAAACACCTAAATCTTGTTTGTTCTAATTTATTTTCGTATATGTATAATGTTGTTTCTCCTATTTTTATCATAATAAATAATATTATGAAGTAAATGTACAAATTGAGATATTTTTCTCTTACCTACATCGAAAATCACGATATTGAATGATGAAAAGATCGAAAGTGACCGTTAGAATGACCATTATAATTATTACAAACGCCATTAAACCCCATGGGATCGAAACCTAAAGATAGGTGCGACGACGAGCAAAGCGAGGAGGAGCGTGTTAGGTGCACATGGTCGTCAAAAGCAAAGCGGAGCATCCTGTTTGCGCTATGTAGGAAAACGCTCCGTGATAGTTAAAGCCAAACGAATATTATTACCTACTTTGTATAACATATGCCATAGCCTTATTAGACCATTTAAGATTTGACCATACCATTATTAGGCTAAAAAAGATTATGCGAAATAACTTTTTACTAAACGAGATTTATGCCATACGATTTTCGGCGAAACGAGACATTGACGAAACGGTACTATGCAATACGAGATTAGGCAAATAAATCTTAGGTCAAAAAAGGTAGAACCGGCTGATAAGCTAGCTCATGATTGCAATATTGCTCAGAATATTGTAATACCACCTTAATAAAAATTCGATCGTTTTCGTGATATTGACACTTTTATAAATTTGCTGAAAATCTACACCTCGAATCAGTTTATTGTTTTTTTATCTTGCATATTGATCACAGTCCAAAAAAATACGAGTCGAGTTTTCATATTACGGTAATCATATTTTTTATAAATAACTTTGACTTTAGTTACATAATTACTGTAAAAAAAATATCACACGGTCCTGGCACCTTATTACAAAATATGCTCATTTAATGCAGTTTTTAAAATGGTATTAGCCGTTGCTACCTAGGTATGTTTTATTTGGAAAAAAGTTATTGTCATTTTAGTACAAAAGCAGCTTGATGTAAAATTGTTCAAAGAAAATTTAGTTAAAGTAAATAAGTTGTGGACCCGAGCAAATAGATGACGCTGTGACTTAGAAAACCGTGCTTTTTTTAGACTGTAATCAATAGGAGGACTATACACCCTGTATAATCCTCCTATTCAAGATAAGCTCCCTCAAAAAACAAACTTAATACGATATACGTCATGGTCACTTCTGCAACTTTAAATGTAAGTTTTTAATCACAATATTGACTATCACTCGTAAACTTGTAAAGTCTACTTATCTGAGATAGTTTTCCTTTTAATTTCGTCATTATGTACTACAGCACTTTGAAGCTTAGTATTTCGTAAACCAATCACTAATACTTTATTTTTGAAAGACCTATTCAACGATACCCCACACAATCGAAACAGCGTCAGCGAGGAAAAAAAATCACCCCCACTTTATTTAAACGAGAGGTAAGTACTTACAGTAGGTACAAACCACAAAAAAATTTTTTTTTAATATTTTATTTTACTGCTTACTTTATCGGACGGACAACAAAGTGATCCTATAAGGGTTCCTTTTTTCCTTTTGAAGCACGGAACTCTAATAACAATAAGGAATTTTGTACCGGTCGCCCGCAAAAAAAGTGATAAGAGGTGTCGATTTTCAGCAAATTGATCAAAGTGTCAATATTTCGAAATCTATTGTACCCATTTTTATTAAGGTGTTATTATGATATTCTGGCCACTCCTGAGCTGGCCTATCAGCCCTTCAAGGCTTGACATTTACTTTTGGTTTATTTATATGGATTGTATATAATTATAAAAAAATACTCTAAATTTTCTAAATTTGCCGCCCCCCTAAATCTGCCGCCCTAGGCACTGGCCTTTTTGGCCTATAGGTAAATCCGCCACTGATCAGATGTCTTTCTGGATGGGATGAATGGGATATAGTGTATAATTATTTATTAGGTATTTCGTTTTCATTTAAGTACCTACATATATAGTATAAAATGGTTGGTATTATTATAAAGTCAGAGCTCTTAGGGTGCGAGATAACTGGAGGTAAATTTGAGAACAGAGTATTTCAAAACAGTTCTCTTTTCGTTTGAAGATGTTAAGTTGTAACTCGTGTACGTTCCTGAAAGAATTTACCTGGAATTCATTAAAAATAATTATACTTACTGAGAAAAAAGTGAATACTTACAGCTATCTATGATGTACCCACTCCAAACTTGTAACGTAATTCTTGGAAAAATAAAAAAGTTTTGAAAAAACCACAGTAAAAACGGAAAATGCAGAATTTTATAAATATGTTTAATTATATTTATAGTCCGTCTAAAATATAAATTATATAAAAACCCTCTTATGATGATTATACTAATATAATGTATTGATACCTTATTGTTTAAGTCAGCTACCTACAAGTATTGAAATACATAACTGTTTGTCCGTAGGCAGGAACTTATCTCTTTAGTATGCTGTATGAAATTACCCTATGAATATGATTCATATCCAAATTTTGTCCTCAATTCACGTATGTGCAATATAACGTGGATCTAAATGTTTATAAATGTGTCATTCTATCCTAGTTTTGTCTTTGCTCAAATCATTTCAACCTTCGCCTCGTAAAAAATGATATATACCTACTTAAGTCTTTTATTTTATATTAAGAACCAATAGAAAAATTTATTATAACATTATTGATATGGAAAAATAAATATGACCATTGTCTCATTAAAACGAAAATTATGTACATTGTACAGAATATTGAAAATTTAACAAAGATTTATAAAAAGGCGTACTGTATTAAAAGCGTTTACTTCCGAACATCAACGAATGCAAAAAAAAAAAAAAACACGCACTCACGCCTTGTACTAATGTACTCCCTTGCGGGGTAGGCAGAGATGCATTGCTGCACCCTCTTTTCGCCAGAGTGTTATGTTATTGGGACTACCCAATGTAATAGGGGGCGGGCCTATTGCCATTTTACGGGCACATCCAAGACCCGAGAACAAATATCTGTATTTAAACAAATATCTGCCCCAGCCGGGAATCGAACCCGGGACCATCGGCTCAGTAGTCAGGTCACTAACCACTACGCCATTCGGTCGTCTACTGCATTAATTCTAAAGTCAAACCGTTCAGAATCTGTCACTAGTATCTGATTAAAAAATAGCCTTATATTATAAATGTTTTTTAACAGACCCATGGCAAAATTACAATTTGCGATTTCTTTGGGACTGTCTTTAAGGAGGAGAATAGACCAACAGATAGTAAATAAAGTATATTTTTAATATCAGATACCTACTAAATTGACAAGTGTTAATGTCAAATTGAATAAAATCTGGTACCAATACTTCGCAATTTCACAGTTGCACTTGTCAATTTAGTATCTGGCATAAAAATAGACTTTAGTCTTTTCTAGGAAGAAATGGATGCCAAAACGAAGGTTTCTCGAAAACTGTTTTATAAGGTTTCGATAGATATTTCTTACATATTATTATTATATCGATAGTGGCACATCACTACTCCAGTCACGTACTATAACGCAATAAGGACCGTGTAGCCTGCACATACTTATACACAACACCCTGTATATATCTAAGTATGTATTAGAAATACGTACTGAATTTATTGGTTTATTTTCGTAACGTAACAATACATACTGACGCTTTCACTTTGTACATACAGGGTGTTGGGAAAATGGTATAGCAAGCCGAAAAAAGGGTGACTCAGGGTCTATCTGAGCCACTTTTGTTCTACAGCTTTTGGAAAACCCGCGCAAAAATACTTTTTTAAATGTTAAGCCAGACCTTCTCTGTATGTTGTTCTCGGGTCTTGGATGTGCCCGTAAAATGGCAATAGGCCCGCCCCCTATTACATTGGGACTAACATAACACTGGCGAAAAAAGGGTGCAGCAATGCACCTCTGCCTACCCAAGGGGTTCCCCCTACATTAGGAGTACAAGGTGTGAGTGTTTGTTAATAAATAAAAAAATAAAAAACCTTCTCTATTTCGTTCTTGTGGTTAATAAATAAGATACCTTAACAGCCTAACTTTCGGCTGCCTAACTGAGAACGGACCCTTAAGATCGCCAGTTCCTAATTTAATTAGCATCGGTAGTGGATTCCGTTTGATGAAATAATTTCCAGTTATTATAACGAGTATATCTTTGACTACGGAACTCTAGTCGACGAAACTTCAATATTTAATTAATGACTAAAGTTTAAGTGACGCTTCCCTCACTTTACTTATTGCCAATTTTAGACTGATTTGTTTCGGAATCTTAGGTATAAAAGACTTCAAAGTCTGTTTTTTAATCTCACGTACTAAATTGACAGATTCTGAACGGTTCATCAACAGTCGATTGTCCCGCCAATAGAACGATACGTCATTATAGTGCCACAAACTTATCTGTTCCGGTGACAGCTCACGTAAATGTGTAATATTTCTTAATTCTATAAGATTTTAAGTTTGCCAGTATAATGGTAATTCGCGCTTGTGGTTTTAATAAACCCATCTAATCTATATCAATATTTAATTCATTAGTAAACAATGAGATATGGATCAATTTAGTTCGCTCTCACCGGAACAGAGTTTGTCGCACTATAATCGCGGTACAATTGACTGTTATTGACATACATATGCACTCACTACTGTAATCCCCGAAGGGGTAGTCAGAGGTGGCTCACAAGTGAGCCACCCGCTTTTCGCAGCACATTTGTACTCATGTGATAGGTTGCGAACCATATCGCCGTTTTGGAATAAGTACACTTAGGATACACATCTAGAATCTAGATGTGCAGGTTTCCTCACGATGTTTTCCGTCACCGAAAGAGCACGTGGTATTAGTGTACTTAAACTCCTTAATTGAAAACACAATTGATAGAACTCATTGGTACAGGCCAGGATTTGAACCCACGGTCTCTCGATTGAGAGGACGAGGCTCTATGGACTGTTATTGAACCGCTCAGAATCTGTCAATTTAGCATCTGAGATTAAAAAACAGACTAGGTATAAAAGAAAAGGCTTTAGACGAGGCTTCTGAACACCAATGATGGATGACTAACACAGTGAAATCATGCACAAGTCAACAATGACACAATGATGAAAGCCTCCTTCCTTACATATCCCATTAACATCTGTTAATCTCGAAGTCTTGTTAATTAATTTGAACTAGAAATTCTGAATCATAAAAACTAACGTAGGAGGAGGTACTAAAAGGGAATATTTATTAGCATCTCTGTAAAGTAAAGATTAGCTGAATGTTAATTGAAACCTACTTTCATTTTTAGCCGATTGCGTTGAAGCAAAACGACGGCCGACTGATGTAGTGGTTAGTGACACTGACTGCTATGCCGAAGGTCCCGGGTTCGATTCCCGGCTGGGGCAGATATTTGTTTAAAGACAGATATTTGTACTCGGGTGTTGATATTTATATTTAGTATGTATCTTTGTATGTATTTATGTAGAAATATCAGCTGTCCGATAACACAGCCTCTGCCTAGCTTGGGGTCGAATGTTCGTGTGTGAGATGTCCACACATATAAAAAAATGGCTTTGTGTTTGACATGACTGTGTTTTCACGTGTATGGCGGCTCTCACTTTATCATCTCTATGGAAAACACGCACAGTCATAGACTTAGTAATGCGCACAGTCTAACTCAGAAAACTCCAAAAAAATATATATACAGGATGTTGTAAAAAGGGTATACTAAGCAGAAACCTTCATGTGCAGAATGGTATATCTAAGCCTGAAACTGAGATCAGAATTTGAAAATTCGCGAAAAAAGAATTTATTTTCCATAGAAACTTTGTTGGTCACATGATTTATTACTGTGGAAAATTAAATTTTTTTTTCGCGAATTTCCAATTTCTGATTTCAGTTTCGGGCTTAGATATACCATGCTGCACATGTAGGTTTCGGCTTAGTATACCCTTTTTGCAACAGTAACAGTATACAGGATACTTATGAAAGATAATATAAATATAAATATAAACTAAACTTCCTTACCGAGTAGTACCTAAGTAGACAAAAGAAAAAAAAACTCATAAAAAATACCACTCTTCAAAAGGCACGGACGTAAAGTCAGTGGAGTGACAAAAATTTATTTAAAAAAAAACTCATCTACAGTAACATGAGTGTACTAGTAAATCTCTGTAGTGCAACATAATATACTTAAGTTCTATCCAATTATCCCTTTTTTTTTAATTGTTGTGCCTTGTAAGTAAAAAATTATCGATTTTTGTTTTCATTTTCAGGTAAGCGTCTGGAATTTACATAGTCTACAAGGATATTTGTATGTATGTATGAAACACTTGTTTTTTCAGAAATCTGTGTAAAAGAATTAAAATCCAGATTTTACTAAGCTATTCAAGTAAAACAAAAGGTAAAGGTTGCCTGGAAGAAATAGCTTTAAGCGATAAGGCCGTCATTTGCACATATGTGTTAGATTAAGTTTTTTGTAATTTTGTCCATGTTTTTGTGTACAAATAAAGAATATATATTATTCTATTCCAAAACACGTTCCGCCTGAAAACCGGTTTTTCTTTTAACTTAAAAAAAACTTTTAAATAATGTAGCACAAAAAGGCGGCCTTATTGCTTAAAGCGATCTCTACCAGACAACCTTTGAGAGTGTATTTAAACTCCGAACACAGCTGCTTTCAAACTCATGAGTTATTAGCACTTTTCTTATCATTGTTGTTATTTTTAACTTCAGTTTTCTATTTATAACCCTACAATACACTGTCGCCACATACGGGACAAAGTAACCCCCTTTCTCCGAAGCGAAGGCGTGACGCATTAAAGGGTTTTATTGCTTGTACTGTGTCGCGCCCATTGTGTGGCGTGGCGACCGCGGCTTAGTGAACTTTCATGCGATTTTGAACCGTATGTGTTTGAAAAGAATTTGATACATATATATTATTCGCCATTTGGGAGGTGGTCCCATAATGAAGTGGCTTAGTATGATCGTAACAAGGGGTATGTTAACTGCTGTCAACTGTTTTATGATTATGAATGCCTAAATACCCACCTCTGTTCATTTATATGCATTTAATGTATTTGTCTGTACGTACTATTATACGGGATCCTTGAATTTGCTTTTTAAAAAAAAGATTTTATGAATCTAAAAATAGAATATTTATTTAATCGGTAATTAATCACACAAATTGGAAATTGGAAATGGAAATTGGAAATAGAAATTGGCAATGGAATCGACCGACCCGAGCTGATGATTACTACCGACTGACTGGTCCTACTCAATATGGCTTCCAGGCCCGGGGATGCTGATCAGCGATGTCAGCATTTCTACATACAGTGTAGGGATGTAACAACCCCCCGCCGAAGACTGAACTTCGGGGCTGATGACCGAATGTTCAGGTCATTATACTACCTCTCGATATCGAGGTTCTGGTATAGGAGTCACGCTCTGTGTTCTACTGACGACGTCATCAGCTGGAGTCGGTTTTGAAAAGGAAACATGAAAATTGGACTTAAATCTATGAACAAGTTTTGACAATTTAAAAATTACATAACCTAAGACAATTAGGGAAATTAGGAAAGTCAGTGTTAAATAGTGCGTCCCGTATTTAGTGAGTAAAGGTTTCTCTTCAATAATTTTGTTTAAATCTGAAATAAATTTTCCTTTAATATTACTGAGGGTAAATTCGTCCAAATCGATACCCTGTAAAGAAATAGGGGATGCGCTATTTTCTAAACTATTAGATTTAGTATCTAACTTACAACATGAATCATTTATAATACTAAAATCAAAAGTAGGTATAGGTATGCTTATATTTAAAACATTATTTGTAGATATAAGTCTAGTGCTTTTGGTATACACTGTGCACATTTCCGGGGTGTATAAAACACCTGTTCCGAACACTTTTAACTCGCGTATTTCCGAAACACCACAGTCAACCGATATCTTACTCGGTTGGGATTGCACATAGATCCACTGATTGGTCACTAGTGGTTTCCAAATATCGAGTTCGCCGAATATCGTCTTTGTTTGACACTGTACAGGGAGAGCACTGATTGTTTTAGTTAGCAGTTCACTTTCACATGTAGGGTGTCCATTCGTGGACAGGACCGTGGGAATTTGGCACAGAAAGAACTCAGAGTTTACCGATCTACACTTATCTAAACTATCTAAATTACAAAAGCTTAACTTATCCTTAGAAATAGCAGTATATGAATATGAAGGTAATATTAAACTAAACAAGTTCGGTTTGAGTGCATTGTGTGGAATTGGTAAGGCTAAATTATGATACAAGTTAAATTCTTCATTCATAACTAAAGGTATTTGCAGTACAAACACAAGTTTATCATTATAATAATAACACACAACTTTAGATAAGCTCATAATAACATGAATGTTTTCTAAGCGAAGAGAGAGAGGAATTCGAGTGTCAGCAGGTAGATGCCTACCGTTGTTGACGAGTTCTCGGTACAGCTCGCCCGGACTTAGTATAAACGGATGCAGAATGTTTTGACTACACAACGTGATAGCGTTGGTAAGATCTTCTAATTGGAATGACAATGTAAGAAGTGAGCTCTCGAGATTAGTAAGTATGGAGTTGACTTTATTTTCTAGGATTAGAATATTCGATATTTTAGTAATATTATTAGTATGATTTAGAAGTTGATTTAAGGCAATACTTATGTGGTTTTGATTGTTATCTAATTGATTTATAC